>NC_052065.1:41115615-41433108 GCF_903992535.2 Arvicola amphibius | reverse complement strand
TTATAAATCAAATGATTCTTTAATACACAATTATAGTCTTGAGTTTAACCCCACAACTGATTGCTGTTTTGTCTCTTACATTTCTTTCCATTTTGGTCCTTACTATACCTAAGACCAATATGTTTATTCATAAAATACATAAAAATTACTGCCATGCTTAATGTGTTAATAAATATAGTCAGGGTGATTTAATTTGAGTATAAAATGTATCATTTGTTTTAACTAATACAATATCACAAAGTAATATTAAGACTTAAAGGAAAATCTGAATTCTCTCAGGCTCAATGTACTTTTTAAAGACAGGGTAGTTAATTTCACTGCCTATGAGAAGAACTATATATAATGTCAGTAAAGAATTCAACATTTTGTGAAAATCATCAAAATAAATAATTAAATAAAAATAATTCCTGGCATGTATGTGACTTTCTGACACAGAAATGAGCGATTTTAAAGTATGGATACATTTCCGAAGCCATTCATTATACCCTTATATTCATCATACCCTTATATTCATCATACCCTTATGTTAGTTATACCCTTATGCATCTTAGAGATTTTCTTTCCTCAGAGAAGAGATTGGAGATTATAAAATAATGAATGTGTTCATGTCTTCATTAAGTTCCCATGACACAGCAGTGCATTAGGCCATGTAGATATTAATATGTCATATCATTTGGAGTCTCAGGGTACCTGTGAGGTTGTAGACTGTTCAGAGTGGACCACAAGATTAGGCTCTAATGAGTCATACATTTGTTCTGCTTTCATATTGCTGCTGCTGTTCATTCTTACTTAGTAAATGAGAACTCCTTCAAAATGTAGTTCTCATTTACTTGGTGTGAGATTAAATTATGGGTGAAAATGTAGTAGTAAATTTACTTCTGCTTTACTTAAGAATAATCACTTTGTACACCATAATTTAGCAAGTTTCACATACTATCATTTCCTGTCAGTGAGGAAAGAAGATGAGAGAGAGGAGGAGGGAGAAAGAGAGAGAGAGAAAATACAATATGTCTATTGCATTCCTGACCTCACAGTCGCTGCGGATAACCAGAGAAGAACTTCACAAGATTATATAAGATTGTCCTGCAGACATCCAATCATGGATAATAGAATAAGAAGAGGGGGGGGGGCTCTTGAGGCCTTCACTCCTCTTGAGGAGCTATAGCTAGGTAATGGTTATATTTGCTGGGGGAAGGGAAGTGGGAGTCAGATTCCACAATAGTATCCCCACTAGTAAATTGCCCTTGCAAGTAAGGTTTGACTGAAAGAGATGAGCCTAGCGGCTTTGTGAAATACAATCCAGAGAGAGACTAGACTAGACTATATAGGAAGCTAGACCTGTTAGTTAAGACAACTTTAATATAAAAATGATAGGAATTAGTCATGTGTTATCTATTAAAAGAACATCTTCAAATATTCTTTGCTGAATCTTATCTTGCATACCTCACTTGGTTCTTATGTGAGTGAGAGAAACATGAAATTATTTTGTTAATTGTAAAACTCCTTATCTTGTAGGAACTAACATTATCAAATGCTTATGAATTAGAGCCTTTTAGTTTAAACATTTGTTTTGTTATGACATAGTAAAAATATAACTATTATTTTAAAATGTACTTTTTTTCAGAGAAAATAACATGTGGCATAACTCATATGGGTTCAATTTTCTAGATGGAAGAACTATGGTCTATTTTGCTGGGAAGGTATGACAAAAGGAATGAATATACTGTAGGAAAGTCCTGAAAACAAGGGATAGGAATCATGCTATTTCCCAGGCATCTGAGGAAAGCATCTTAAATGAGTGGCCAGGAATTAAAATTCTATGATTAAAGAATGACAATATATGTTTATGTATATAATCAAGGTCAGAGTTTATGACATATTTTCCTCTACCACAAAAATTCAGTTACTATCTACTTTTTGGTATGAATTTTCCTAACAGTATTTAGGTTTCATAAGAAGAATTTACTATCAATGCTTTAGATTATTTAATAAAAAATAAAAATTAGAGCCCAAAAGTTGCTTCTCTGGTTACCATCTTGAAAAAAAATGGCTAATGTGCTAAAAGAAAGGGCATACCCAGGAGACAGCTAAGGCAGGTTATAGCATAAATCTTTGTCACTACACCTGTTTCCTTCAGTTGCCTAATTATCACAGTAGGTAGTATGTCAATATCATACATCTGTTTCCTTCCACGTGGGCAGACACAGATTGTACAAGAAAGGAGATGTCAAAGTTCTGATATATCTGGTTCAAATTCTAGCTGACTATAAGTATATCAAATCTCCTCCAGGGCATAGGTTCTAGTAGAGTGTGTGTGTGTGTGTGTGTGTGTGTGTGTGTGTGTGTGTGTGTGTGTATTTATATATTTTATATATATATTTAAAAAAAATCCAGTTTGGGGCTTAATCTAAAAATAGATAAAAAATAATTTCAACGAAGTTTATTTAGTACTGCACCTAGGATATAATCATCCAGCAATGGTGTCTATTTTCATATTAGTAATTGTGCTTCAAAATGTAAATTTCTTTTCACTTAAAGACAAATACTATAAAGTTGTCTTTCTTTTTTGTTCACTAAGAGTTACTGGAATTTTTAAAATCATAACCAAATTTAGAATAGAAGCTTAGAAGCAATAACAGTGACTACAAGAAGCAGATTATAACAAGAAAGCTGTGGGGGCGTGTTGTAGCATGCGTTTAATCCCAGCACTCGGGAGGCAAAGCAGGCATATCTCTGTGAATTCCAAGCCTGTCTGGTCTACATAGTGAGTTACACAGAACAGTCAGAACTACAAAGTGAGAAACTATCAAAAACAAACAAGCACAAAAACAGAAAAATAAAAATCTAATAAAGCTATAGCAAAGAAAATGTAAAACTTGATGTGAAAAGTAAAATACATGTTTAAATATTGTATGGTCATGGAATACAAATGCTGACTAGCTAGAGACATTTTATTAGTGGTATCAATAAAATTAATTACATATTATTGCAATTTATTATTATAATTATATTATGTTTTTTTTATCCTTCTCAGGCACACAAAGATTTTGGGGCTCAGGTTAGTAAAACTTAGGAAGCATGTGATTAAACAGAGAAACAAGCCCTCTTAATTATCAGATGTGTGGCATTTTCCCCTGTAGTTTCTTTTATTTTTTTATTTTTATTTTTTTGATTTTTTTGAGACAGGGTTTCTCTGCAGCTTTAGAGCCTGTCCTGGAGCTAGCTCTTGTAGACCAGGCTGGTCTCGAACTCACAGAGATCCGCCTGCCTCTGCCTCCCGAGGGCTGGGATTAAAGGCGTGCGCCACCACCGCCCGGCCTCCCTTGTAGTTTCTTTATCTGTCAAACTAAAAATAAAACTAATACCGTTTAGCACTTCTGAGATATGAAAATACAGTATAATACAGACTTTTTTGCTTAAATGTTTGCAAAAGTGATAGTTAACACAGAATCCATAACTAAAAAAGTAGACTTTTATATATGATAAATAAAAGGGTATCTCAGAAAAAAAAAAGGCATGCATTGGGCAGGCTAAGTAGGTAAAAGCTCTGCAAGTGTAAAGAACTGAGTTCAGATCCCAGAACCCATGTAAATGCTTAAGTAGCTTAAATGTATTCCTAGTGCTTTTATAGGAAAATAGGATATAGAGATAAGAAGCACTCAGGGCAGACAACAGCCTGTTGGTGTGCATAGTGAAAAACAACAGAGAGACACTGTCAGAAACAATGTAGAAAAGGACCTTCAGATATATCATAAATACCAACACACACACACACACACACACACACACACACACACACACACTGAAAGAAAGAAAAAGAATGAACATGTGACTGCAATAGCGTCTATACTAAATACTTCAAACACATGGAACGTTTCTCAAACTCATTAATCATAATACACAATGCAAATAGAAACCCCAATTCAGTACCATATCACAATATCCAGAACATAAAAAATTAAGCACTAATAATAATACTAAGCACTAGAAATTCATCTACAATATTCTTAGAATGATTTGCTTTAGAAAATTTGTTTACGTAATTTGGGAAATTGCTTGATATTATCATCTAGAGGTGATTATGTGGCTTTCTACAATGTAACATTTTCATTGTTGGCATCCACATAAGAAATTAGGAGCACCCATGCAAAATAATTATAGGTTGATCGGAGTGGCTTTTTAAAAAAGACTTTACCAAAGATGTAATCCAAATGTTCATCCAGCATACATAAGTAATTTCCATTATATTTATACAAAGGCACATCAAACAGAGCCAATAGCAAATGCATGACAACTAAAACACATACATGTGCAGGGAAAAAAAACTATCATATACTCAGGTCCTCATAGAATTTGAGAAACAATCTGTCTGAATCTATACGTGTTAAAGTCCATATGATGTCTTTTGGGGAAGAGTATTGACAGAGGTAATGTAAAATTGGGGTTTTCACATTCTGGCAATATTCTTCTGTTGATGGTAATCATGGAAGTTTGTTCACCGTAAAAACTTACTTACTGATTATATTATATAGAGGTGTATGTAAAGTTCAGTAAAACATTTTAGAAAGCTTAAAAGTTTTATTCTTTCATCACAAAGGCTAATAATTCCATTAGTGAATGTTTGGAAGTTTTTCCCTAATCCTATTCTATTTCTAACCTACTTCAGTGAATCATAGATTGATAATAATAGAATCATCTGATATGAAGATACAATGAGATCTACTTGGGGAGAGGGGAGGAGAGGCAAATGAGGGTAATCCATGGTAAAAATTTGGAAAATCAAGTACACAAATGAAAATGGCATAGTTAACCCATTTTACAACATTTGGAAATAAATAAAAAGAAATATAAACATGCACATAAACATTAACATGCATTATATGTTGGAGGAAAGCAATAGAAGGAGTGGAAATACAGAAGAAAGTATGAGACAGAGTTGTTAGAGACAATTTGTTCAAAGAAGTTCTCTTTGAGAGAATAGGGACTAACCTAGAATATACTGCTTATCGTACATTCCAAATTAAAATGCAAATTGTGTCTTAAGTTTTCCCCAGGAGGAGTTATATCTGAAGCTGAAATCCACTAACCGGGGCCATAAAATTATAAAACTATAACCTGTCAAATCTTTTTCATGTCATAAGTATATAGCAACAGGCCTATCCTGTAGATGATGTCATCCCTTTTTATAATTGCTCATGCTATGATGGATTTAACTATAAAAATGATATGGTATTTTCAGCTAGCTTCTAATTAAAACAACAAGTTAAACAAATGTAAAAAAACTCTCTAAATATAGCATTGGAAAAAGTTTCCAGGAATAAACACACAAAATACCAACAGGAGGAAACATACTATTTTCATTCCTCCTTGGAGAAACTGTGTAGGCCTATAAACGCTGTACATATAAAGCTACTTAACTGATTGTCTGTGACTGACTTGCAACAGTTCATTCCTCTCCTTCTAGGTTTGATGCTAGAGAAGCTGAGCAGTAGCTGTTAGGCACGTTTCTTTTGGGCTCATGCGGCCCTTCGAATTTGTCATCTCTCCCCTTACTTTGAATTATCCTTTTTCATCAGATTTACTCTTTTTCCTTTCCGTTCCTACTTTGTCCTCTGATGGTCTCAAAACTTTTACAGTATAGCTGAAACTAGCAACCCAGGAAGCTCCTGGCTAAGCTCGCGTTTTCTGTCTGAATCTGCAGCTGCTGTTGCTCCCTGGCCAGCTGTCACTATAGATATTCCCCCCCCCCCCTTTTTTTTTTATCGACATAAAGCACATTCAACTGTAAATCCTCAGGGACTGTAGCTTAGTCCTCTTGCTCTAGTACCAAGTCTCGTTGCTAGAATTTACCAACACACATATGGTAGATGATTGGAAGGGCAGCAGAATCAGCCTATCACTTGGATCGGTGTGATCTAATCATGCTCTAGGTCACCCAATGGAGAAATAGCCTCTGTTAGGTGTCACTATGGCCACCGGAGGAACCCTGCGAGTGGCTAGGCAGCCACAGAGGAAGCCTTGTACCTACCTACCCTAAAACCCACAAAGCATCAGGTTAGCATTAGTGTCACCTTCCACATATACTTTATTGTTGTTGGATAATCTAACCTGTAACAACAATAAGAAATTATCTGATAGTAAGAAGAGAATGAGACTCTCACAATGTCTTGATCCCAAGAGTGTTTGCTAATGAGTGACAGCAAGGACCTACCAGAAAGGAATATTAACTCCACTGTTCTTCTTACTCTTTTAAATTTAGAAATCTGTCACCAGATAGGTAAGTAATACTAATACTTCCTTTTGTAACACTTGTAAGTATCTTTTACCTTCAAGTCTATATGGACAGTTTTTATAGTGCCCAAATGTTGTTGGTCAGCCATTCTCCAATGCTCTCTATAGAATGCTGCTCCTACCGATCTTATATTTCTTCATTACTTATTGCTATTGTATATGCTATCATTTTACTCATTTTTTTCTTCCTTAAATTTGCCTTTTTTGTTATATCCCCAAATTTTAGGAAAACTGTGGTGGCTCTATGTGTTACATATAAACTAAGCTCAGCAGTTAAGCTGAAGTTGAATTTACAATAGTAGAGCATATATTTAGTGCTTAAAAGTATACTATAGAGTCGGGCGGGTGATGGCGCATGCCTTTACCCCCACCGCATGCAGGGAGACAGAGACAGGAGGATCTCTGTGAATTCGTGGCCAGTCTGATCTAAAAAGCAAGTTACCGGACACGGCCTCCAAAGCCTACAGAGAAACCTGCCTCAAAAAACCAAAAAAAAGTATACTATCTGCAGAAATCATGTTACATATGGGAATTAATAATGCCTATCGGTTAAAAAGTGTTGGTGCTGCAAAAGAACGTTTTCCTTGAAAGTGATTTACTTCTTCAAACTTACCACTGTCAATAACATTTTAGTTAACTGTTTTTTTATAAGATTTATTTAAGTCAGCGTCCGAACAAGTTTGGAAGATATAATCTTATTTTTTATTAGTATCTACACGACTTGATTAAAGTTTGTGAAAAGTTATCCTGCACCAGAGCATCTATAAATCTCTTCATGATCAGAACATAACAACGAAAGGACTTAGTCAGTACTTAAAAGCTTTGAAAGCTATAGCATGCCAGTAATAAACACAAAGTAAGTATCTGCTACTTTGATCATAAACATTAAGATGTGGAATGTAATTTCCTTCAACCACTAAAGTATTAATTTGTCCTGATCAAACTATTAATTTTATCAGTTTACAATAATGGTATTGTATATTTGCCTTGACGAAAAAATGTTACCAGTGTATCAGGACATCATAATCAATGTTAACACTGAAACTATGAGCAAGAGATTCATTTGTCAGGTGTGGTGTGTTGTGTGGGTGTGTGTGGTGTGTGTGTGTGTGTGTGTATTATGCATGTATTTATGTATATAATCTAAAGGTAAGAAGCTATATTTGTCTTCATATTTTCCAATTAGAAAGTAAGATAATGAAAAAGTAAAGCAATTGAAAAGCCAATTAATCAATTACTTTCAAACTTCTATGGGGTGTTGTTTTCTTAATTTGCCTTATGTTTTGGTGGTACTAAAGTTGTTCCCTTGGGCCTCACATGTTTGGCAAGCAGTATATCACTAACAACCTATGGTTCCTTTTGAACGTTTCAGTAAGAGAAAATAAAGCAGCCAAAACTTTGTACACTGAAACCATGATCAGTTTTGAGGTAAACACTACTTTTTGACATACTTCTCTCCATTCTTTAGCAGAAATAGATCTAAAAGGAATACACTGAAGGGGCACTGGGTTTTCATAAGTCCATGAGATGCCTAGTGACTATGAGAAATTCCAGCTAGTGTCCAATCCTCTAACCTAGGGAACCAAGAAAGAGGCAGTCTCTTTAAAGATCAAGATCTGTGATAACAGTAACAGCAACATTGCCAGAGGTACAGCCTTTCTGTTATCAATTTCAGGCAAGACTAAACCATCTTTCCTAAATTACAGAAAGCAAGTCTACTAAGAGAAATATATCTGTGACTTCTGTTACATAGGTTTAACTGAATGTTGAAAATAACACTTTAAAAATGCTTACACAAAAGCCACTTTATCATATTTTTGTTGTTACTGCATTTTGAGATGAATTAAGAGGTAGAGAAATTGCTTTAATACACATACAAAACTACTCCCTGTGACAACTTTTTTTTATCAATTGACTTGTTTGCTTTTCTCCAACTTCATCCTTTTCCTCTGTGAGTTTCCTTCATTGCTCCATATTCCAAAGCCATAAGAAGAATTTCCTCAGACCCTTAAAGCCTTGTGTCTGTTACCATAGAGACAGGCATCACAAGATAGCTGTTGTAACAGTCTCATGGAAATAAAACAAAAATCTTAAGGGTTTTACAGGAATTTTCAGTGTTACTTGTAAAAGAAGTGATGTTTCCTAGAAAAACATAGGGATTTCAGTTTAAAAAAGGGAAGTATAAATATGATAATGTGATAAATTACATATATTATGTTATAATCTAACTCTTAAATACCCTTTGAATTGAAAATCCTTTCCTTATCGACCAAAGTTCAGGAAAAATATTTCATGAATATTTCATTGCTAACTTTTAATTCTAGCATGTCTTACAGTCAATGTTATCTGTCCTCTTAAAATGCGTGCATTTATTTTTATCTGAAATCTTTGATCATTCCTACAACATATTTGGCCAAGGAGAATATTTTTATCATTTTACAATAAATAAATGAACTCCGAACTCGACAATATAAAAATCTTAGCACATTTATCGGCTTTGGAAGCAAAAAAAAGGGTAATTGCAAAGATATGGTGTGGATTCCATTTTTTCTACAATGCTGTAATTTACTTTTCTTTTTATCTTAAATCACTGAAATTACACTCTACAGAATAGTATCCACTAATAACAAAAGAAAAATCAAAATCAAAACAAAATAGCCCTTCTGCCCCTCTGCATCCTACCATACTAGTAGATCAGTTATTGCAAAGATCTCTTATTTCCTTACATCAACACCAAAGTTTTCTCAGTAACTACAATCTTTTAATAAACTACCACAAATATCAAGCTACCTTTAACTATTACATTTAATATTTGGAACACTTTACACAATGGTTTATGTTAATAGGATGGATGACCTCAATTTCTGTTTGTGGTGCTCATTGACTTTTGTTTTTCTAGATATTTGAATCAGTGAACAACCCCTCAAATTTTCTTATAGTTTTTATAGAATGAAGGAAAGCTTTCACTATTTGATGTCAGAGAGTAAGTATTCAGCTTTGTGGCCCATATAACTTCTAACTCACTGGTTAATTGCAATTTGAAAATGAAATCTGCCATAGTTCTGTAAAAAAAAAAAAAAAGCAAAAGTGTGTGATTAATCTCCATGAAAAATTCGCAGGCCAACAGTTGGATTGGATTTTATATGTCCAGAATATTTTTTTAAATAAACAATTTTGAAATGTGCACAACAGTCTTAGTTGGCTCTCCAAAAGGAAAATTAAGTGGCATGGCATATTCCCCATTATGGATGGCTCAATTAGAGCAACAAAGACACTCAAATTATGCCCCAAATGTAATTATTTTGGTGTTGTTGTTCATAGAATCACGAGTCTCAAAATGATATCAGATAAAGAATACACCTGAATCTTAAGGCATATATGTTTAATTATGTATGTATATTTGTACATATATATGCATATGCATATTATACATACATATATGCATTCATGCGGCATGTGCACGAGAGGCCCTCATAGTTTAGAAGAGGGCATTAGAGCTCCCCAAAATGGAGCTACAGAGAGTTGCAATCCACCATGTGGGCTCTGGGAACTGAAACCTGGTCCTCTGCAAGAGCCATTTCTCTAGCCTCAGCTTCATTCATCTTTAATTTCCCTTTACTCTTAGTAATGAACATGTGAAGAAGCTCAGAATCATACAGAGTAGTCAAATTTGTGCTTACACCATTACTTGAAAGTAGTTTTCTCTCCATCTTTCTATCAGAGATCTGCAAATGAGTCTAACATCTCTCACACTCATTGCAGATCACATATTCCTAGCTGGTTTTTCCAGTATTCTCCAACCTTTCATTTTTTTCTAAGTATAACCAATTTCTATTGAGTGTTATAGTTTCTAGAAAACTTTCACTACACATGTTTTTCTAAACAATGAAAATCATCCACAAGTATTACTTTTGTGCCCAATTTTGTTTTTAAGACAATTTTTCATACTTGGACTCAGGCCAGTCTTGAACTCACACTATAGCTCCTACTTGTCTCAAATTCATGACAATATTTCTGATTCATATTTCCAAGTACTGGGATAAAAGCATTTTGTTTACTTTTTCAACAGACGGGTTCAAAATTACATTTAAGGACTGAGTTTTGCAGCCATATAAGATTATGTCTATGTCTTGAATGATTATCATTAAGTTTTAACGCTCTTGCGTTCTGACATTTGCATATTATAGTAGGATTTTATATATCTTCCTATTAAATTTGTCATTGGACTTGAGTATGATCAGTAATCAGGAGGTTAAAGCAGCACACTCCCACGTTTGATCCTAGCCTGGGCTACTTAGACTTAATTTGCTTCAAAACACTAAATTAAACAAAATCAAGTCAGTAGATCAAACAAACTCCAAATTGGATTTTTGGATTTACTGGTTTCTTTAGGTGTCCCTATCCTTTAGTTCTTTTCAAATCCAGTGTATATACTTGTTCTCAGTAAGATACCTATTTCTATTTTTAAGGTTATTCATGCTAATATTTCACAGAACAAGCAGGTTCAAGAACATAATCAAACGGCATGTACCTATAGATTGAGTTCAAGTCATATAAATCCAGTTTTCTGGAACTCTTACAATTGTCCAGTGTAAGGTTTCCCCCCTTCTGATCTGTGATTCTTCATTAAGTGATACACTAAATGCAGGGCAATAGAACAAGCTGATTTCTTCACCAGATTATCTCAAATAGTAAGCATTTCATTACCCTGTCTGTATGCATCATCAGTAACTTTCCCAAGTAAAGATAACAGAATATTGAAAAATTGTATCTTGCTTTCCCGCTCCAAGACCATGGTATCTTTTACAGAAACACCTCACTCTAGTGAGGGAAAATGTTGCTTATTCTTCAGAAAATTATTTTCAGTTACTAGCAGTTATTTAGTTCTCCCAGCTTATTTATGTACTTTCATTTTTAAATTTTTCTTTGCTATCTCCTAGCCAAATTAAAAACACTGTACTTTTAGTTTTAAAAAAAATTAAGAAAAATTCAAGGTTGTGTTCATATGTGTGTGTGTCCTCTCTTTCTTTGTGTTTGTGAGTGTGTGTGAGTGTGTGTGGGTGTGTGTGGGTGTATACATGCTTATGTGGTCTGTTTCTTTTGTGTCTTCATTCTTAAAAGATGGTTGGCATGAAAATTGGGGAATAACAGGTTGGGAAAAAATGTGTCAAGCATATTTCTTAGGTGATAGTGTTTCCACCAGCTCATCTTTCTGGATAAAGTACAGCACACCAAAAAGCCAGCAACTGTATCACAAGTGGGTGATTTCACTGGACAGAATCCTCACGGAGAAGTAACCAAAGGGGACATTTTTTTTTTAATTTAAAAACAAATAGTGGTGCTCCATAAGATTTTCACTTAAAGAAACAAATCATTGTTTTCTAACACAAATAGTGTAGAGAAAAATACAATGTATGTTTGTACAAAAGTGGGGAAAAGAAACAGCCAGTCACAAAATTGGCTATTTTAGGGTTTGGAAATGTCAGTAAGCATTTAAGGCCTATTTCATTTTGTTTCTTCTGTCTTTCACTCTCTTTCTTTTTAATGCATTTTTATCTCATTTCTTCCTCTGTATCACTCCAGAAACCACAGAATTAAGTAGTTGAGATTTGCAGACTGCACAGGGTCTCGCTTTGCATGCTGACAGTATTTCAGAGCCAGAGAGATCGATGAGCATTTCCAACTCTTAAGATGCGTTTATCAGAGAGGGTATATTTCCTGCTTTTCAGGTGTGTGGCCCATAGCCCTTAAGATTTCATTAATAATCAACAGCTGGTGCCACCTAGTGTTTGTCCTTTCCATTCATCAGTGGAATCAAGTAGAAGGTGCTTCCTAGTCACAAAAGAAGCAAGCCTAAACTACAAAGTAACAAGCAAAAAATTCATAGTTTGTGGAGTCCAGTGGCTGATGTAAATTACATTATATTCATTCAAAGCCCCCCACCCCCTTTTGTAAGTAACTATGGCAACAGCAGTGCAGTATGAGGCAATCAGAAAGCTCACATATTTCTCATAGGAAAAAATTCACAAAAGAAGAATCCTACTAAAGAATCTGGAGAAAGTACTCCATCTTCACCAACTTTCACCTAAAATGACTATGAAGAGTTAAAAAAATGAACATGAGAAAGGAAGTAAGTATTTTCAACAATAGTTTGATACATTTGAGGCTTTTGCATCGACCTCAAATCAAGCCTTATTCGGTCAACAATTCTGTCAGTCTTTGAGCATTTCAAATATTAACCAAGTACTAGGACGGACTACATAGCACTCAAATGCATTACAGAGAAGGAATCATACCTTCAAACCATATTATTAAATACATTGCTGCTCATTGCGCACCTTGAAAACTATTTTCATTCCTGCTATTCATATGGATTTTGAATGACACAGCTGACCCCATTCTGTATACTTCAAGGTTAAAAAGTACTCTTCAAATGCTGGTTTATTTTTCCAAACAATATGTTAGTAATTCATTTGAGTGAATACAAACAAATATTAGCCTGCCAGTTTGCAACTGGTTCACTGGTATATAAAGGCATGTTGTTTTAACTAACTCTTTCTAAGAGGAATATGTAATTGAAAAACATGAACTAACATTCAGGAAAAAAAAAGTTACATAACAGCCGGTGGCGTTTCTCAGCCAGTCTGACTGGGATATTACAATTCCAAGGAAAAAGAACTTCTACCTATTTGCAGCACTTTATATACTAAAAGGTCATATGAGATATTCATGTATGAGAGTCTATTAACTTGAGTAATTTAGCTACTTGGACTACGAAGAAGCTGGGATAGAGAGCTGAAAGCTCCTGTTTCACTTAGTGAAAAATCAGGCTTTTCCTATTCGGGAAAATCTATTTCTATATTATTTGACATCTGCTTGAAGTAATCACTTGATAAAAACAGTTTCAAATGTTTTATTTTCTTGTTACCCTAGTGGTGATAAAATTTATTTCCATATATTCGGTCCAATATACACCCACTGATAGATCCCCATGATAGGATATGATGATTGTATATAGACACAAGGCATAGCTTCTACTAAAAGCTTAAATTGCTCTCTTTTTCCTCAAAACTTTATTTTTTGAGCCAAATCCAATCCAGGCTGGTGTTCTGTTTGTTTAAAAGTACTTTGTAATCTACTGATTGAAAGAAATATTGCCAAACAGAAAGAGGGCTTTAGTAATTGTACGCAGTTAGGAAAGAATGTAAGGCAAAACTCATTAAGGTCTCAAATAAATAAATAAACTCTCCAGTTTTCAATAATTTATCATTTCTGTCATTTTCCATTAACAGCTTTCAAAGCTCTATCTGAAAGAAGCTGATACAGAGAAATTAAGAGCAGTAATCAAGCGAGAAATGATAGACCAGCTGGGTCGACATCAACTTGGCAAAACGTGCATACAGTTCAATAGCTGAAACAGATGCTGGAGTTGTTGAAAAAGCCTGCAGGAGATATTGATATATTTTCTTCATATAATGCAGAATGACTGAATTAATGTCAAAAGCTAGAAATTGATGAGGAGAGATGACTGACAGCCAAACTCCTTATAAAATAGAAACCAAGTGTAGCAATTTCAACATATCCAAACACTGTGTACATTCTCATTTCTCTCGGTGTCTGAATATGCCAATATATCAATCAGTCCTTGCAAGCAAATTACATTTAACTGAGCTGGGGTAGATTTCCCTCTCCCCTCTCATCATCTACCTGGAGAATTCCAGACTTCTGGAAAAATACTTTATTCTAAAATCTTCTAACACTGAATTCTATCCCAGAACAGTTTCCATGAGGTTAGAGGCAAGCACATCCCCCCCACCCCAAAATCTAATACAGCACAAGGTAATTTTAAAATTCATTCTGTAAAAGCAACACTGTTTGCAGAGTTTGAAGAGCTCAGCAACAAACCCCAGCTGCCAACAGCTGCTTTCTGAAACATATGCTTTGTCATGGTAAGCTTTTAATTGTATTCATAATGATGTAATAGCTTTAATAATCCTACCTTCCATGCCAGCTGTTTTTCCTGTCACTCCATCATGCCAATAAGTTGGCTGCTGTAACAAATCAAGATAGCGCAAAACAGCATCTTTCTCCTGATTCTGTCATCTTCCTGAAAGCATTCTATTACTGCCGACTGCTGGGAACCAGAAAGTCTATTTGAATTCCAACAGCTCCCCTTTCGCATGATTCAAGTTAGGTTAGGTGGGCATGCCTAACATGATTCTCTCAGTCATTTATTATGCAGCTGCTACAACGTCGGTGTGGTAACCACTCTGACTATCTGATACGTCAGTCAGTCGAACAAAACCTCCACCTCGGAGCAAACACATGAGCCGGCGCAGCGTTCTGCATTTAACGAGCATTCTTCCTGCCTAAAAACCAGGGGATCTGCGAATCTCCTTCAGTATCTGCTTGCTCCCGTACAGATACAAAGCATTTGGATTAGATTCTTTTCCTAATTATACTGAGAGCAGATTTCCTTGCCACGCACCACATTATTTATACTGAAATTTGTACTGATTTTAACTTATTTTCCCAGTGCTTTAAGGATAAAAGTCTCTTTTGATTTTACTTTTGAAATCAAGGGGTTGAGAGCTCAGTTCTAAGCCACTGTTTTATTATAAAATACAACATGTACTTTTTCAAATGAAACATACCGAGTAAATTTACAAAAATCAAAGTGAAACAAAAGGATTTTTCAAGAACATATTGACTATTTTGCACATGAAGGCATTTGAAATCTGGTACTCTGTGCGTTTCTTTTAAGGGGTAGAAACATACACTTGGTATTTTGACTCCAAATGAGTGCTCTCATCAGAAAGTAGGAAAAGAGATTCACTGACTTCGCTCTCCAACTTCCCCAGCAAGTAAATAAAAACAATTTCAAGACAATGAACATTATATTTAGAAACTACTATTCATTAATCTCAATTTTAAAAATGAAACGACACTTATCTTTAAACAGGTGAATTTTCTCATTACAAAACTTCTAATCATTCCTTTCTCTTGGAGAACTAATATAGTCCAGATTAATACTATAGGAAATTTTACATGTTTTCATGAGAAACATATTTTAAATAGAAGATTCACCAAATTTCACATTTAATATGAACTATGAGACACTAAAAACATTTTTTCAGTATATATAATTTCAGCCATTAGGACCATTTAGATAACTGTTTCTCTAAGGATTGTGTGTTTTTGTGTATACACATAAGCATATTTAACTACCCTATCACTGTTTTAGTGTGCATACACATGTATATGTATCCTACCACTGTTTTAGTGTGCATAAGTATGTATATATACATGCATATGCATATGTATATATCAGAAGCAATTTATATTCTGATATATATATATATATTCTGATAATATATACATATGTGATATAGATAGATAGATCAGAAGCAATTCCTGTATAACAATCACCATTATTAGTAATCTGTAATTTATTAGGCTTAATACACAAATATTGGAAATACTGAACTCTAATCTTAAGCACGAAACAAATAGATTCCATTTGAGTTTGCCAAAGTTTCTCTGAAGTGACATATTCCACAAAATAATTCCAAAATGCTTGGCTTATTGATAACATTTATTTTACTAAAAAATCCTTTTTTCATCTCTTTCTTACTGCCTGCAAATAGTTCAACCACCTGAAACATGTTTTTGTTGTGTTCTTGAATTGTTTCATGTCCTAGATTAGCTCTTGCTCCTGCTCACTTACAGTTCCGTCCAGTAACCATAGCCTCATTTATAAAAAATATTGTATTCATTTCTATGTAAAAGATTTTGCATATTATGTTCCATCTATCCAAAATCCTACTTTGTGATTTATTTTAAAATGAGAACTGTATAGATATTTGAAAACTGCATCATGACATCATGCATAGTTTATATAAAGCACACATAATAGAATGGTTTTTATACTAAAGGTAATTACCATATCCATCCATTCATAATGTTGTGCTGATTGAGAAATATTGGGTTGATTCTATCAGTGAATTTCAGGCATGAAACACTGCATTAACTGCCTACTTATGGTTCATATTGGAGCACTACACTTTGCTCATCTGTTAAATGTATCTCTGTTACCCCTATTTCCATTCCCAGTAAGTATTTGCTTCTATGAATTGGACATTTTCAGATTTTGCGTGTAAGTGTTATCTTGTGGTATTGTCCTTTCTGTGCCTGGCTTATTTCCTACATTATGTTATTTCAAGGTTCAACCATGTTGATATAAAAAGCAAAACTGCATTCTTTAAGGGTCAAAAATGTAGAATACATAAGAACTCACTCATTATTATCATAATTATTGATTAATCCATCAGCATTTGCTTATATGATTTCTATATTTTGGCTATTGTGAACAATGTCATAAAAATATGAGAATGAAAATATTTCAATATCATTGACATACTGATTTAATTTCTGTTAGATATATTCCCAGGGTAGAGTGTATAGGTAATAGTATTATGTTGTTGTGGAGTTCTTCTATAGTCAGAAGTCTTATAGCCTGGTTCTATGAGAGCTCTATCTCAATTTTTAAGGAAATACCATAAAATTTTCAATAATAAGTGTACCAATTTACATGTCTAACTACAGTGAGCAACAGTTCTATCTTTTTTAAATCTGTTTTTACTTATTTGCTAACATTCAGGTTGAAGTAGCTACAGAACCTATTTCAGTTCTTGGGACTTGCATTTTCTGGTGAACAATGCTGTTTAGCAAGCCATATATGCTTGTTGACTATTTTCATGTATTATTTTGGAGAAAAAATACCTATTTCACTTTGCCTTCTTTCTGCTAGAACTATTGCTTGATTTGTCATTAGTTTCATGTGTTTCTCACCTATTTGGGATGTTAATCTCATATGTTTTGCTAATACTTTTATTCATAATTTATTACACTATAATTTTACTATAACCTTCTCTACAGTTCGGTGTAGTCCCACTTGTTTATTTTTTTACTTAGTTTCTGTATTTTTGGTATCATTTTCAAAACAAATCATTGCCAAAACCCATGTCACAAACCTGCTTGTGGGCTGCAGATGCAGCTCTGTTGTAGGGTACTTGCTTTTCATTCAGAGATCACCAACTTTGGTCCTTGTAGGTCCTTTAAAAACTGTTTATATTTTCTCTATCAGCTTTTTAATTTTAAGTCTTAAGTTTAAATTTTTAATTCACTAGATAATTTTTATGTGTTCTGTAAGAATAAGATTCAATATAACTATTTTCCATTTGGGAAAACATCATTTATTGTAGCAACAATTCTTACTGTGTATTATTTGTGCTCTTATCTAATATGAGTTACCATACAGACATGGATTTCTTTCTTGGATCTCTACTAAAATCCATTATGTTTTATTCCCAGGACTTAAAGTTTTGATCACTCAATATTTGTCATAGTATCAGACAACTTAAAATGTGATACTTCCATATTATTTTGCTTTCTTAAGAGTGTTTGATGATATGGATCTGACAGGTTCCATATACATTTTATAAATAACCCCTTTTCTGTGAAAAATGTCATTAATATATTGGTATAGTTGTGTTGAATCTACAGAGTACATTGTACAGTATTTTAATAATATTAAATATATCAATCAATGAACGGAGTTGTTTTTCCATTTCCTCTTCAATTCTTTCTTCAGGGGTTTTCCACTTTCCAGATAAGGTGATATCCCTAGTTAAATGTTCTTTTATTATTTCTTTGGTGTGACTTAATAAGTAGTTTTTCCTTTCCTTGTAACTCACTGGTGGGATAATAGTACATAGCCTTTTAATTTTATTAAAATTGCATATTTGATTGCTTTATTCACAATCGCTAGGAATTAGATTCAGCCTATATATCTATCAAAAGGACTTGCTAGGTGGTCAGACATTTGCAGTCTGTCATGGCCTGGACACTTATTGCCAAAGCTCAGCGACAAGGTGACACCCTCCCTCCCCAATGAAATTTCCTGCTCTCAACTTTCCCTTATCTGGAGAATGTTCCTGGGCCCTGGGGACTGACCTTATCTGAAAGTTGTCTCTAAGTCAGATGCCTGATTTATCTTTAGCTTGACCCTTGGCACAGTTTCTTGCTAGAAGACTTGTGCTAGGAGCTCTGCTATAGGACCCCACTGCCCCATATGAAGCCTTGTGCCACAAGCATGCCACTCAATGCAAATTAAGGTTTGTCCCCGCGCTTCCCAATCCTATATATTCCTTATACTCTGGAAAAAAAAGTTGAGCAGATTCACCAAAGCTGTCTCCTGTAGGACTGTCCCTGTCATGTTCATAGGCCATACAAGGATCCTGGTAGTTGCTTCTGCCCCAGTAGGCTGCCAAGACAAAAAGACCCCCACATACAAAAATGAATAAGGAAAATCTACATAAACACAATGAAATATAACTCAGCTGTAAAGAAAAATGAAATTAGAAATTTTGGATAAATGGATGGAACTGCAAAATAATTATACTAAATGAGGTCATAATTTTATTGTACCAGTTTCCCAGTCTAAATCAGCTAAAGGGCACTTCTTTGTACAACACCCAAGTTTGTGCATGTGCACACATACATACACACAACAACAATGACAACAACCCATCACAGCATTCTTTCAAGTCTTCAGTCTTTTCACTCATACAACAAACCCCTTGATTTAAACTGGCAAGATCCTGGATAATTTGTCTTCTCATGATCCTCCTTCCTCCCATACTCTCTTCTCTACTATTTCTCTCTTTATAAAAAGTTCACTTCTTTTATTTTTTGCGTATAATGTTTTGCCTGTATGTATACCCCTGGAACTGGATTTACAGACAGGTGTTAGCTCTGGATACTGGGAAATGCATGCAGGTGCTCTGCAAGAACACCCAGTACTCTTAACTGCTGAGCAATCTCTCTAGATCTCATCTCTGTACCATTTCTTTCTTTGTTTCAGTCACACTGACTGTCCTTTCTTGTCTTAAAACATGTTAAATGTATTGGTACTTGCAAGCCTGAATAGCTTCCTACCACATTCCCTTCTCCCATATACAACTCTCTTTGTATGTCACAGCCTGAGAAAGCCATTCTCTGTTTAAAAATACCAGTGTCCTAGGAGACACAATCTCGCAAAAAACTCCCTAATCTTTTGGTTCTTACGTTATTTTTATCGCACAATTATCCCGGTGCCTTAGGTGCAGGAGTTATTTTGTAGATGAATTCATTGTGACTAGGCTCCAAAACTCTGCATATTGATTGGTTTTAGTTTTCTTTAATTCTCTCATTTTGTTGCAAAGGGAAGTTTCCTTGATGAGGGGAAAACAAGGAAAAGATAACAGATATGCTAAAATGGATGGGGGAAAGCCTCACTCTAAACAAAGAGCTATAGTCAATTAAGGAATGCTGAGAATGGGAGAAATAATCTTCCCTGGGGAGAGAGCACCAATTAGTTATCCAATACTAAATGGTCACCCTGAAAATATATACATACAAACAACAAATAGATGGAACAGATTATATTTACATATTTAGGAATATATGCATGTGTGTGTCTGTGTGCATGAGTTTGTGTATGTGTGTGTATGTATGCATGTGTGCATGTGTCTGTGTGTGTATGTCTCTGTGTGTGTGTCTGTGTAGAAAGAATTAATAATAAAAAAGAAGACCATGGGAGCTGGAGAGATGGCTCAGAGGTTAAAGAGCATTACCTGTTCTTCCAAAGGTCCTGAATTCAATTCCCAGCAACCACATGGTGGCTCACAACCATCTGTAATGGGGTCTGGTGCCCTCTTCTGGCCTACAGGCATACACACAGACAGAATATTGTATACATAATAAATAAATAAATATTTTTTAAAAAAAGAAAAAAAAAGAAGACCATGAATTTGAGAGAGAGCAACGACTGGTATATGGGAAATTTGGAGGGAAGAAGGGAAGGGTAAAATGAACTAATTGTATTAAAATATAAAATATATTTAAAATACCATTTTCATGACTTCATTTTTTTTTTTGCTTCATTGCCCTGCTTTACTTTGCTTTATTGTGCTTGTCACTACCTAATAGCTGATAGTTGATTGATTGACTGGAGGATTTCTTTATCTAGTCTCACTGGGTGAAGAAGATCCATCTGGTCCTTCCTACAAGTGTACTTAAATATTGGATAAAAGTTTTGAAAATAGTCTAAAAATGAAATCTTATATTTAATATAACAACTTTTATTTTTAGGAAATTAATTGCATCTAAAATTGAATGAAGGAAGTCTGGTCTTTAAAAAAAAAACTCTAGTTACCTTGTTATTGGGATCCTCACTTTGCTTTTTCTAAACGTTCCTTCTGCTTTTACAACTTGGGTGAATTTGTTTTCATTCAGCTCATTGTGTCCGTCATTTCCCAAGGCCCTTTCTTTTAGTTTATCTACAAGCTGTTTGACACAGCTGACAATTTGCACCTGCATTAAAATCCTTTTCCCGTTAATGCCCCCATTCTATTTGATTTTTCATTCTCTTCTTTCTTTTCCATACTGCAAGGAATAGTTA
This sequence comes from Arvicola amphibius, assembly GCF_903992535.2. Lineage (NCBI taxonomy): Eukaryota > Metazoa > Chordata > Mammalia > Rodentia > Cricetidae > Arvicola > Arvicola amphibius. The sequence continues at coordinate 41,412,314 of NC_052065.1, read as the reverse complement.
GAGCTCTAGAGGGTGCAATCGCAGGCTCTTAAATCCTTTTGTAACTTACTCTTCTTCTAAGCTCAGTTTTTCAAATGAGTGGCTTCATTTGTAATCAAATCTGAAATGCATAAATATTCTGAAATCCAGAATTTAATATCCAAATTTGTTCTCCAGAATACCTTTCTTTGATCGTTTGCCCAAAATTAAACAAAATTCAAGCCCTCATCCTTTTTCCAGGTTGCCTTCTTTGAAAAATCTTCTTCCAGTTTTTCAGTTGTTAAAATTCTTTACAGTAACTTGTTTTATTTCCAGGAAAAAACACTTTATATATATATATATATGTGTGTGTGTGTGTGTGTGTGTGTGTGTGTGTGTGTATGCATGTATATGTGTGTGTGTACATGTGTATATATAATAGCACATGTAGAAATATGAATTTTGAAAGTCCCTTTTTCTTTTCTAGTAAGACTAGAATATCAAGTATTCTTTTTCATTATTTGGTATATATATTGGTGTAAATATGCTTATTATGGCTTTTCACACTAATTTATTTCATAAGTTCATAAAACATTAATTTAAAAAGTTTATTTGATGTGGAATGGAGAGAAGACTCAGTGGTTATGAGCTTTGCCTGGTTACAGGAGATCCAGTCCAATTTCCAGAGATACATGACTACTCAAAACTGTCTGCAACTCCAGTTTCATTGTATCTGACATCTTTTTTTCTGGCTTCTATGAATACTATACATTCATGTATTGCACAGACATATACAAGTGAACAAATTAGCTGTACATGTGAAATAAAACTGAAAACAAATTTTAAAAATTTTCATTTTCCCAGGGATAAAATGTTCACAATTATTAACAATACTACAAAGAGGACTTTTTTGATATTATCCAGTTTATATTTGTTTCTCTTGACAGCACAGACACTTGTCATGCTGCATATATTCAGTATTCTAGGTCATTATGTTTATGATGTGCATCTATTTATGTATGTGGCTCAAAAACTTTATATCTGTATCTATAGTTTGTCATACAACTAATGCCAAGGACATAATACACAACCACTCCACTATGAGGATCCCTCATTTATCCTTTTATTAATACTTTCACCTTTTTCTTATTTGCTACCTTCTAAAGAAGCTAGAAACAGGAGAGTAACTTAGACAGAAAGTAAAGGAAGTTAAGGATATAAGGACAAGGACAAATAAATATTAAAAACAACAAAACAACATAAAATGGAGCAAAATATTTCTCTTTTAAAAATTAATAAAATTTATAAAGCCTTAATATTAATGGCAACCATATAACAGAGAGAAGATATCAATAATCTAGAAGAGGAATGAAAACTCGTGTGTACAGTGTAGAAGATTAAGCCCTTAAAATGGCACTAATAGAATACTATGAACTATATTTCACCCATAAATTTCACAATTTAAAAGAAATACAATTTCTGAAAATCTTTAACATACCAAAACCCACCCAAGATGGGATATACAGCGTTAGTAGTACTGTGAATATTAACAAAACAAAATAATATAATTAAACTCTATAGAAAATGTGATCTCCAAATATATTTATATAAAGTATTTTTTAAAGTTGCAAAAATTTTATGTTCTCCCTGGAAACCTGGGAACCCTCTAGGGTCAAGTCTCTTGACAACCCTCAGGTAGCTCCTTAAATTAAGATATATGCTTCCCTGCTCCCATGCCTTGAGAGGGAGGGAGGGGAGGTATGGGTGGAGGGAAGGGGAGGGAAGGGGGAGAAGGAGGGGCGGGAAGGGGGAGGAGGAGCGGAGGGAGGGGGAGGAGGAGGGAAGGAGATGGAAATTTTTAAATATAAAAAAAAATAAACCATGAGAAAGAAAAAAAAATTTATGTTCTTGAAGAAAATGAAAGGAGTATTTCTCAGTGTATTTTATTAGTCAAACATTACCTTGATATTTCAAAAGGACAGAAACGGGAAAGAACTAAACCAGGAACCAAGAGAGGGACAGAGAGAAATTATGTGAATCCAATATTTAATACTACACAGGAAAAAGCTAGGAAATAGAATGGCACAAAACATAAAATTATTATATACTATCATCATTGAAATGATTATACACTCAATAAAAGTTATAAACAAATGTATGTTTCATATACCTGCTACCATGGTTCTTATAGTACATTTTCCTGGTGTGTGTCCTTGTGCATGCATGTATGCATATGGGCACATGTGTGACTGTGCATGTGGAGCCCGAATACAGCCTCTTGTGTTTGTCAGGTTTTTGAAATTCAGCTTTTTATTTTTCCCTGAGACTTGTTGAATAGACAGAGATGGTTGTCCCCAAGGGTACACCTATACACCTATCTCCACTTTCCAGTGGTGCAGTTATAACTGTATACCAATTCTTGTGAATTTTATATGGAGACTGCTGATCCAAAAACATGTCCTCACACTTGCATGAGAATCCCAGTCTCAAAACCAGAAATAAACATTAGCATAATGTGTATGAGTAGTTCTAGGTCATTTTATCCTTTAGAAGATTTGTACGAACGACATTGTAATAAAAATGCAAAGCCGTTCCATTATTGCATAAGTCTCCAAACTATGTTTTGTAATGAGTATTAGTGTCCTCCTCTCTTCCTCATTTCCAGACACCTGACAACCATCAAAATGTTATCCATCTTCATAATTTTGCCATTTTCATATATATAAGATAGAATAATCCAATATGCTATTGTTTAAATTGATTTGTTTCACTCTCTCAGCATAACAATCTAGATCCAGCCAATCTATATTTTAATCCTTTGCTGATTTTTTTTTTGTTTTGTTTTTTTTCGAGACAGGGTTTCTCTGTGGCTTTGGAGCCTGTCCTGGAACTAGCTCTTGTAGACCAGGCTGGTCTCGAACTCACAGAGATCCACCTGCCTCTGCCTCCCGAGTGCTGGGATTAAAGGCGTGCGCCACCACCGCCCGGCTTCCTTTGCTGATTTTTATTTATGAGTAGTGTTACGTAGCATGAAAATATTCATTTTAACTCTTCAGCAATTGCTCACTTGAACATTTTTGTTGTTTTTGACTATTACAACCAAAGCTGCTGTAGATAAAAATGGGCATTCTTTGAATAAATACAAGCTTTTACATTTTTTAGGATAAATGCTGAAGATTGTTAGTGATGTGTCATATGTCATTTTCACACTTAATTCTTTGAGAAATTTCTAAAACATTCTCCATATTGACCGAACCAAACTTACATTTCCACTAGAAAATCTGGGGTATCTAATATTTTTCTGCATCTTTTGCCAATAGTCATCACAGTGTATTTTTTTTTCTTCCCTCTGGTAACTCATTTAGATTTTAATTAGCATGTTTTGATGATTAGTGATATGGAATATGTATGATCATGTGGTTATTAGTTAAAGATCTAAAAGGGCTTACTGGTGCTAAGTACTTCCTCATCCTTGAATAGCTTTCCACTTGTTGCAACCATTCTTAAGAGTGCTGATGTTTCCAACAGAAACTGTAAACATTTATACTACTATATATTTTACTATATTACTATGTATATGATAACATATTGTATTATTTATTAATCATAATAATATATTATTGTTGTTTTCGATTACCATATATTACTACTATATTTATGTTATAATCAGCTAATCAGCTTCAATTTTGCTGGCTTTGAGGCTGTTTGGTTTCATGTATATTTAGAATTTCTATATTGTTTTGGTGTGCAGATACCAGTTTACAAATACCCCTTATGTTTTGGTGACTTTCTTTGCTCTGAAGTCAAATGTCTCAGTAATAAATGCAGCCATTTTAGCTTTGTTTTAGCACACACACACACACGCACACACACACACACACACACACACACACACACACACACACATATATATATATATATATATATATCTCCATTGTTGTACTCCCACTTACCTAATAGCATAGTTAGGTGAACATTTCTAAATACAGATTAATTTTTCTTCATCTACTAGCTTGTACTCATGCAGTAACTATTTTAATTATTACTAATAATTCTTTTTGGATTGAATACACCAATAATTTTTTGTTTCTCTGTTTTTGTTTATTTTATCTTGGGTTGCTTGAATTAATTTTAGGTTGCAAGTATTTTGTTGACTGTGATATTTTGTATTGTTTAGTGACTAGTTTGGAAAATATACATCAATAACTTTTCCTATTTTACTGTTGTCAATTTTCCACTCGTAGCTCAGGTATCCCTTTTCTGTGTATATTTCTTATCCATACAATCTGCAAACATACATCATTTCCATTAGTGTACATTCATTGTCCAAAATGATGGGTTTTATAATGTTATTTTTCTTTATTATACACCCTGAACATTTTCACAGTCCATGCTCCTAACTAATCATTTTCCTACCTCATTTTTGTATCTTTTAAATGTATTTAATTATTACTATTTCATCTACACCTTCACACAATTTGGGCAACAAATCAAGTCGTGTTGTAAATTTATTGAAACTGAGTCTTACTATGTAGTCCTGGTTGGCCTGAATCTCAACATGTAGACTAGGTTAGCCAAAAACTTACAATGATTTCCCAGCCTCTGCCTCCTGAATGCTGGTATTTGAGCTGTGCACCACATCTGGCTGTTGTACAATTTTTGTTTTGACTATAAAATATCATTCTAAAAGTTAAAGAGAATAATAGTTTATTATGCAAAACCTTGTTTTAATCTAGTCAAAGTTTTTGTTTCTAAGTTATAGGGGACTAAAACCATTTCTTTTATTTTGTTACTTACTATTGAGACAAATTCCTACTGTCCTTTTGGATTAAATTCCATGGGAAGATTATGAATAAAAAATTCTTAATTTTCTTTGATTAGAAAATATTTTATGTATCTTTAATATTTATATGTATATATTTAAAGAATATCTTTCTTGTTATAGGAATATGGCTTGTTAATGATTTAAGTTTTATTTATAGTTTATTTTATCCTGCAATATAGATGGCTCAAAATCAATGTTACTTGTCTCATTTATCTATAGTCATCACAGTTTCAACCAAAGCCTTAATGATCTTTCTTCAGAATACATAAATGTATTATGTATTAAAATCACTAGACTATCCAGACTTAGATACTTTAATTCAGTTGTTATTTATACATTACTTAAATATTTATCAATAGTTGTCTTATACTTTACTTGACATCTAGAGGAGTAATTTTTAATTGACTTATAATGGCTAACAGTACATGTGTAAGTTCCCATGCCACACTGACTCTCTCAATACTCAGTGTAAAGGAAATTCTACATAAACTATTCATTTAAAACTTTGCATATCCTGAATCCAATATTACCATTGAAGTGCTATTTATATTAAATCAATATTATGTGTATTATACAGATCCTCTGATTTGTTTCAAGTAAAAATTTTGGGTCATCTAGATGCCTCAGGTTGTAAAGGTGCTTGGTACTGAGCCTCACTACTAGATTTAGATCCCTGAGACCCAGCTGGTATAAGGAGCAAACCAATTCCTGAAGATTCCACATGCACATACACAAATGTTTACAAAAAACTAAATTTAATGAACAATGTTAGAAAGAATATATTTCAGTATGTACTCAAGGTTTGTCTGGAATTTGAGATTCTCAGGGTTTCTTTTTAATCATAGTTTTGTGGAATTCTTTTAAAATTGTCTTGTATATAGCTAATTTGTTTATATGCCACATTCTCTGTTTTATTTATATTTTCCTTCCCACTTAGAGAAAGATAAAAAAGTCTTTCACACCAAGAATTTCAATACTTCTTGGCCCACTAATGTTTCCTATATACTTATATATGAGTTCTGACATTACATGTATCAGATTCTATACCAGTTAATTAGAACACCAAAAGCAATATGCTTCATTTTTTTATGGTCAGTGTATTGTCAAATGCTGTTCTGAAAAAGATGCTATTTCAAGGAGCCAGAGGCAAGATTTCTGTTTCTCACTTTTTCACCTTGTCTTTTGCTTATTTCTTCTTGAATGACCCTTATATAGTGTTTACCCTTTCTGGTTTTACCACAAAGCAACTTTAGCTAGCATCAATGTTCCTTACTGCTATAATTGATCAACTGTTAACTAGTCTATCTGAAAGTTGCAGGCAGCAATCTTTTATATATTCGAATTACAAACGTTGCTGATGTCAATTCAGTTCATTCTGGAATTGTATCCTCCAATGTCATAACAAATTTATCCAATTATTTTCCTGAATAAGGGGAGTTTGCTGACTCACAAATGGTATCACACCTAGATAATTATCAAGATTTGTTTTTATCAGCATTCATCTTGAGACAAAGAGATAATCCTCCATTTTCAAAATTAAGAAACTAATCCAGCATAGGAAATTCAAATTCTCTACAAAACAAAATAAAATAACCAGAGGCAATATCATTGTATACAAGGCATTTTCTTTTCTTTTTCTTTTTTTATTAAATTATATAATTTTTACAAATTTTTCACCTCCTCCCTTCCTCCCATTTTCCTTTCCCTCCCCGCATTTTCTCTCCCCCTCCCTCTCCAGTCCAAGGAGCAGTCAGGGTTCCCTGCCCTGTGGGAAGTCCAAGGTCCTCCCCCCTCCATCCAGGCATTTTCTATAAATAGATCATTTAAATATATCACAAATTGCACACTGTATGAAATCATTAACATAAAAATTTGTTTTGAATAGCAATCCTTTTAGTATTTGAAATTTAAGAAATAATCCAAAAATCCCTTTGCAAATGTTCAAATATTTCTCTCATTTGTTGCTTTATTAAGTAAATCTTAATTATAATGCTATATTAAAGATGTTTATTCTCTGAAAATAGGTAGGTAAACATTTACTAAGTAATCATAATCTCTGTAATATAAAAAGTCAACATACTGGTGTATCGTTCACAATAAAGCACATTCATATTTGGTTAGTTAAATACGTAATTCAAATGTTATCTCAAACCCAACATTACTTTGACACTCATAATTATGAATAATCTTTTAAACTAGAACATTGGCTTTTACCTTTGCTGTCAACATTTCAGAGAGAATATGAAAGACTTTTGGAGAAAAATACCTGGATACATTTTGATAGAAGAGACTGTAGTTCTTTTCTTTCAGACTTTTATTATTGTAAAATGGTCTTTTGTGATAGAGAATGGCAATTTAGCTCAAAGAAATAATAATAACCTCAAATAAAGGAGCAAATTTACCACTAACCATAAGCACTGTGCACTTAACAGTTACCTTACCTTTCAGTTAATAGATATAATTTATAAATGACAAAAATTGCCCTTGTCTTCAGATCACTGATACAAATTATAGTCATTATAAACATCACATATAATTTTGACTGAGAGGAAATTCCTCCTTGTGTATATTTTCAGTGAGTTGTACTAACTCTAAGCTTTTTTCATTTCTGGATAGCTACCAAAAGAAATCATCAGAGAGATGAAATATTTCTTTCTTTCTTTCTTTCTTTCTTTCTTTCTTTCTTTCTTTCTTTCTTTCTTTCTTTCTTTGTTTGTTTTTGTTTGCAGCCCACAGTTTTGAGTTTACTTTAACTGGGTTTACAGTGGTGCACCAGGCCATTTATCTACAGACAATTTACCTTTTGAAATCACTGCTATTTTTCTTTGTTCCTTCTTTTGGCTTCCTTTATTCTGAAAAGTAATAGTAATTGAAAGAAAAAAAGAGTACAAAATCCATGGAAAATATAAATAACAATAGTTCCACTCTATTTTAAATGACAAAGTGATGATTTTTGTAGGGTGTCTGTAACCTATAGTAGCATCATGAAAGTGAAAGACATGAAAATATTTTCCATAACCCATGGGTCTCTGTCCTTGTTTCCTGTTAAATAGCCATAGAGACAGCAAGTTATAAAACAGAATTTTTTAAAAAAAGTGTGGCCAACCTAAAATAAGACATGAAAAATGATTATATGGGACAGTTTTGTTTTGTTTTTCCAGACAGGTATTTCCTTACAAAGCCCTGACTGTCCTGTAATGATGGAGGGGCCTCCCATTGGCTAACAAAGAAACTGCCTGGCCCATTTGATTGGCCAGCCTTTAGGTGGGCAGAGTAGACAGAACAGGAAGAAGGAAGTGAGGTAGATGGCTCAGTCAGATGCCACACCTCTCCTAAGTGAGACAGACCACCGTGCCTCTCCTCAGAGAGAAGCCAGACTGATGAAAGCTCCAGCCCCAAATGGAAGTACCTAGAATCTTTCCGGTAGGACACCACTTTGTGGTGCTACACAGATTATTAGAAATGGGTTAAAGCAAGATGTTAGAAAGAGGCAGAAAATATAGGCCAGGCATGTTTAAAAGAATACAATTTGTGTGATGTTATTTCGCGTGTTAAGCTAGCCAGGAGGCAGAAAGCTGGGCGGCGGGAATCCGGCCCACAGCTCATCACTACAGAATGGCGCCCACGTGGATAATTGAGAATCCACGAAAGCCTGAGAAAGCTTGGGAAAGAATAGAGTAAAGCATGTTTTCTTGGTACAGCTATTTCTCAGTTTTGGCTTGCTTGCTAGAGTAAGAAAGCACTCTCATCTAAGAGAGGCTTCCCTGACTCAGCTTTAGCTGCAAAATCTTGCAGCTCTTTTAAGAGGGTCCTGCCACGAAACACTTAAAAGGTGTTGATGAAAAGCTGAATGCATGTTGTTTTCGGTTTTTAGCTGTAGCAAGAAAAAAAAGGTTGTGCTGTTTTTAAAAATGCTGGCGTTCTGGTCTGTACTGCCAGGACAGACTCTGACTCTTTCAAGCAGGCGGTCCTGACTATGGAACTTTGATTGGTTGTTTAACACTGTTGCAGCTTGCTTGCTGGAAGGGACCTTGAAATGCCACAGAGTTGTGGTAATAAAAATGGCTCTAGCAAGCACCTCTGCCATGAGGCTGGAAAGCTAAGGAATGTGATGGATCTAGCTGGCAAAAGCTGCGCTTGAATCCTACCCATATTGCTCAGTAAATTAAAGACCCGTGTGGTCAGAAAAAGAGAGATATACAGTAAAGAGAGATTCAAAGACAAAGAAAACCTCTAAATGGTTTGCAGTGAGTTAAAAATATATGCCAGGCTAAAAGTTAAAGTTCTTACAGTTAAAAAAAAGAGAAAGAAAGAAAGAAAAAGGAAGTAGTTTGTTGTGGCGGTAGACACCTTTAATCCAACACTTGGGAGGCAGAGGTAGATTGACCTCTGTGACTTCAAGGTGTGGCAGAGACACACCTTTAATCCGAATGCCTGGGAGGCAGAGACGGAAAGATTTCTGTGAGTTTCAAGTTGGTTGTAGCACACACCTTTAATTCCCAGCACTGGGGAGGCAGAGACAGACGATTTCCTGAGAGTTCAAGACCAGCCTGATCTACAGAGTTATTCCAGGACAAAGATATACAGAGAACCTGTCTCAAAAAAATAAAAGTAAAATAACGAAATAGAGGTTTAAAATACAAGCTGCACAAAGATGGAAAATACACAGAGAATCTTGATACTGTATGCTAATTTATGCTCTTTTTGAATTGTTTTGAATGCTGAGGAAGGAGCAACAGCTGCTAAAAGATATTTGTTACAAATGCTGCTGAACTAATCCAAGAAAGATATCTTGAAAATACCTTGGACCTTCAGAATTTTGGATCTAAGGATATGATACTTTGGAAAAGAGGTTTTTCTTTTATTTTTACAGAAAATGAGAACCATTGGATTGCTATCATCCCAATATGGTATGATAGACCACGCCCTCCTGAAAGGTTGCTGTGAACACCTTCAGAAAATTACTTCACCCAACTGATGACTGAGATGAACCTGGCACACAGGTTACACCATGAAATATCTGATTAACAGCATCCCCATTCAGCAGGAAGCAGTTTGGAGAGAAATAACTGCGCCCATGTTCCCAAATATTGTTTATAAGTGTTCTTTTACATTTAAAGGGGGATATATGGAGATGAGTAATTTGCATTGATATGGATTTTGCTTTAGTGATTTAAATTTAAGGTCAATTTTGTTATATGTATATATATTTCTGATACTGATTAATGTATTGTGGTTGTGTAGTTCATTTAAAAATGTAATGTATATAGGTTGTTAATGGATAGTTATCAATAATAGTAAAACTTGTAGTTATGTAAGTTAGATTTTCTAGCTATACAGAGATATATTTAAGTTACATAGGCATTCTTCATATCTTTCAAAGACTACAGAATATCGCATTTTAGATTTTTAATAACTTAGGCTTTTCAGGACGAGGCATGTCTGCTCCTGGCAGCACCAGCTACTTCAAGACGAAGATGGGCATCGAAGAGGCTCCTTATGGAGTTTGATAGCCATTGGGCAAGAAACTGCTCTTGCCTGGACTCTTGCATAAACTGGACACAGAGAACCCTTAGAGAGAGGACTGGCTGAACTTGCCTAAATGTGAGATGATCTTTCGGGTTCCTGATTCAAGAAAGAGTCTGCGAGACATTCTGAAGGACACAGCAGATAGTGACTGAATTGCCTTCGAAATTTCCTGCTTCATGGGAAAAGTCTGCTGGATACTGTTGACCTATAGGCCGAAGATAGATGCCCCAACAATACAAAAGAACTTTGGGTGACTGTCCAGGCAGCGAGATGTCTCTATCATTTCTAGAGTTTGGAAATTGCATATTTCTTATTTACTTAGGTATATTGTGTCCTTCTGGAGTCTTTGATGGAGCTGAAGAAGAATAAGAAGATAATTAAGTTTGTTTTTCCCTTTGTTATGATAAAAAAGATAAAGTAGATATAAATATTGTAACTGTAATTCTTACTTGATAACTGTTTTGTTATATGTAATTTTACTATGTTAAAGTTAAAGCCTTTCTTTTTTGTTAAACAGAAAAAGGGGAAATGATGGAGGGCTCCCATTGGCTAACAAAGAAACTGCCTGGCCCATTTGATTGGCCACCTTTAGGTGGGCAGAGTAGACGAACAGGAAGAAGGAAGTGAGGTAGATGGCTCAGTCAGATGCCACACCTCTCCTAAGTGAGACAGAGCCACCGTGCCTCTCCTCAGGAGAAGCCAGACATGATGAAGCTCCAGCCAAGATGAAGTACGCTAGAATCTTTCCGTAGGACACCACTTTGTGGTGCTACACAGATTATAGAAATGGGTTAAAGCAAGATGTGAGAAAGAGGGCAGAAAATAATAGCCAGGCAGTGTTTAAAAGAATACAATTTGTGTGATGTTATTTCGCGTGTTAAGCTAGCCAGGAGGCAGAAAACTGGGCGGCGGGAATCCGGCCCCAGCTCATCACTCTTACACTGTAAACTTGCTTTGTAGAGCCTCAAACTCACAGAGATCCACCTGCTTCCTGAGTGCTGAATTAAAGGCCTGTGCCACCATGGCCGGACTAACATCTCCTCTAGTTAAAGTTAAAATTAATTCTGATTATCACTAGTTATTCTTCATACTCAATAGTCTGAGCATTAGAATCCTAAGATTTCTCACCAATTGGTATATTGTTTAAAATTGTCCAAGTCAAGAGGAAAAGTATTGCTTCATGAAATAGCCATATTTTATCGTAAACTACAATGTGTTAATAAGATTTTTCATTGAAAAAAAGCTTTTCATTTTAATTACTCAGCATAAGTGGTTTGTTGTAGGGCCCACAAAATATATTCGTGCTTTCTGTATTTTGAAAAATGATCATGCTAACCCAAGTAGTCTTGCACAGTTCTATTAACTACAAGCTGAGAGGGAATCCACCTGGCCATGGAGTTGACAGACTTCTTTTGACTAGTCACCACATCAGCAACTCTTTTGAAACTGTCCTTAAGAGTTTGTTGTTTAAAAAGAAGATCACCACTGAAAGTTACAACACAAAAATTTTGAAAGACTCAACACTATACAGGAACAGCTTCTACTGCAATGCTCAAGAATAAACTGCAAATACACTTGGAATGTGCTTTCGTCTCTAAGAACTCCTGAAGATCATAATAATCTTAGAGGGATTGTGTTGCATCTTTCGCAATCAAAATGGTGCGTTGAAATCAACTCTTGCCTGAAGAATGTTGTTGGTTGTTTCTACCAGATGACACTACACTGCCTCTTTCTCGTACGGTGGATGGGCTTTACTTTTAAAACACTCATGTATAAAAGAAAAGTGTAAAATAATACAACCCCAAAAGGTTGTATGAGAAAATGTATATAAAAAACCTGTTAACAAAGTATCTCATACACAGTAAAATACCAATTAATATTAATTATCATGAGTGGGTTAACTATGCTTATTTCTCCCCATAAGTGCTGATACATGGGGACCTATTTGAAAGTTGAGGTATTATAAGGTAGAAAGCACAGAAGCTGTTTGAGACTATTGCCTTATTAAATATTTGTCAGTTTTAATTAATGCAATATTTAAGATCTAACTTTAATATATCTTTCTGTTTCCCACTGAAATTATAGAAGCTATTACAAATGCAAGCTCTTAAAATTTTATATCATGAGTACATGACTTGAGATAAGTGTCCAGTATATGAGATAAATACTTATTTAAAAGAAAAGATTTAAGTTACAAAGCATACACCACAAAATCTTTATAATAATGGCTAAATGACCATATATTCCAGATTTATAAAAGAGGGGATTGAAATATTTTGATTAAAAGAGCTAAATATCCTTTCATTTGCAATTTTATATTTTGTACACATATATGGGCTAAATTTAACTCCATCAGTTGGGTCAGATTTTAGTATACAAAGGTTACAAGGAAAAAAAAAGAAAAAGAAAAAAAAAAGAATGTGAATAAACCTCCCAAAAAAGTTACAAGGGTAATTTTTTCCAACAGAACATTTATATATATTCTTGAAGCCTGATTTGCAATTTGATCAGTTGCAAACTTTTAGAGTCTTAGAGAGGGATTGCCATAAATCTAAGCATATTTTCTGTAGTATTAGGAATGGACCCAGAGCCTTAAACAACTCTCTTCCAGGGTCATGCATCACCAGTACTTTTTAGCTTTATTTTGACATCAAACAAAGAAACTCCTTGATTTAACCTCCCAAGTAGTTGAAACTATAGGTGTGTATAATGACACTTCACACCCAGTGCTACTGTCCTATACTCTTAGCTTTCAAAGTGAATCACATTTTATAGTGTGCTCCTGTTCCATTTTAACTTTGGGGAAAATCTATGTATCACTCTGTGCCTCCTGTGATGTTTGTATGCCCAACAAGATGCAGAATCTACCTGCCTGTGTTTATACTTAAAATGGAGTCTACCAGAGCAAGACATTTTCTGAAAAACAGTTTTACATAATACAAAGTATCTCAAAACAGGCACAGTGTGATATCAACATGTTCTTTTGCTTTTAGTTATTTTTAAATGAAACGGGGTTATTTTTGCTTAGTTTTTAATATATTTACTTTTTATTAGTTATTTGAGAATTTTGTATGATTTGTTTTGATCATATTAACACAGATTCAATACAAAAAAATTAATGACAACTTAGAATGTGTAAATATACCCTTTATTTTTAAATGAGACTTCAAAATCAGATCCAAGGAACACATCGCTTCCCTTAGGGTGAACTATAGATAGAATATGAGTTAGATATGATTTGCAATTTCAAGAGACTATCATGAAAATGATGTGATTGAATTTATTTGGCTCATATCAGCATCTCTGGCCAACCCTGCTTACAAGATGCCCAGGGCTGAAAGAACATTGAGAGTCTGCCTTATTCATACTATGTTTCAGGATCGTTATTGTGAACTATTAGATCTTTAAACACTATATTACATTTACACCATTTCTCATTGTTTTAAAAGCTAATTCCTTCTCCATGCTTAATTCAGAATTAATCAATAGGTCCAGAAAAGCATCAATTTTTAAGATTTCACTATACTTATTCTTAAAAAGGCTTCAAAAGTTAGTGTGAAAATCTCAAATTTTAAATTAAATTACAGAATCTTAACAAATATAAATTCCAGGCTGTAGAAGGAGTGGCGGGCCTGCTTTTTGTCTCGCCCGACTCCCGCACGGCTAGCTTTACACCCGAAATAACAACACACAAATTGTATTCATTTAAACACTGCCTGGCCCATTAGTTTCAGCCTCTTATTGGCTAATTCTCACCTCTTGTTTTAACCAATATTTAGTAATCTGTGTAGCACCATGAGGTGGTGGCTTACCAGGAAAGATCTTAACCTGGGTCCATCTTGGAGAAGAGAGCTATGGCGTCTGCCTGAGGCATCTGCCTGACTCTGCTTTCTTTCTCCCACAATTCTGTTCTGTCTACTCCGCCTACCTAATTTTCTGTCCTATTAAAGGGCCAAGGCAGTTTCTTTATTAACCAATGAAAGTAACATAGACAGATGACCCTCCTCCATCACCAGGCAGCATCAATCACTAAAGATCAAGGTAGAATTTACTGTCAGATTCTGAATGAAAGCTATTAATATTAAGATCGTCAATGACAATTTAAATGAGTTTTTAAAAAACACCATCATAAATATTTTAAGGAATTGTCAAAACAAAGATAGATAAATTCAAGGCTAAACAAGACAAAGTTTAAGAGTGAAAGATGATGCTCACAAGTACCATGACAATATAGTTAAGCTTAAATTGTAAAATAAAATACCCATTATTTTTATTGAGTAAAATTTGATTTTCCAAACATTTGAATTTTTTTGTAGATAGTTCGGATGAGAAAATGGGACAGCATTTACCATATGGTGCTTAGGTAGCAAGATACCTTGGAGTGTATCAGAAAATTGGGAATTCATTTGGGCTATTACAATCATCCTTATGTTCTTCAAACTAAAGCCATAATCTCTACCATGCAACACAAACTCACTTCATTTTCCCACTTATAAATATTTCTTATTTTCAGTCATACTGTAGTGATTTTAGGGATATTAAAAGGAAACAATGGTATCAAACTTTTGAAGTTTATAGTCTATGGGAGTTGTATACATCAATTTACATTAAAAATACACTTAGTAGTTACTACAAAAAGGGAAATATTAAAGTTTGACAACCTAGATGATGAAAACTATGCTGAAAATGTGAAGTATTGGCAAGAGAAATTGTAGAATGAAACATGACTTATAAAGAGGAAATTAAAGGAATGGTAAGATTTTAAGTGTGATATCAACCACAATGTTTTATGAGGGATAAGTGTACAATCAATTATGTACCATTTGGAACATTTTTTAAAATTTATTTTTTATTCATTTTACATTCCAACCACAGTTCTTTTTACAAACCCTCTTACCTCCCCACTGCTTTTTCCAAGCCCATCTCCCCATCCACTCTTCTGAAAGGTTAAGGCCTCCCATGGGGAGTCAACATTCAGTTGAGACAGGACCAAGCCCCTTCCCCTGAATTTGTATCTAATATTCACTTATGAATGAATAGATACCATGTTTATCTCTTTCTGAGTATGTGTGACCTCACTCAGAATTTTTTTCTAGTTCCATCCATTTACCTGCAAATTTCAAGATGTCATTGTTTTTTACAACTGAGTAATACTCCATTTTGTTAATGGACCACAGTTTCTATATCCATTATTTGGTTAAGGGGCATCTAGTTTGTTTTTAGGTTCTGGCTATTATGAATAATGCTGCTCTGAACACTGTTGAGCAAGTGTCCTTGTGATATGATTGCATATATCTTGGGTATATAACCAAGAGTAATACCACTGGGTCTTGAGGTAGACTGATTCCCAATTATCCGAGAAGTTGCAATACTGATTTCTAAAGTGTCTATACAAGTTTGCATTCACACCATCAGTGGAGGAGTGTTCCTCATACTCCATATCCTCTCCAACACAGTCTATCCTTAGTGTTTTTTATCTTAACCATTCTGACAGGTGTAAGATGGTATCTCTGAGTTGCTTTGATTTACATTTCTCTGACGCCTAAGCATGTTGAGCAATTCAATAAATCTCTTTTGATCATTTGAGATTCTTCAGCTGAGAATTCTCTGCTTAGACCTGTATCCCATTCTTTAATGGGATTATTCGGTATTTTGCCATCTAGGTTCTAGAGTTCATTATATAGCCTGGAGATCAGCCCTTCATCATATGTAGGATTGTTGAAGTTATTTGTCCTTTCTGTAGGCTGTCATTTTGTCTTATTTACCTGTTCTTTACCTTAAAGAAGCTTTTCAGTTTCAGGTCCCATTGATTGTTGTTCTCAGTGTCTATGTTACTGGTTTCATATTAAGCAGGTGATTTCCTGTGCCAATGCATTCAAGCTACTTCTACTTTCTCATCTATGAGGTTCAGAGTAACTGGATCTATGCTGAAGTTTTTGTTCCACTTAGAGTTTTGTGCATGGTGATAGATATGGATCTACTTGTAATCTTCTACATGTTGACATCCAGTTAGCACCTTTTATTAAAGATGCTTTCATTTTTCCATTGTACAATTTTGACTTCTAAGTAAAAAATCAGGTGTTCATATGTGTCTGGATTAATGTTAGGGTCTTCAAATGTCTGTTTTTATGCTAATACCAAGCTGTTTTTATTACTATAGCTCTATAGAAGAGCTTAAGGTCAAGAATGATGATGTCTCCAGAAGTTCCTTTATTGTACAGGATTGTTTAAGCTATTCTGACTTTTTTTTCATATGAAGTTGAGTGTTGTTTTTTTCATGGTCTATGAAAATTTGTATTGGGGTTTTGTTGAGGATTTCATTGAATCTGTAGCTTGCTTTTGGTAAGACAGTCATTTTTATTATATTGATTTTACCTATCCAAGAGCATGAGAAATCTTTCCATTTTCTCATTATCTTCTTCATTTTCTTTCTTCAAAGACTTAAAGTTCTTGTCATACAGGTTTTTCAGTTCTTTGGTTAGAGTTACCCCAAGATATTTTATATTACTTGAGGATATTGTAAAGTGTGATATTTCCCTGAATTGTCAGCCCATTTATCATTTGTTTATAGCAGTGATACTATTTTTTGAGTCAATATTGTATCCTGTCACCATACTGAAAATGTTTATCAGCTATAGGCGTTCCTTGGTAGAACTTTGGGAGTCACTTATGTATACTATTGTATCATCTCCAATAAGCAAAAGTTTAACTTTTTTCTCTCCAATTTGAATCCCCATGATTTCTTCTGTTGTCTTATTACTCTAGGTAGAACTTCAATTACCATACTGAGTAGATACGGAGAGAGTGGACAGCCTTGTCTAGTTCCTGATTTTAGTGGAATTGCTTTGAGTTTCTGTCTATTTAATTTGATATTGGCTGTTGGCTTGCTGTAACTGCCTTTATTGTGTTCCTTATATCCTTTATCTCTCCAAGACCTTTATCATTGAATTCTAAGAAGTCTTTAGTTTCTTTCTTATTTTCTTCCTTTACCCATTGGTGATTCAGTGAGCATTATTAGTTTCCCATGAATTTGTATGTTGTTGTTGAATTCTAACTTTAAGCCATAGTGATCTGATCAGATAAAGGATTTATTATAATGTTTTGGTATATTTTTGAGGTTTTATTTGTGACCAAATATATGGTCAGTTTTTGAGAATGTTCCATGAGCTGCTTAGAAGAAGGCATTGTGTGTGTGTGTTGTGTGTGTGTGTGTGTGTGTGTGTGTGTATGTGTGTGTGTGTGTATGTTGGGTGGAATCTTCTATAGATGTGTTAAGACCATTTGAATTATAACATCTATTAGGTTCCCTTATTTCTCTGTCAATTTTCTCTGTGGTAGACCTGGACATTCATGAAAGTAGGGTACTAATGACTCCCAGTATTAGAGTGAGGGGTTTGATGTGTGATTTAAGCTCTAGTAATGTTTCTTTTACAGAAATGGGTGCCCTTGTATTTGGGCATAGATGTTCAGAATTGGGACTTCTTCTTGATGGATTTTTCCTATGGCAATTTTGAAATGTACTCCTCCATCCCTTTCAATTAATTTTAGTTTAAAGTATATTTTATTAGCTACTAGGATAGCTACATCAGCTTGCTTCATATAAGTCCATTTGATTGGAAAATGTTTTTCCCCAACTCGGGTAATGCCTATCTTTGACTTTTAGGTGTGTTTCTTATACTCAACAGAAGATGGATCTTGTTTTCTATACATGCTGTTAGCCTGTGTCTTTTTATAGGCAAATTGAGTACATTGATATTAAGGATATTAATGATTAGTGATTGTTAATTACTTTTATTTTTGGTGGTGGGTGGTATATGTGTGTGTTTCCCATTCTTGGATTTGTTGATGTGGATTATCTATTGCCTATATTTTATTGGGTGCAGCTAACTTCCTTGGGTTGAAATTTCCTTCTTGGGTTTAATGTAAGGCTTGGATTGTGGATAGATATTGTTTAAAACTGGTCTTGTCATGGAATTTCTTGTTTTTCTCTGTCTATAGTGATTGAAAGTTCTTCTGGATATAACATTCTGGGCTTGCAGCCAATGGTATCTTGTATTTTACAATGTCTGTCCAGGGACCTTCTGGCTTCTGGAGTCTCCATTGAGAAGTCAGGTATAATTCTGGTAGGTCTGTCTTTATATGTTACTTGGTCTTTTTCCTTTGCAGTTCTTAATATTCTTTCTTTATTCTGCATGTTTGTTGCTTGATTATTATGTTGTAAGGGGAATTTTTTTTGGTACCATCTATTTGGTGTTCTGTGAGCTTCTTGTATATTCTTAGAAATTTTCTTTTTTAGGTTGAGGAAATATTTTTATGATTTTGTTGACCATATTTTATGTGCCTTTAGCTGATATTAGATTTTCTGGATGTTTTGTATTAAAAATTTGTTGGATATAACATTATCTTTGACCAATGATTCTATTTCCTCTATTGGGTCTTCAACACCTGAGATTCTCTCTTCCATCTCTTGCATTCTGATTTTGTTTTGCTTGCATCTGTAGTTTATGTTTACACAGATTTTCTATTTCCAGAATTCCCTTTTGTTTTGTATTTTCTTTATTGCCCTTAAATTAATTTTCAAGTCTTAAACTGATTCTTTCACCTGTTAGATAGCTTTTTCTTTGTTTTTGTGGTTTTCTTTAGAGATTTATTGACTTCTTATAATTATTTGTTTTTTTCTTGATTTCTGTAAAGGAATTTTTATTTCATCTTTAATGCCCTCTCTCATCTTATAAGGATATTTTTAAGGTGTTTGCTTCTGCTTCTTCTATGTTGTGATATTAAGGACTTGCTGCTGTGAAAACCAATAGGTTCTGGTGGTACCTAACATATTGATTTTTGTGCTATTGGATGTATTTTTGCACTAGCATCTATCCATCTCTTCCTCTAATCAGTATAGGTTGTGTCTGTGTCTCAGGGAGATACTAAGGTTGTGGAGGGACAGGTGATTTGGGGGAACAAAGTGGGCATTATAGATTATAGGCTTCAATGAGAGGTTGTTATAGAGCAGCCTGCCCACAGAAGCCTTGCCTGCTGACTAGCCAGTGGGGTTGCAATGCATGGGGCAGGGACATAAGTCTAGGGCCTAGAGACTGGGCTGTCTAGCTGGGAGGCCAGTCAATCATCTCTTGTAAGATCAGTTGCAGGCCATCTTACATTCAAATCTAAGAGTTATTTTTGGAGTAAAATATCCATGAACCATGACCTCATATATTCATTACAAATATGATGGAAAGAAATGCTTCTGGCATGTTCATCTTGTACCACAAGTTCTCAGCATGCTGTGTCTGCCCAGATCACCCCATGGTCCTCTCACAGCCCCTGACAGCAAGCACTCTCAGCAGAACATAGTGAACACTGGCCCATGTTGGACTGTTTTAATACCAGGTTATCTGAACAACATGGAAATGTTATTAGCAAGCCATTTTCTTGAAAAAATCAAATTTTTAAAATATTATTCGTAAACCAGATAGTAACTTATTTTTCTTTCTTTCTATCTATCTATCATCTATCTATCTATCTATCTATCTATCTATCTATCTATCTATCTATCTATCTATCTCTATCTATCTTCTATCTCATCTATCTATCTATCTATCTATCTATCTATCTATCTATCTAGTCTATCTATCTATCTCTATCTATCTATCTATATATCATCTATCTATCTATCTATCTATCTATCATCTATCTATCTAACTATCTTCTGTCTGTTTGTCTGTTCATCTGTCTTGTCTATGAAACCTATCTTTCCATACATAAAGATACAGGTACACAGGCATACTCTTGTATATGGTTTCTCTCAAAAACACAAAATACAAAAGATGTAAATCTGTGTTTCAGTAATAAAAAATGTTGAATTATTTGCATTCATTCTTGGGTAATAATAAAAAGGACTCATGTTTATATACCTAATGATAAATTTTTGCATTCATAGCTTTGGGCATATGGCAGCACAGAATAGAGGCAAGGTCGGGATTCCAAGCAGAGATAGAGAAGAAAAGTAGGTGGAGTGGGGGAGATGCAATGTAGCTGGCAAAGGTGAAAGAATCATGCCCAGTAAAACCACGAGCCTCATGGTAAAATGCAAAATAATAGGAATGGGTTAATTTAAGATGTAAGAGTAGTTGATAAGAAGCTTGAGCTAGTAGACCAAACAGTGTTTTAATTAATATAGTTTCTATGTGATTATTTTGGGTTCATGCTGCTGGCGAACAAACAAGCCACCTTTTTCTACAAAATGGCATCATCATGAGGTGCAGTATCCTCATAAAACCTGAGAGAGCTTTAAAAAAATTCTAAGAAACAAAAGAACAAGAGTTTAGTGTAGCTTCTTGGTAGCCTCATTTTTTCTTCAGATCTTCAGATAAGTTCTGTTTGCTGTTGGCAAGCAGGGGCACCATGACTTCTTTAAGGGAGGTCTTCTTGATACAGCATTGGGAGCAAAGGCTGCATGGCTTCTTTATGGGACGGTTTCTTGGTTCATACTAGCTGCATGAACAGTATTGGCTCTTTCAGAAGGGTGAGCACTTAAATGGGGTCTGTTACAAATTGATTAATGGTGACATAGACCTGCTGCAACCTTGGAGCTGGGACAGTGTGCATGGCTCTCAGAGACAGTGAATATGCCTTTGCCATGTTAGACTGGGTGGAGCAAGTAGTCAGGGCTGCAGAGTTATTCCACTTAGTATTAAAAAAGGGTTATTGTTCAAATAATAATTACAGATGCATGTACAATAAACACAGATACAGATAAAATAGACCTCTAAATGTGTAACAGTATTAGATAATATATGTAAACCTTGAGAGAAAGGAAAAAGAGTATAGATAGATATAAAATAGTATAGACAGTCATAGATTAGAGGAATACAAATAATCAAATATAAAGCTTATGAAAAAGTAATACAGTAAAAAAATAAGCCACATAAAGATGGAAAATACACAGAGCGTGTGGATTATGTATACTATTTTGGCGGTTTTTTTGGAAATTTTTGACTGTGAAAGATCTATGTAGAGAGAGAGATTTCATTGTACAAGCTGCTAAGTTAAACCAACATATGTACTTTAAAGGTATGTTGACTTCAAAATTTGGGTCTAAGGATATGTTGCTTTGGAAAAGAGCTTTTTCTTTTGTTTCCACAGAGGATGAGAACCTGAGGATTGCTTCAAGACTAATGTGGTTTGATGGACCAAGAGCCCCTGAAAGTTCTCTGTGAACTCCCCAAAATACTTTGCCCAATAAAAAGCAGGAAACAGTTTAGAAAGAACTATGTCCTAATTCTCAAATATTCTTTATAAATACTTGTTTACATTTAAAGAAGGATATGATATGGAGATGAATACTTTGCATTGGTATGGATCTTGGTTTATTTATACAAATTTAAGGTCAATTTTATTATGCTGTGAATATGCATTTCTGCTTTTATTAAAGGTATTGCATTTGTGTATCTCATTTAAAAATATAATGTTTAGTTAAAGAATACAAATTAATAGATAGCCATCTATAGTAGTCAAACTGTAGCCATGTTAGTTAGGTTTTTCTAGATGTACAGATATATTTTAGATGGATAGTTATTCTTCAAACCTTTCAAAGACCAACAGAATACGATATTCAAAATGTTTCAAGAACTTAGACTTTTCTTGACAGTGAGACACATCTGCTCCTGGCAGCACAAATTACTTCAGAGAGGTTTGATGGGCATTGAAGAAACTCGCTATGGAATTTGCGTTCAATGTGACAAAGCTAGCCATTTGGGCAAGAAACTGCTCTTGTCAGGACTGCTTGATGGTATGCTGTATAAACTGGACATGCAGGACTCACAGAGAAATGACTGTTAAACTTGCCTAAACGTGAGATAATCCTTCGATGTTCTTGCTACATGAAAGAGTCTGTCAGACATTCTACAGGACACAAAAGTGACTGAAAAACTCCCAATGTAGGCAGAACTGTCTTTAGAATGTCTTGTTTCATGGAAATGTCTGCCAGATACTATGGGCCTATAGGCTTAATATGGATTTCTCAATGTTACAGAAGAACTTTGGGTGACTGTTCACACATCAAGATGTCTCTGTCAATTCTAGAGTTTTGGAAGTTGCTTACAATACACTTCCTGTTAACTTAGATAATATTATATACTTCTGGAGTCTTTGGTGGATACTTCTGGAGTCTTTGATGGAATTGAAGAAAGATAGTTAAAATTATAAAAGACAAATTAGATATAAAAGTTCAGGCACACAAAAATAGGATAGATGATAGAGTATTTTCCTTAATTTGCCAAATGTAAATGTACTAAATATTGTAACTATAATTCTTGCTTGATAACTGTTTTGTATGTAATCTTGCTATGTTAAAGTTGAAACCTTCCTTTTTATTTAGACAGAATATGGGAAGAAATGTGGGATTTCCCACTTTATGCTCTGGATGTGTTTTATTACCATTGGTTAATAAAGAATCTTGCCAGTAGCAAAGACCTGTATTTTGAGATCTGTATTTTGTTTACAGCCATCTAAAGCTCACAAGTTAAGAAAGATATTTACCTCTATCCCCCTGCAGGGCCTAGGAAATCAACCTGGCATCTTATCTCCTAGCAGAGACCTGCAGGCACCAGGTTCCAGAATCAATTAGCATTTTCCTTTGTTAGTCAACAATCACAGACCCTCAGTATTTACTTATCAGCTAGGGATGTCTCTGGACCTGAATTCCAGCAGACCAGAGTTTCCTAACACCCTTCCCTTTCTCCCTTTGCCCATTTGCTACATAACAGCTTCTGAGAAAATAATAAACTGGATGGCTTGATCAGAAATCCTGTCTTGCCGTCATTTCTTGTGTCTCTTGCCCCTTCATTCCTCGTCCCTACGTTTATCAGGGATCACCCATTTGCATCTTGCTGGTCAGGAGAGAAGCTATTTGGGAGTATGGTAGCACAAAATAGGGCAAAGTGGGAATTCCAAGCAGAGATAGAGGAGAAAATTAGGCAGGGTCCAGCGGAAATGAGGAGAGAACACGAGACATGAACGAACCCACATGTACAGGTTTATTAAGAAGATTATGTGCACGAGCTCCGTGAAATGGTGTGGACAGAAGGGGGAGGAGAGAGCGTGAGAATGGAGCATTTAGCTTTTAAAGGCTCCCCAGCACATGCGCACAAGGGGGAAAGATGTGCCCACATCAGACACTGATGATGGGCGATGTTATGCCCTGTGCCTGCATACAAACACTGATGATGGGCAACGCTATGTCCTGTGCCTGTATACGGGGGCTTCTATATCAGATGCTGGTGACGCAGATGGCAGGGTACCCACGCATATTCACAGGGGATACATGCGCCTGCCTCAGAAACCAGAAGTGCAGCCTTACGGGTGGCTAAAGGAATTACATTTCACACTTCTGTTTATTATAAAAATTTGGGGGGTTAAGGATCTTAATGGGTAGGGAATGGGGCACACCCAGGTCTCTTATAACTGCTTCCTGCTGACTGTGGGCGTTGAGGGTTTAGGATGTCTGATGTGTCCTGTCCAATCACATCCTGTCCACTCATGTCCTGGGGTGGTTGATTAGACTTGCATTTCTTCGAGCTTTGAGGAACTGGGTCATCTGATGGCTTGGACCTCATAAGATGCTGGAAAGACAAAAAAATTATGTTTAGGAGAGAAAAAATTAGATTAATAAAGGGGAGGTTTAAGATAGGTTCCTGAGACCAGGAATGAGGAATAAATTAAGTGATACTTATTCCGCGCGAGTCTGGTCCATTCAGGTGGGTCAAACTGGCTCCCTGGATCTTATAAAAATGTCTTAAAAAGAAATAAATTTCATATATATTAGCAGTGTATGATTATGACAATGGAGTGTATCATGGCATTACCTCAACATCCAGGAGACACTGCAGCAGTCAGTGATGAATCTGTTATGTTAAGGAACTTGTTAAGATTTTGTTTACCATCTGGGGTTGACACTCCTTGTACCTTCGGCTCTATGTTTCATGATGATACCTGTAACAACAGCTTAGTGCTTATTTGGAAATTTAAGCTTGTTGTTGGAGGTATATGGAGAAGTTGTATATAGGAAAAGGAGGAGAAGGGAGAGTATATTGTGCACAAGAGAGTTGA
This sequence comes from Arvicola amphibius, assembly GCF_903992535.2. Lineage (NCBI taxonomy): Eukaryota > Metazoa > Chordata > Mammalia > Rodentia > Cricetidae > Arvicola > Arvicola amphibius. The sequence goes on along the minus strand of NC_052065.1, from coordinate 41,387,896 downwards.
ATAAAGATGGACCTTTATTTTCCTTGAACTGGAGTAAGGGTGGCTGAACTTGGTGTCCTCTGGAACCTAAGGGAACAGGGTCCTTTCTGAGTTACTGTGTATGAGGGGTCATCTTGAGCTGGAGGAGTAAATGGTTTAAGATGTGACAGGTGAATCCAATGAGGAATTCCCTCAAGCTTGGTAGCTGTGGGAGTCAAGGGAATTACTCTGAGGGGACCCTGCCATTTAAGGGAAAAGGGTGAGGGACTTTGACCTGGGGGAGAAATAATACTGATCTTCTATTTTAATTGGTGGTGGGCATGGGTTAGCACATGGGTTGAGGTAACGAGTGGTCAGTAAAATCCCACAGTAGAGAGCATAGGTGAGATAGTAGGGGAGTAGCAGTGATCTGGAAAGGGAGAGGTTTAGGTGAGAGGCCAGGGGTTAAAATTGGCCACCCCATACATGAGTTCAAAGGGCAAGATGAAAAGGGGGCTTTGGGAAGGGCCCTAAGCCTAAGAGGGGCCAGAAGCAAGAGTTTTTACTCAGTCCGAGGTGAAGTTCCTGTGACATTTAAGAACATTTTTAAGGAGCTGTTAGTTGTTTCCACCTTCCCTGAAGACTGGGGGTTGGTATGGGATATAGAAATGCCCAGGAATGTTAAGAATCTTAGACTAGTTTTGGGAAATCTGGGAAGTGAACTCAGGGCCATTATCTGATTGAAGAGAGGTTTGGGATTTTCAAACTGGGGGATGATTTCTCGGAGAAGAACATCAGAGACTGTCTGGGCCCTCTTATTAGTGGTGAGAAAATCTTCAACCCACCCAGACATTGTATCCACCAAAACTAGGAGATATTTAATTCTTTTGAACTGTGGGCCATAGAGTAAAATTCAGCTGCCAGTCTGTTCCTTAGGAAGGGAGCCCCTGGTTTGGTGGGTAGGAAAAGGAAGCTATGGTATTTGGTCTTGGGATCTGACTTTTGGCAGGATCTGACAGGAGGCAGTGATAGCTTTTAGAAACTTGATGTCCTCAGGGGTGGGTTAGAGGTAAGCCTTAACAAAATGAAGTAGAGCTTGTTATTAGGATGAAAGGCTGATGATGTAGGTAGGAAGATCTGTTGGGTGTCAGGAGGGTATCTGTGAGAATTAGATACTGGACTGTAGTGACTCTGTGAGGGATCGAGGTAGGTCTGGGCCTTGAAATGCTGCTGTTTTAGCTGTTCTTTCAACCTGATTATTTCCCTTGGAAATAATGGAACTGTCAGTCTCAGACTGACAGTGAATAATTCCTATAGCTTTGGGGAGATGGGAGGCTTTTAACAGGTCCATAATGTAACCTGAGTTAGTTATGGATCCTCCTTTCATCGTAAGAAGCCCGTGCTCCTTCCAGATAGCCACGTGGGAAAGGAGGATATGAAAGGCATATTTGGAGTCTGTGTAAACATTTAAAGATTGTCCCTTTGCTATCTGAAAGGCATGGATGAGAGCTATCAGCTCAGCCTGTTGATTAGGTGTATGGGCAGGGAGTGTCCATGTCCCCACTATCTCAGTATCTGATACTATGGCATAGCCTGCTTTATGGGTCCTGTCACATAAAAAGGAGCTGCCATCTGTGTACCAGGTATAAGTGGCCTGGGACAATTTTCCCTCCTGTATATATGAGGGGTGGGGCAGTAGATCCTATAGCATCTCAATGCAGGAGTGCGATGGAGAATCATTAACATTAGGCTGAGGTAAGAGATTTGAGATATTAAGGGGTGGGCAGCATTGGAATGTGAGTGTGGCATCTTCTACCAGTGCCACCAGGAGGGAAAGAACTCGGAAAGGGGTAGGGTTTGTAAGCCTTCGTCAGTTAAAGGGGGGACAGATTATGGTGGAGAAGACACTGGTGGGTGATACAAAGGTAGTTTTTTGACTCATGGATAAGAAGCTCAGTAGCCGCCAAGGCACATATGCAGGGTTTCCCAGCACCCGAGTGGTGAGGTCCATCTTCTTTGGCAGGTATGCTACAGGTGCAAAAGAAGGTCCCAGTTGATGTCCTAAGACCCCAAGGGCATATCCCTCCATCTCTGTTACATAAAGAGAAAAAGCACGAGTTAAATCTGGAAGATAAAGAGCTGGGAACCTGGATAAGGGCCTGCTGGAGTCCTCTGGAAGGGTTTGGTAACAGGATGGAGAAGGGGCTCATGCAGAGAGCTGATAGGCTGCTTCATATAAGGGGTGGGCGGGGAGAGAAAAGAGGGGATCCAGGAACGCAAGGAAGCCAGCCACGTCCTCGGAATGATAAAACCAATCTTTGATGGAAGGAACTGCAAGAGATTGAATTAGTTTTTCTGTCTAGAGTGATAATCCTTTTGGTTGGGGTTATAGTTAATCCCAAATAAATGACCTGAGTGGTAGACAGTTGAGCCTTAGAAGTGAGACTCTATAGCCCTTTTGGACAGGAAATTTTAAAAGGGCAGAGGTATCCATCTTGCTGATCTCCAATGGATGGGCTGCAAAGTAAAAATGTCATCCACATACTGTATGAGCTTAGGTTTAGGGAGAGACAGTGAGAGCAGGTCAGAAGCCAAAGCCTGGCCAAATAGGTGTGGGCTGTCCCGGGATCCTGGGGAAGGACAGTCCAGGTGAGCTATGTGGAAAAAATTCGTGTCAGGATCAGTCCAGGTGAAGGCAAAGATGTTTTGAGATGAGGGCTGAGAGGAATAGAGAAAAGTCATCCTTGAGGTCTATAACTGAGAAGTGGGAGGTTCCTAGAGGAATATTGGATAGAAGGTGAGAGGATTAGGGACACCGGGTGAAGAGGGACAACTGCAGAGTTAATGAGCAGGAGGTCTTGAACCAGACAATAAGTTCATTAGATTATTTTTTAACAGCAAGTATAGAGGTGTTAAAGGAGAAAGGTAGAACGAAGCAGCTTTTTCCTTAAAAGGTCAGAAATAATAGGTTTAAGTCCCTTAAGGCTCTGGAAAGAGAGATGGTACTGAGCTTGGGTAATGTTATTAGTAGGGTCTGTAATTGAATAACAATGGGGAATGGTGTTTAGTGGCAGAGGGGTTCTGGGTGTCCCAGACTTGGGGTTACCTGGGAGGCTGGTAGAGGAAAGGATGCATTAGTGTCAGAAGGTTGGGGAGCTAGGAGAAGGAGGAGTAGAGCTGTGGGTGAGTCTAGGGTAAGGTGAATGGTAGGAATGAAAGAAATGGAGGCTCCTACCTTTGTTAAAAAAAATCCCTTCCCATGAGAGGTACCAGACAGGTTGGCATAACTAAAAATGAATGAGTGAGATAAATGCCTCTAAAACACACAATTAAGTGGTGGAGTCTGTTGAGGTAAATAAGGCTGTCCCCCTACCCTGACAATAGGGAAACTAGAAGGAGAGGTAGGCCCCAGAATTCCTCAGTACCAAGTATGTGGTTCTGGTGTCCAGAAAAAGGAGATGGGCCATCCCGATACCATAATAATCACCCGTGGCTCCTTGTTACAGATGACAGTAGTGGTTAGGTCACAGAAGCCCGGGCAGCCTCATTAGTCCAGGGCCAAGCCCAACAGGTCAACTTGGGAATTTTCTGGCTCCGATGCCTCCATACCAGTATTCGCACGAGGATAATCTACTGACCAGTGACCTTCCCTGTGACATTTTGGACAAGGTCTCCTAGGACTAAGATGAGGATTAGGGCATCCTTGGGCCCAGTGACCCACTTTACCACATTTGAAACATGGACCTGGCGGTTCTCGTGCCCCGGGGGGGGCAGGGAAGCAGCACAAACAGCATGGATCGGATGGTCTGTCACCTCGGCCGTTGGGAGGCTGTGGCTATCACATGACAGTGATTGCGGTCTTTGTCATTTCTCACATGGTACACCTTAAAAGCCACCTCTAGGACTTCTGCCCTGTGGGGTCAAGGGGCCTTTCTCCAAAAGTCTAAGCTTGGCCCTAGATGTCAGAGTAGTACTGATTAAAGAAGTGGTCATCAGTAACTCCGCCGCTGCCTTCAATAGTTTCAGGATCTAAGTTGGTATACTGTAACGAGCCTTTGTGAGGCATTCGAAAAAAAATGAGTAAGGATTTTCCTTCAGATCCTGAATAATCTCTGAGAGTTAGCATATTTCCTGGCTTGAGGGCAGCCTTATGAAGGCCTGCCAGGAGTGCAAGTCAAAAACAGATCTCTGGCTAAAATCCCACTCAGACTGTTATAGTCCCAGTGTGGCTCTTGCTCTGGAACCACCGCCTCTGAACCAGGAGGGTAGGAGGCAAGAGTCTGGTGAATCTCGTCTGCATGTTGTCTGCCTGCTCCCAAACTCACCAGTGCGCTCAGGAAGTAGGTTATTAGATAGAATCATAAAGATGTCATGGAAAGTGAGATTATAAGATTGGGTAAGATATTGGAATTGTTTTATGAAATGGTAGGATTAGATGTATAGGAATCCAGTAACTTTTCTGTATGGGAGAGGGAGAATGGAACATGTACCCTAACCAATCCATCTATGCCCTCTTACAAAGGGCAGAACCGTAACAGGCTTGGCTTGTTTAGGATTAGGTTCCATGGAGGCATGTGAACGTGTGAGAGGAGGGGAGCTCAACAATCAATTCCTTAGGTTCAAAGAAATGGTTAAGCTGGCTGGAATGGGAACTCTCACCATTAGAAGCTGGTGTTGTTTGAAGGGTCCGCACTCAGGCAGATGGAACACGTGGGTCATTTTTGAGAAAATCCCCAGTTGCGATTCCATTCCCAGGAGTCCAGGGATGGAAATTCCGGCCCTGGGAAGGATAATGGGGCGGGCAAATCTCTTGAGTCTGGCACCAGATAAAAATGTCATACAACTGCAAAGGAGAAAGATGTCTACCCTGGAATCTTACTGGTAAACAATGGCCTCATGGTAAAATACAAAATAATAGGAATGGGTTAATTTAAGATGTAAGAGATAGTTAATAAGAAGCCTGAGCTAATAGGCCAAACAGTGTTTTAATTAATATAGTTTCTGTGTTGATTATTCAGGTCTGGATAGCAGGAAAATGGAAAAGGCAGTCTCTGCTACAGTGACTAACGTGGATGTTCATGGGAACTTGGTTAACAAATGCTAACATTAATGCCAAGCCAGCAAAAAACAGACAATAAGTTTAAAAATTATATACAAGAGCGAGTTCCAGGACAGGCTCCAAAGCTACAGAGAAACCCTGTCTCAAAAAAAACAAACACAAAAGTATAGTAGATATAGATATTATATATATATAATATATATATATATTATATACATTTAAAATTATAAGATAAAATATTCTCAAATATATTACCCTAATTCAAGTAGTTCCAATTGTTCTCCATAATTTGAAACAACACGTTTCAAAATAAGAAAATTTTAGACTTGCTGAATCTGATACATATATGTAGGAGGAAGGCCTGCTTGTTTCATCCCTGCTGCCCAGCTAGCTTAGCCCTGAAATAATCACCTAGAAACTGTATTAATTAAATCATTGCTTGGCCATAGCTGTAGCTTTTTATTTGCTAACTCATATTAATTTAAAACATTATTAATCTTTGTATTGCCACATGGTGGTGGCTTACTGGTAAAATTTCCAACATCTGTCTCTGGGGCTCTATGGCATCCCTGTCTTTGCCCTTCTTTCTCCCAGCATTTAGTTCTGTCTTCCATGCCTACCTAAGTCTGCCCTACAACAGGCCAAGGAAGTTTCTTTTTTCATTAACTAAGACAGAAGGACCTCCCACATCACATGTAGATGTCTTATGAACTGTTGCTTTCTGGATGCATCTAGGAGATAACAAGATGTATAAGATCAGTCTGTGGGAAGTCGGTCTCTTCATGTATGCCAAGTGATAGAGTGTGCCTATCTGTTAGTTGAAACGCGATTTCAAAATGGTCAAATAATAAATTAATGGGCTAGATAAAATAAATTGATTGATTGTTACTTCCTTGAAGAACCTTCATGTTATACAGAATATTGTTTCCATCACCATGGTATTGATTTCATCATTGTTTTAAGATTCTGATAAATAAGAACTAAATTTAAATTAAATTAATTTTTAATATGTAAGCAATTGCCTAAATACTATCTAATAGATAAAATGATGATGTGCAAACATATAGTAATATATTGCTTAAAAATTGTATTTTGCTTGATGCTTTAGAAATACCTATTTTATAAAATAAATTACATTTAGTAGTAATATAGAAGTAATGAAGTTTGAATGTGCCTATTGGATTGGATTGTGTGATACCCAGATATCTTATGAAGCATTAACCTTATGTATGTCTGTAATGGTATTTCTAAAGGAGAATGACAGAATACTTGATAGGGTAAATGAAGAAATGGGGTTCTAATATGGTCTATTTTATTCAAGCGACAAGGCGTGCAGATGAGGCAAAAAGCAAAATAGTAATGAATTTGTTCTTCTCTTTTTACTTATTCCTAACTGGGAGTCAAGACAGATCACAACTAAAAGAGCTTGGATCTTTTGACTCTGGAAGTTGTAATAAGTAGCCTTGTAGTCTTCATGATTTTGATTTTTACTTGATATTTACATGTTTCACTGTTTTTAGTTCATTCAATGGCCACACTATCATCATCAGTGTACCTCCATCCTTCAGACAGCCAATAATAAGGCTTATCAACCTTTATAATCATGATATCCAATTATCACATCATTTTCTTCTTTTAAACATCTGTCTGTTTATTTATTTATCCCTCTATTTTATTTATTAACTGTCTGCAGAGAATTCTAATATAGTCTATGATAAAATATTTCCTCAAAAATCATAAATAGTATATACCCAGTTATTCTTAGCCAAAATTCAGAAATATTATCCTCACCCTCAATAAATACTACCATCATTTTTATTTAAGATGAAGTCTCTTCCTTAGTATTGTTTAAAAATTTAATAATTCTATATATTGTTTTTCTGTAATTTGCCAACTGGCTCAAAAATATTTACATTAACATATAATTATTGATCAATGATTTAGTTGCATACAAATAGATAACTGAATTGGTTCTCATATTTCTTAGTCTCACTCTTATTCTACAGTGTCACTGATTTCTTTCTATTACCAAGATGAACTGTTTCCAAAATAATTATGATGAATCATCTTCCAAAGCATTGATATTTTTCTGATTTTTATTTTTTCTTGATATGTTTATGAGTTTTCATCATAATTGCTCCTTATCATCACTTGGCTTAATATTTAATATAAATAGGATGACAACTATGAATACCTATACTTGATTTTTTAAGTATTAGACACAAAACTATATTGATATTATTGAAAAAAATGAATATTTTCAGGGAAACATGCTTTAAATTCTGAATCAATACCCTTTGGTTCCCCAAATCAGGTTGTACCTTAAAGATCAACTAGGATAGCTACATGTCTGAAAATTGATATAGCTATCTCCCACCATATCAAAAGATCACAGGATATTAATATCCTGTAAATTGAGTTTACTGTGATCAGATGTGAAAAGAATATGTCGTGCTTTAGTAATTTAATTACTTTCATTTTCTCAGTGCTATCATCCATTTACACAATTGAGATATTTTGACATATAAGAAATATATAATTAGAAGTCATTATTGTATATTTTCTACTAAATCAACTGACTTGTGAGCATGGTAAAATAGGTTATTGGTGGGTTTCAAGAAGCAAAAAGAAGAGATGCTAGAACAACTTATATTTAGTCTACCTATTAACTGTATATACTACTTCCCATCTTCAGTGATATTTTCTCTATATTGCTCACTTTCATCCCTTACTTGAATACCCTCTCTGATTTTTAGGGATTTTTACCCAAGTAACTTTATTATAGTACATAATACTTAAAATATCTTGATTCTTTGTTGGTCCCTTATATGTAAGGACTATTCCAACACTGTTGCAAAGCTTGGTAAATATGTAGATCATCAGAAAACTGCTTTTGCAGTTTCATACAATAGGTTTATGATGAGCATAAGGAGGAACAATTTTAATAAGCCTCCTAGAGTATTGGTCCTAACTCATTTCTGAACTACCATTTGAAAAATTTGAATATATAGGACAGGACCATATCATAGTAAGCAATGCCTTAAATTGTAAATACTTATACATTTTACTGTATAGCCTTGGCTGATTTAAACTTTTTTCCTATCCACCCACTCAAAAGGAGTGTATCATTATTCATGGTGCTGAGATACATAAAAATGTTTTGATATAAATCGATGTACTCTGGATATATGTCCCTTATCCTATCTCTGTTCATTTTTTCTCTCTTCTGTTAGTCTACTTTGCTTCCTTGGACAGTTTTGCTTCTATTTTCATGTCACAGGTATTATTATTATATATAAAATATATTATATATAAAATATAAGAACTACATATTGGATAATACATGATGCTTATCTTTCTGAGTGTGACAATTCACTAAACCTCTTATCTCTACTTGTATCCATTTCCTACAAGCAACATAACTCCAGTGGTGTAGTAGGTCTTTCTGTTTATGTGTTGTTTTCATTGGTTAATGAATAAAGAAACTGCCTTGGCCTTTTAATAGGGTAGAACTTATATAGGTGGGGAAAATCAGCACTAAATGCTGGGAGGAAGAAAGCAGAGTCAGAGAGAGAAGCCATGGATCTTCTGCCTGAGACAGACGCCAGTTAGAATCATTCCTGGTAAGCCACAGCCATGTGGCAATACAGAGATTAATGGAGATGAGTTAAACTAATATGTAAGAGTTAGGCAATAAGAAGTTAGAGCTAATGGCCAACCAGTGATTTAATTAATACAATTTCTGTGTGGTTATTTCAGGTGTAAGCTAGCTGGGCATCCAGGACAACCAGTGGCCTCTCCCCTTGCAATACTCTGTAAATTTCTTTTATGTATGGGATTGTTTTAGCTATCCTAAGTTTTTGTTTATCTATATGAAGTTGAGTATCCTTACAAGGTCTATAAAGAACTGTGTTACTATGGTTATTTTTTATTTATTTATCTATTCATTTATTATTTTACATCCAACTCCAGTTTTCCTCTCTCCTCTATTTCCAGTCCCCCCGTACAATTTATTGGGATTTTAAAAGGGATTGTGCTGAATGTGTCAATTGCTTTTTGGCAGGATGGCCATTTTTATTAGGTTAATCCTGCTGATCATTGAGACATTGGAGATCTTTCCATCTTCTGTATATAATATTAATTTCCTTTTCAAAGAATTAAGATTTAGTTCATAAAGTCTTTCATTGTTAGATTTACCCCACAGTATATATATATGTTTTTGATATATTATGTAGGATGTCATTTCCATGAGTTCTTTCTCAGCACTAGTCTCCATTCCTACAGAGACACTTGATTTTCCTCAATCATTCTGATTAAATAGTTATTCTACTCCTAAAAGAGAGAGGGGCAGGGGAATTTATTCATTTCTCTTTTGAGGACCTCTATAATTATATAAAGTTGTTTTTTGAGGTAATTTTCTTGTGGTTTAGCTGTGTTGGAATATTTAGAGCTTGCTTTAGTGGGGTGGCTGGGTTCAAGTAGATGAAACTTCTCTGTTGTATTCTTTTTTTTTGGTTTTTCGAGACAGGGTTTCGAGAGGCAGCTTTAGATCCGCCTGCCTCTGCCTCCCGAGTGCTGGGATTAAAGGCGTGCGCCACCACTGCCCGGCTATGTTGTGTTCTTGCACTTAAGTTTAGGCATCTGGTTTTAGAGTGATTTTAAGTCTAGGTGCCAGTGTCTGTATTTGTCTTTGTTGGACAAGGTTTTTCTTCATTGGTTTCTGTTTCCTTTCTGGCTTTCTGGTTGCCATGGCCTCTGGCTGAATACAGGGTCTCCACCAGGATTGGGGACTGAATTTGTGCTGACCTGGATGGCCCCTTGTCTAGCAGGGATTTTTTTTTTGCCCAAGTTTGATCTTGGAGATCTGGTTATGTGTGTGGTCTCCGATCTGGCTGGGGATCTTCTGGGGTTTATGATCCTGGTCTGGCTTCTAGTGGGATAGGAGGCATTTGCCTGGTTTTCAGTGAGTTAGCCTATTCTGCAAGGATAATGATGCTGGTCTAGCCTCTCGAGTTCAGGATGCTGGGATGACCTGTAATGGAGTACAAGGTTTCTGTCAGAGGTATGAACCAGAATTTGGTGATAATGATGGAAGATACAGTTGGAGTTATATTGGGCAAGCATGGGTAGGGTGGGGAGCAGTCTTGTGTGGGATTCTGGATGTTGGCTTGGCTTCTGATTCAGTAGGAGGTTTTTGTCAGTGATGTGGGCTGGTATAAGGTAACAAGTAGAGGAGGGGCACTTAGGGTTAAACTAGGCAGGATGTCCAGGCTTAACTATTCTCTGTTGAAACATACATGACTTGAAAATATATAATTTGTTTCTAGGATTTTGTCTTCAGAAGTAGTTTAAATCTGCTTTTGAATTTTAGCAGCCAAGTTGGATTTGGAGTGTGACACTAATTCAATTGAGTGTGGGGGATCATAGTGAAGATAAAAAGCATTAAAAAAAAAGAATGAAGAGAAATGAATGAGAAAGTTGTTTCAAAACTTGATTAAAACATTGGTTCAGATTTTTCGTAACATCATGAGCATATATGAGGACATTTATAAGGTTGCAGTTTCAGACTTGGCATTATTGGTATTTGAAAACTGGTTAACTATGTTTTAGAAGCCATTTTTAGGGTCATGAGCAGCATCTCTAACATCCGTTCCCTGGTACAGATATACTCCGCTTTATCAGGGTCTCACTTACACTTCTGATCCTACTAAAATTTTATAAGGGTTCCTTTTTTTTCTCTCTCTCTCTTTCCATAAATTATATATATATATATATGTGTGTGTGTGTGTGTGTGTGTGTGTGTGTGTATACATATATATACATATATGTGTGTAATATATATATAAAATTTTATACACACATATACATACATATGTTTTCATGTTTTCCTAATGACTGGCATTTGACAGACAGGGACTGAATCTCAATATAATCTTAATGATCTTTGTGTTATCATGTTGAGTTCTTGAGATACAGGTATGACTAGACATACTGGCTATAAATGCTAAATCTAAGCAAAACTTATTTATGATGGTTTGATTGAAATGTTACAGGTGATTCATTATAAATAATTGGTTTTCTCAGCTGGGCATGGTTGGCACATTCCTTTAATCCCAAGATCTTGTATTTCAGAGACAGGCAGATCTCTGAATTCAAGGCCAACTTGTTCAATAGAGCAAGGACAGATAGGGGCCTACAAATCCTGTCTTGAAAAAAAATTGCTTCCATTTTAAAAAGTACCCTTAATCGTAGAGACCAAGCCCATCGCCATTGTCCTTGGCTTCTCGATCAGCCTCCACCATCAGCCACTTTCAGAGAGTCCAATTTTGTCGCATGTTCCATCAGTCCCATTCCAACTGACTTGGTGGTCTCCCGTTAGTGATGGACCGGGCTCTGTGTGAGCCTTGTCAGTTTGGTGCTCACCTTCCTGGACCTGGAGGGAGTGGGAGGACCTTGGACTCAACATAGTGTAGAGAACCCTGATGGCTCTTTGGCCTGAAGGAAGGAGGGAGTGGGGGTACGGGTGGGGGGGGGGGGGGGGGGAGGGGGGGGGGAGGAGGGGAGGAGATGGCAATTTTTAATAAAAAATAAATAAACTGGAAAAATGTAAAAAAAGTACCCTTAATTGTCAAACTATAGGAAAAGCTCTCCCCCATTCAACCATATATCTGTAAAAATATTTTTGTTACAAATATGTCATAATACTTATAAAATGCTGGTAGGTTTAGTCTAATCAGTACATAAATTAGCATGAAAAGTTCCATAAAAATAAATAAAATGATATCTCCCAGAGGATACAGCAAAATTGCTTCTAGGTATTTACCTACAGGACAGTCTGTCATCCTATCACAAAGAACTTGTATACCTGCATTCATTGCTAGACTCGTCATAAATAAACAAGTACACAACAATCTATAGATATATACTAAGAAGGGAATGAATAAAAATTGAAATTTCTTATAACAGCTACAAATAAGACTGGAGTGATGTGGTACCATGGTCTGTATTCTGTTAATTATATTTTAAATAAATGCTGATTGGCCACTAGCCAGGCAGGAAGTATAGGCAGGAAAACCAAACAGGAAGTAGAGGCAGGTCAGTGAGAACCAGAATTCTGGGAAGAAGTAAACCCATTCCTCTGCAGTCCCCTGGCCTAGACACAGAAGAAGCAAGATGTGACTGCCTCACTGAAAAGGTACCAAGCCATGTGGCTAACACAGATAAGAATAATGGGCTAATATAAGTTATAAGAGGTAATAAGAAGCCCAAGTTAATTGGGCTCAATCAGGTTTATAGTTAATGTAGACATTTGTGTAATTTCTTTGGGACTTAAACAATTGCAGGAACTGGGCAGGACAGAAACCCCATCAACACCAGAGGTCTGTCAATCCTGATTTCAAGCTATGTTATAGAGCTGTAATAAAAAGCTGCATGTTATTGGCATACAAAACAGACATTCTGATCAGTCGCACAAATCTAAGACCCAGAAAAATATGCACGTATCCATGACACCTGTTTTTTTTTTAATTTTTTAAATTGATTCTTTGTGGCTTTCATAACATACATCCTGATCCCATTCATCTTCTCATCTTGTTCATATCTGCCATCTGTCCTTGCAACCTCCTCCCCAAAATAAAATAAAATTAAAAGAGAAACAACACCAAAAAGAAAAAAAAACAAAAGCAAATTGACTAATATACAGAATAAGAAGTCTTGCTATGAAACTGTAGTGTGACACAGTGAGTCACATAGTATATATACCCTTTAGTTTATAGTTTATACATTTTACATGTTAGTGTTTCTTGAAATAAGTAATTGGTCTGGTTTAAAGCCTCTGTTTTACTACACACTTGATACTGGGAGCTCCCTGGGACTCTTCTTAGTTATACTGTTGTTGCCCTGTGAACACCTAATTTTTGACAAAGACTCCAGAAACATACAATGGAACAAAGAAAGCATTTTCAACAAATAGTGCTGGTTTAACTGAATATCATCATGCAGAAGAATGCAAATAGATCCATAGCTATCACTCTGTACAAAAATCAAGTCCAATTAAATCAGAGATCTAACCATAAAAATAGATACACCAAACACAATAGGAAAGAAATTGGGGAATACCCTTGAATGCATTGTCATGGGAAATAAGTTCCTGAAGAGAACACCAGTAATACAGGCACTAAAATCAACAATTAATAAATTGGACCTCTTGAAACTAAAAGCTTCTGTAAGGTAGAGGACACTGTTAATTGAACAAAAAAGACAATCCACAGAGTAGGAAAAGCTTTTTATGAGCTCCACATTTGGCTGAAGGCTAATATCTGACACATATAAGGAACTCAAGAAACTAGACATCAACAAACTAAGTAATCCAATTAAAATGGGTTACAGATATAAACAGAGAATTCTCAACAGAGGTATCTCACATGTCTAAGAAACTCTTCAAGCAATGTTCAACACCCTTAGCCATCAGGGAAATACAGGTCTTACACTGGTCAAAATGGATAAGATCAGAAACACAAGTGACAGTTCATGATGGGGAGGATGTGGGAGAAGAGGAATACTCCTCTACTGCTGGTGGGAGTATAAAGTTGTAGAGCCAATTTGGAATCAATATCATGGTTTCTCAGAAAATTGGGAAATAATATACCTCAGCCCAGCTATAACACTCTGGGTATTTACACTTAGATGTTCCATCCTCTCACAAGGACACTTGATCAAACATATTCATAGTGGCTTTATTCACAGTATTCTGAAACTGGAAACAACTTAGGTACTCCTCAACTGAAAAATGGATAAAGAAAATGTGTTACATTGACATGATGTAATATTACTTAGCTGTTAGAAAAATGGCACTATAAAATTTGCAGGCAAATAAATGGAACCAGAAAAAAAAAAAAAAACCATCCTGATTGAGATAACCTAGACGCAGAAAGTAAAACATTGTTTGTACTCACTTATAATTGGATATTAGATGTAAAGTAAATGCTAGCAATGCTATGATTTACAGAGAGGATAAGTGGTGAGGATGACTTATGAGGGGCAGAAACATCTCCCTGCAAGGAGAAATAGAGTAGATTCTGTGCGTGAACTGGGGGCAGATGGGTTTTCTAACAGGATGAATCAAATGAGGGAGGAAATATTGGGAAAAATGACTGGAATTGGGGGCATTTTAGGGCAAGGCAGAAACCTAGTGCATGGGAAACTGAGTCGGAGGCTGCACCTTCATTTCCAAGCTGTGCAAACCCAAAATAACCACACAAAAACTGTACTAATTAAAACACTGCTTGACCTATTAGCTTACAGGAAAGTCCATGGAATCTAAGATTGTCATTCTAGCAGACAACCAGTAATAGGGGACATGGAGCCTGAACCGGCAATCTTCTATAACCAGTCAAGGCCTCAGATAGGGAGATTGGGATGCCAACACAGCCACAAAACTTGTGACCTACAGTTTGTCCTGCCTAAAGAGTGTTCTGGGACTAGAGCCAAGCAGAACTGTCATCAAGAAAACTAGAGAGATTTCATCCAGCATCTGATGGGAGCCGGTGCAGAGTCTCACAGTCAAACACTAGGAGGAACTCAAGGATTCCTGTGAAGGAGCAGGGAGAAGGATCAAAGGAACTAGAGGAGTAAGGAACAACATGAGAACATGGCCCACAGAATCAATTGACTCTGCTCACAGATATCAGGGAAGCTGTAGGGGTCTGACCTGGGTCCACTGTATATATGATATGGCCAAGTAACTTGGCTTTCTTGTGAGATTCCTAACAGTGGAAGCCTTGTCAGTATCTGATTCTTTATGCCTATTTGTGGGATACTTTTCCTCATACTGTATTGCCTTGTTCAGCTTTGGTTTGATAGTATGTTCCTGGTTTTATTGTAGCATGTTATGGTTGACTGATGTCACTGGAAGGCCTTCTCTTTTCTGAGGAAAGATGGAGGGGGTTGGAGAGAGGGGAGACTGGGGAAGACTGAGGGCAGAGGGAGGAGAAACTGCATGAGAAAACAACAGAATAGTAATAAAAAGGAAAATTAACAATGGTTTCCTCAAGTTGATGTTTAAAGCCTTTAAATATTATGTAATAATGCACATTTTATTTGGTAATAATTTATGAATCTATTACAGTTCTTAGAATGCAAGAGAGGGAAATATTTAGTATTTATCTTAATTTTATTATGTTAATATTTTACAATATAGAGTAGAAAATAAAGAAGTTTAATAACATTCATTGTGATGATATTAAACAAAGAAGGAACCAATACAGTGTGTACTGGATTTCTAACCTTCATAATCTAAATATATATGTATAATGAATGCATATATTATATTAAGAAGGAAAGTAGACACAGAATGCCAAATGCTGCGAGCACGTATGTATATGCATATGGTTATTATGATAATCTTATAAACAAATAATGAAAGCATATGTATATATGTATTTATGTGTGTGTTTGTGTGTTATGCTGTTGGTAATAAATTTTGTTGTGAATTTGATCAGACCCAGGATCAATGATGCTTGTGTTTCCTCCAAAACTACATGTAAGTGAAACAACTTTTTCCAGATGGAGCAGCTCCTTTGGCAGTCTAAAGGAAAAGTAATGTTGCTTTTGTATGTGTGCCTTCACTCCTTGAAGATGAGTACACCTACACCAGTGTTGTTGCGGTGAATGCTATCCTGTCCTGACAATAGAACCCTCCTTCAGCAGCCTTTCAATGTAGAGTGAGGATGAGTGGCTCTCCAGAAAACCTCCAGTCCCTAAGTGTCACATGGGAACTGCTGAGTCATCCAGTCTCAGGGATTGAACAACTAGGTTCGCAGCTTCTCTTGAATCCAGAGAGACAATGTTTAGCTAATCATGCTGTTCTTTGTAAAATAACATTTATTTTTATATTTATTTGTTCTATTAGCTCTGTTCATCTAGATAATGCTTACTAATACAATACATAAAAGATCCTTTAATTTGTGACAGCATGTGTTGAACTCTAAGATGTTATATGTTTAGTGAAGGAATCTGGAAACAGAAAGACACACACTGTTTGATACCAATTCTATGTAAAATTAAAACTGAGATTTAATTAATAAAGATTTTACTGTATTAGATTTCCATACTACCCCTAAAATATCCCTTAATTTTAACTGTCTTTCCCCTTATTTTATCCCTCATCCTGTTCTGATCCTCTTATTCCAGCCACCCAATCCTTATCAATCTATTCTTCTTCCCTTTCATAGAAAGATTTATCTGTCCTCTCTAGTTCCTGACTCTATACCTATCCTGTGTTGTTCTATGGATTGTAGCTTACTTTATCAATGACTTAACAGCTAATATCCATATAAAAATCAATGCATACCATATTCATCTTCTTGTTCTGGATTATCACACAAAGGAGGATATTTTTCTCTTTTCATCCACTTAGCTGTGGATTTCATGATTTCATTGTTTTAACTGCTGAGTAATAGTCCATTATATAAATATGCCACATTTTCTTTATCCTTTCATCTGTTGCAGGACATTAAAATTGTTTCCAATTCCTGTATATTATGACTAGTGCAGCAATAAACATAATTGTGCAAGTTTCTTTGTGGTAAAATGAAGCATCCTTTGTCTATTTGTCATTTGAGGGGTAGTATGGAAACCTATTAGAGTATAAACTTCACAAAATATACATAGATGAAAGCAATCTAAAGGAGAGTGACAAATAATGGGGTAGACATAACCCCAATTGGATATCTCTCACCACCAAATGAAGCTTGCTGTACTGGAACTGGGTTACATCTAGTTGAGTTGAACAATGGGATCATATGGAATTCCCAAACAGCACTGACCATTGCCAAGGCATAGGTTGCTCTTCAAAAACAAATGGCAAGGCCCTATTGCTGAAGACGACACATATAAAACTGAATAAACACAGAAAACTGGAGCTGGTGACTACCTACACAGCCAGCACTCCTTTGGACTAGTAGTGTTCTTGGTACCAGAACGTATTGTGCATGCTACCAAAGGAGAAACATAAACACTCACATTGCTATAGAACCTTTAGTCTAAAATGGCCCCTGCTTTAAGATATGCTAGTATAATAGGGGCACAAAGCCCGTGGAAGTAACCAAACAGTATCTGATTTAACTTAAGTCATGCTCCATGAGAGGGAACCTGTTCCTAAAGCTTCTTGGGTGACTAAGCACCTATGACTAGATAGCCAATGGCCCTAATGGAAACCAAACACTACTATTCTACAAAAGAAACATAATGATAATATGACACCTAATGACATTCTACTATGCTCATAGATCAGGGTCTTGCTCAACCATCTTCAGAGTTTTTTTTTGTCATATTCTGATGTGTTTGTTTTTGTTTCATCTAATTTCATTTTATTATTATACCTTAGAAGCATGTTTTCTAATGAGAGACAGGAAGGTGATATATCCAGATGGGAGGGTAACTGCGGAGGAATTAGGAGGAGTGGAGGGAGAAAAAAACTGTAATAAGGATGGAGTATATGAAAAAAATGGTTTCAATAAAAGAAAACAAAATTAGACTCATGAAACTAGATACTATAGGGATAGTTACTATAAAGATTTGAGAAAGTAAAGATCTTGATCAAAGGGCACAGACTTGATATAGACTGGTGAAATGTACTTTGGCATGCCTATAACATGTGGTTACCATATTTAATAATAAAATATTTTAATTTCAAATGTCATAGTATAATAATTAATGTTCTCATCATAAAAATGATAAATTTGTAAGTTTATATGTGTACCTATTATTTAAATTCAATCTTTCTATAGTTTTAGAGTTATAAATTATAACAACACATTTAATTCCACATACATAAATATTTGGCAACTGAAATTATAGAGTGCTTATCACAACAACTGTAATAAAAGTATGTACCTTGATTTCAGACAGGGAATTAGGTATGTTGACTACAGATTTTTACCTCTCCCTCTTTTCCTCAGATTCTATCTTGCAGTTTCATGCCCTGTTGTCCAGCAGAACACCTGAAGCACCTCCTTCAATCCCTAACTTCCCTCTCTCTACTTGTTTGTTTATCCCAGTCTCCAACCACAACAGGAATTCCGTGCTAACCCATAGGACATTCATGCAGAGAATCAGGTAAATGGACTGCGGGGCTTCACCTCTCCTTCCACTCCTCCATTTTCATTCTCCTAGTTTCATCCCACCTCTGTACAGTGGGTCTCTGGTTCTTGTGCCTGCTCTTGGGACTCATTTCCTTCTGTTAGGTTGTCTTGTCTAGGCTCTATACGATGGTTTTTCCTTTATTTTATTATATTTTATTTTGTCAGGTTTGGCTGTTGCTGTGGTCCACAGAAATCATGCAATAAAATTTTAGCTGATAGAGCAGAAGACTGACCTACCAGAATGTATGTGTTCTGATGGAGACAAACCCAGAGTGCAAGGTGTTGGGCCTACCACATTATGTATATTGGCTGTTCTTACAGTAGATCTCTTGTGATGCCATGAACATTCTCCCTTGGTGCAATATTCAGCAGAGTATGGATAAGTGGGCACAACTTTTTCCACGTACTGGCATACTGGGTCATCGCCCCCACTCTCTGGGACCTCCAGTGGGAAATTTAGTCACACAGTCAATAACCTTGTTTCCTGCCTTCTAATCTCCACTTCATTCCCTGAGACAAACTCAGTAGCCAGCTCCCTGCAATTATCTTCTATTTGGTAGGATATTTGTTTAGAAGATGAGTCCTTCATATGGATCACTTTGCAGACCTCCTAGATAGGGTTGGCACGTCCTAGCTTACTTGATTTTTAGTCCTTCCTGATAAAGAGATTGGTGCTCTAAATACTCCTATAGCTAATTTAGGAAAGTGCTAACCTCAGTTAAACCCCACTCTACTCTAAAAAAGCTATTAAACAACTTTTATATAGAAGGCCTGGAGGCCAAGGGTTGTTATCTCTTAAAAACCATTTCTTTCCTAATTAGGCACAGAACAAGAGTGGATCCAGATGGAAGTGGAGGTGGAGAGTAGGCAGAAAGATTATGTGGAGGGGAAACTGCAATTAGGATATATTGTATGAGAAAAGAAACTATTTTCTATAGGAAAGGAAACTATTTATATAAAGGGGAAAATGTGGACCTCTCAATTTTTTTTCAAATAAATCAACCCATGATATTCATGACACCAAATATAAATTAATTACATTCATTAATTATATGAAAATCGAATCCTAAAGTAAAGACATCAAATTACTGTTATCTGAACTAGAGGCTAATGATATCATTGCTACATAACTCTTGGTGAGATATCTCATAATCTAATTAGTGTAGTCTAATCTTATTAGTCAAAAATTCCAAATGACAGGAAGTTGCATGCCTATGGGCTTAGAAAGGAATTTCTCATGAAGAGATAAGGAAGATACATTACTGACAGGTCTGTCACACCAGCCGAACTGGCCACAGAAATCTTTAGGGTGATACATAATACATCAAGTGAGTCTCCATAAATTTATTGTTTCCTTTATTTATGAGCATACAACATTCAATAACTAAATTAAGAACAGTGGGAATTTTACCTTCTAAGGGATGTCAGCTTTATGTGATAGGGTCAAGTATAGGAAATGATGTCATGAATACAGACAACACAATTCATTTCATTACGCATTATTTGTTTCACCAAGTACCCAAGTACAGATACTACATATAATTATAACATGACGCTAGCTATAATGAAATTTTCTTGTTAAGAAAATAGGGACAGTCAAGAATAAACATAAACACTAAGATAAGCTCACATTTTAGCTTCTACATTTACAACATTTATGATAGATCTTAAGATGAGTCCTGTTCAAGGCAATATACATTTTGAGCCACTGATAATTGTTATGTTGTCTCAGAAAACAACACACAAATTTTATTGTAAGCCATCATTTACAAGCATATTTTTTTATGAATTTATTGTAGTTGATTACAATTAAAAGCTTGAAGGTGCCTCTTAACATCTACACAGGAACAGGAACCATTATTTAGAATCATAAAAAATGTCATGCCAAATCAAAGTTGTTTTTGGTAAAGCATTTACAATTGGCAAAAGATAATTGTCAATACCATTAAGAATCTGATTAGTAAATGATCTGGATATAATTCATAGGTGTTACATGCTCTGTGCAAATGGCCCTTCCACCTGTTCTACATTATTCTGATTTGAATATTTAGCATTTTCAGTCAGCTCATGTTAATCCAATATTCTAAATTATACAGTGGGATCATTGGACTAAATTATCTGACTTAAATGAACATGACAAATATGTCCTGAGGATACGTGGCTACATGAATATCTGTGCAAATAACCACAAGAACTTGTCTTGAGATTTAGTTTTTTACAATTAAAAGCTCTTAGTATTCCATAAATAATACTAGTTTTCTGTCAGGCTCTCCTAGACATTTGTATTGTGATATACTTTAGGAAAAAATTACTCCCAAATACTAATTTATACTATACCTAAACCCAAACATAATTCCAAATCTTAAATATCATGCTTAAGGAAACAAAAATAAGATATCATCAGTAATCTGTAGGTGACTGGATATCCTAATATGATACTAAAAGATGGGACCCTCATGCTTACAAAATGCATAAAAATAAAGGTAATTGTTACTTATGCCAAACTTATGAAAATCATGTTATTTTAAGGATGGTCTCAATATATTGTGATATAGTCCAGAAATTGAATAGGATATTTAAATATTACCTAATGTGTCCTAGAAATTTATAATTATCCATATATGTATGTATATATGTATATGTGTGCTTTTGTACATGTATATTATATATACATATATGTGTACATATATATCCTTAGCAGGTATTTTACATTAAAATGTTCATTTATTATTTCTTTTGATTTATAAAAGTTATTTTACTTTGATAATGATGTGCTCATTATATAACTATATAATCCAGAATTTATATATGCTACTTAAATATTTTTAACATATCTTAGCATTTTTTCCTTTGTCTACCTGTATGCATAATGCCATGTTTTCTTGTAAAATAAATAATATTTGTTATAGAATGGTGTGGGAAGTCCTTCTCTATTATTTGTTGCTTTTACTGGTTAATGAATAAAGAAACTCTTTGGCCTGTGATAGGGCAGAGTAGAGCTAGGCCGGAAAACTAAATTGAATGCTGGGAGAAAGAAGACACAGTTAATGAGATGCCATGTAGCTGCCATAGGAGAAAGACATGAGCTACCAGCTGGAGCCTTACTGGTATGGAATGAGCTTCATGGTAAAATATAAAATAATAAAAATGGTTTAATTTAAGATTCAAGAGCTAGCCTATAAGAAGCTAGAGCTAATAGACCAAGCAGTAATTTAATTAATACAGTTTCTGTTTAGGTCTGGGCAGTTCTGGGCAGCTGGGAATGAACAAGCAGTGTCCAACAACAAACTGGCATGCCTACAAGGTCAACTATATCCATGTAAAACCCGAGAAAGCTCAAAAAAATCCAGATGCAAAAGAACAGAGTTAAGCATGGCTTTTTGGTAGCAGCATTTTCTCAGGTGGGCTCTGCTTGCTAGAAGCAAGCAGAACAATTCTATTAAGAGAAAGGTTCCTGACTCAGTGGTAGCAGTAAAAACGGCCTGGATTCTTTAAGAAGGCTTTCTGCTTCATGCTGGTTGCCAAAACAACTCTGACAATTTTAGGAGGTCCAACTATGGAACATTTAAATGGGGTTTGTGAGAAGAGTGTTACAACTTGCTAAATGGCAACACAGACAGGCTTTGACTCAACCCTGGATCTGGGGTGAAGAAAATGGCTCTCAGAGGTAATGAACATATATCTGCAATGTTGGATTGGGTGGATCAACAGGCAATGCTGTGGAGTTGGTCCCAGCCTCACCCATTTAGCATTAAAAAAAAAAGGGTGCTTCTGGCCAGAAAATAATTACAAATACATAATAAAAACAGATACAGGTAAAAAAAGACTTTTAAATGGATCACAGTGTTGGATAAATATATGTAGGCTTGGGAGAAAAAAGAAAACAAATATAGACAGTTATCAAAAGAAGTATTTTTTTTAAAAAAGGTAAAGTCTTTAGAGAAACAAAGTAAAGATAGTCATAGATTAAAAGGAGTAAGAGACATAAGCCGTGTAAAGATGGAAAAGACACAGAGAGTCTGGATTATGTATATTATTGTGTTTTCTTTGACGTTTTTGACTGTGAAGGAGCTAAATAGAGATTTCATTGTACAGGCTGCTAAGCTAAACCAACATATGAATTTTAAAGGTATTTTGACTTCAACATTTGTTGCTTTGGAAAAGAGGTTCTGCTTTTGTTTCCATAGAGGTATAGAACCTGTGCATTCCTTCAAGGCTAATGTGGTTTGATGGGCCAAGACCCTTCAGAATATCTCTGTGATCCCCAGAAAAATTATTTTGCCCAACAAAAATCAGGAAGCTCTTTGTAGAGGATTACACCAGAATTCCCTAAACGATTGTTTATAAATGTTCGTTTACATTTAAAAGGGGATATTCTAAAGATATAAATACTTTGCATTGGTATGGGTCTTGGTCTATTGATACAAATTTAAGGTCAATTTTGTTAAACTGTATATATGTATGTCTGCTCCTGATTAAGATATTGTATTTGTGTATCTCATTTCAAAATGTACTGTATAATTAAAAAAATACAGGTTAATAGTAACCTATATTAGTCAAGCTTGTAGTCTTGTTAGTTAGGTTTTTTAGATATGTAGAGATATAATTCAGTTAGATAGATAATCTTCAAACCTTTCAAAGACATAAAGAATATGACATTTAAAATGTTTTAGAACTTAAAAGTTTTCATGACAATAAGACAAAGCTGCTCCTGGCAGCATTAATCTATTTCAAAAGGAAGATGGGCATTGACAACGCTCCTTATGGTGTCTCCTAGGCATTTGGATAAGAAACTTCTCTTGCCTGAACTGCTTGACTGGACTTGCAGGACCCACAGTAAAATGACTGCTGAGTTTGTCTAAAAAAAAGTGAGACAATCCTTCAGGGTTCCTGCTTCATGAGAAAGTCTCTCAAACATTCTACAGGATACAGAAGATAGTGACTAACAGAGTGGCAATATAGGCAGAAATGTCTTTAAAATTTCCTACCTCATAGAGAAGTCTACCAGATACTATGGGCTTGAAGGATGAAGATGGAAGCCCTGATGCTACAGAAGAACTTTGGGTGACTGTTCAGGCAGTGAGATGTCTCTGTCACTTCTATTGTTTTGGAAGTTGCTTACAATACACTTCCTGTTCACTTAGGAAATATTATATCCTTCTGTAGTCTTTGAAGGAGTTGAAGAACAGATAGTTATAATTATAGTTTTCCTTAGTTATGATAAAATATAGAAGAAATATAAAATGTTAGACTCACAAGATAGGATAAATGATAGAGTATTTTCCTTAATTTGATTAAATGGATTAAATTTTATAACTACAATTCTTGTTTGATAACTGTTTTGTTGCATGTCATTTTACTAATTTAAAGGTAAACCCTTCTTTTTACTTGGACAGAAAAGGGAAAACAGTGTGGGAAGTCATTCTGTATATGTGCTGATTTTCCTTAACAATTCTTCTGTTTTTGAATACTTAGGTTGGTATCATGGCCTAGTTATTGTGAATAGTGTCATCATCAACACAGACATGTAAACATCTCTGTGATATGTTAAGTTGGAATTGTTTAGTTAAATATATAGCTGGATCATGCATTGCATCTAATTTTAGTTTTGTGAGAATGCTCTACCATGATCCCCATAGAGGCTGAAGTAGTTTACATTCCTACCAGCAACAAATAAAGTTTCCCTTTGTTCATCTTCAATTCTAGTTTTGAAAGTTGCTTATAATGCACTTTCTGTTAACTTAGGTAATATTAAATCCTTCTGGGGTCTTTGATGGAGTTGAAGAATAGATAGTTATAATTATAGTTTTCCTTCATTATGATAAAAAATAAAGTAGATATAAATATTGTAACTGTAATTCTTACTTGATAAATCTTTTGTTATATGTAATTTCACTATGTTAAAGTTAAAAACTTCCTTTTAATTTAAGCAGAAAAGTGGAAATGATTTGGGAAGTCCCTCTGTATATGTTTTGCTTTTATTGGTTAATGAATAAATAAACCACTTTGGCCTATGATAGGGCAGAGTAGAGAAAGGAGGGAAAACTAAACTGAATGCTGGGAGAAAGAAGGCAAAGTCAGTGATATGCCAGAGGAGAAAGACATGATCCACTAGTAGGAAGCTTGCCAGTAGGCCACGAACCTCATGGTAAATATAAAATAATGGAAATAGATTAATTTATGATGTAAGAACTAGCCAATAAGAAACTAGAGCTAATAGACGAAGCAGCAATTTTATTAATGCAGTTTCTATATGGTTATTTTGGGTTCTGGGCAGCCAGGAACAACCAAGCATTCTCCACCAACAATAGTAGAACCAGAGTCACTAATATGAGTTTAGTTATATAAAGTGTGATTAGTACAATTTGAAGGAAGAGTTTCATAAGATACTTGGGCATTCTAGGTCAAATAACAATATTCTGCTCTTTCAGCAGCACTTCTTGATACTAGAAATAACCAAGAAGAAATCCTGCCAAAATTGACAGCCTGACTGAACACTTTGGAAAGTAGATTTTCCAAGCACCTGTATGCATCTGAAACTATATGATTTTTCATACTAAAGAAGACTAAACCTAAAGATATTATTTAATATTCATCCTGCCTGTTATTAAGAGATAACAGTCTAATGAGCAGAACAGTAAATTGGTCTCTGTGTTTAAAATTTACATACCAGTGAGTGTGAATGTATCTGTCATTGAGTGATGATGCACGTGTATCAGTTGGCAAGATAAGACAGCCGGCACCAAGGTATCAAACTTCAATATTCGGAAGTTGTTGTGATTGGGCACAGCCCAAATTCCAAGTTCGCAAATAAGGAATGTTCCTGAGAGCAAGATGAAAGTGGATTGTAACAAGAGATTTGTCAAAGTCAAGCAGGAAGGAAGTCAATAACACCAACATTGACTTAGTCACCATTGGGGAGGAAGACAAACAGAAGATGTAGCCTGCCTAGCTTTTACATATGAAGTCCTGCTGCATTGGAATCAAGGTTTGAAAATTTCTATGAGGTACACCAAATTCAAGTTTACAAAGATGACCAGGTACTGATGATTAAGGATGAACAGCTCAAGACCAGTCACCCTTACATGGTTTAACACCGTTTCCAGTTTGAAAACTTTGTCAAGTAAACACCTTGACTTTTTCTAAAAATACACTCAGTAGGGAAAATGATGAATTGTAGATTTTGCTGAAATCAACAAACTGCACTCCTGATTGAACTGCCATGCCATTCCAAGCATGAGCCCTGTACAATCTTAATGTGATCATCAAGAATTTTACTTCTTTTTGACATAGAAACCATAGACGAATAATTTTTTCAATACAGAATACCTTCTGGAATCACAAGCTGTGACCAAGATGGTTCAAGAGGGTGGCAGAATGACTGTTCAGTAAAGGACATTTTTTTTTCTTTTTTATTTTTTTATTTTTTTTTCTCCTTCTCCCCCTTCCCTCCCCTTCCCTCCACCCATACCTCCCCTCCCTCCCTCTCAAGGCGAAGGAGCCATCAGGGTTCCCCACTCTATGCTAAGTCCAAGGTCCTCCCAACTCCCCCCAGGTCCAGGAAGGTGATCGACCAAGCTGAGAAGGCTCCCACAGAGCCCGTCCATGCAGAAGAATCAGAGCCCAGCGCCAATGTCCTTTGCTTCTCAGTCAGCCCCCGCTGTTGGCCACATTCAGAGAGACGGGTTTGGTCGCATGGGAGCTCGGAAGAATGGGATGCTTGGGATATAGGAAGGGTGGATATGGGAGCAGGGAAGCATATATCTTAATTTAAGGAGCTACCTGAGGGTTGTCAAGAGACTTGACCCTTGAGGGGTTCCCAGGTTTCCAGGGAGACGCCCCCAGTTAGTTCCTTGGGCATCTGAGGAGAGGGAGCCTGAAAAGGCCAGTTCCTATAGCCATACTGATGAATTTCTTGCATATCACCATAGAACCTCCACCTGACGATAGATGAAGAAAATGACAGAGTCCCACATTGGAGCACCGGACTGAGTTCCCAAGGTCCTGATGAGGAGCAGAAGGAGGGAGAACATGAGAAAGTAAAGGACATTTAAACTCTTTTCATTGTCTCTTCATTGCAGTGAGTGTCCCCAGCTGAACAGAAAGGATGACTCCAAAAGCACTGATGTAGATGATTTAGTTCCCATTCCTGAGTCTGTTCTATATTGCCCATAAACTGCCTTGTTCCTGGATTAAAGCATGCAGCTTTTCAAATGATATAAATAAAAACTTTAATCTAAATACCACAAAGAAGGTAATATGTTGCAGGTTATTTGATTGCACTGTGAAACTCTGAGACTGTTAAAAAATTAACCTTGGATCGGGGCAGAGCCAGTGACTAGTTGACAAAAAAATTAGCCTTAGAAAATACAGAGGACACAGCGAAATGGATAGATACATAAGAAGTAGTAATATGGACTTAGTGGATTTGCCATTTTTTAGTCTGGGATGTGTGGAGAATGATACTTTATTGTTGGGTCTCTGACCAGAAAAGAAGGTCAACTGCTTGATTCTTGGCTTCTCTGATTTAGCAGGTTTTGATCCCAATATCAAACTCCCAAGTATTTGTGGATGAATAGAATAATAATGACTTAGTTGAAACCTACACATAGAGGCCATACAAAAGTTAGGGCTGCAGGATAGGAAGTCCCTTCAGGCCACAATGAGTGAACTATGGGATGCTGATTACAGGGACATGAGACCACAGATGGGAGATAAGATATTAAATTCATGTGCAGCTGGTAAGTCAACAGAAAATAACATTTGATTTTTCAACATGGGATATGACTACATGAACAAAGAAGCAATGCAATCCAGCACTGTCCACAGGAGGCTGTCACTCAAAATGCTCTCAAAAGACACTGCTCCAGATGCCGATACCTCTTATGTGTACTCCTTGTGGGGAATCTGGAGGATGGGCTTGCACTCAGAAACTGAAGAAAAAAACCTGAGCTTGAAACTGATGTCACTGCTGCAGACAAGTTGAGAAGTCAACAGATTTGGTGAGACACATGGGAAATTATTCAGGAGATAGTTAAATATTATCAAAAAAAGAAAAATCTTTTCAATGTTAAGAATAGAAAATATAAAATGCAGGGAGGTAGGAGACTGTACAGTGCTACTTTAGATGGCTTGAAAATGGAAGTAGAAAACACAAAAATAAATAACTTAATTGAGACTGTTATAATACTGATTAGAAATACTGTCTGGTAATTAATATCTGATCAACAATAACCATAGTAGATTTTTGTGCCAATTTTGAAAAGTTGACTAATAAGGTACAAGTCTTAGAAAGACTTATTAAAGAAAATAAGAAAAGTACTCAAACACAGACAGAAAAATTTAACCAAGAACCTACTGCAACATGTCATGATGGAACTCAAGAGGGATGGTTCAAGGTTATTAGAAAACTATCCTAGTTATCCAGTTACTACAGAGAAACAACAAACAACCCCAAGGTTATGCAGAAGTTAAATGGAATCCTATGGAAATATTTGATTTCAGGATATTTTTTTTTTAAAAAATGGTCATTTTATATAGTGTGTAGTCACTCTATTGAAGCACATGTTAAATTTATGGGCATTTGAGAACAGAATTATTCCCCAAAACTGGGAAAATTTAGCTACAGCAATATTGGAAGCTGTTCCTCAGTTACAACAGAGAACATGGTGGAAAGAGGAAGCTAGGGCCATAGAATAATCAAAAGGTCTAGAGGTATTTGCATTTCGCAATATATGTTTCTCAGTGAAAGTCAACATTCGGATTTGCAAAGACAGCATAGACTTTATGATCACTTCTTGGCCCTGTATCATCTAGTAACTTTGAGTGCTTGGGACAAAGTTGAAAAATCATGATAAAGGTCTGAGTCATTTACTTAATTATGTAAGGCTATAGAGAAGACTTCACTGATTTTTTTTTTGTTTGCTTGCCAAGATTGACTTCTGCAGTAAATAGAATAGTATCAGATCCAGAAGTCAGACAAATATTAATTGAATCTGGCTTTTGAAAATGCAAATTGGGGAGAGGAGAGGGTCTGGGTTCAAGGCCAGAGGCCAAACTCTCTAGACTGGAGGCCCCCTGAGGCACATCTCATGCCCTACCCCCACCCACAAAGCCCCAGAGACCTGGGAGCAGCCTCTCCATACCTGCAACCTTGCCCCACCACATCCTTCTTTTTTTGGGGGGGGGGGTTCGAGACAGGGTTTCTCTGCAGCTTTTTTAGAGCCTGTCCTGGAACTAGCTCTTGTAGACCAGGCTGGTCTCGAACTCACAGAGATCCGCCTGCCTCTGCCTCCCGAGTGCTGGGATTAAAGGCGTGCGCCACCACCGCCCGGCCACCGCATCCTTCTTAATGATCTTCCAAAAATTACTGGAAGATATTAACTGGCTATAACCCACAACTGGATTAACAACTCAAGAAATAATTAATTTATTTTAAACCTTAAAAGATGAAAAAGACTTAAGTAGTCCCAGAAAATTATCAGCAGAGATCAAGAGAATTGGCCTTGGTAGAAGAGAAATTATAGGATACACACATGTGGATGGCTTGGATCCAGAGGTTGGCTGTATGCGGATAACTACCTTCTGGGTATTCTCCTATAGAAATTCTCATGAATAGAGAAGATAATATCTTGAAATAAATATTTTCACCACACAGAGTAGAAAATTAAAGACCTATGTAGAAAATGGTTATGAATTGATTGTCAAAGGAATATTGAAACTTCATCAATTAACAGGAGCAGACTCAGAAGAAATTATAGTACCTTTTGATAATGCTCAAATTGCCTCATGATAGGCAGAAAGTGTACATTGGCAAAGAATTTTCAGTAATTTTTGGGAAAGATTAGCAACAAATATCTCAAAAGAAATTGACTTCAGTTCATAAAAAAACTAATTGGATTCTCCCTCATATAATAAGGAGATACAAATTTCAAAAGCTCCTAATTCTATACTGATGAAAATAATCAGGAAAGACAGTTTATAAGTCAGGAAAAATAAATAAAGTAGCTCACAGCCTTTATAATCACTTCAAAAATCAGAATTATATGCAATTCTCATGGTATGGTTGTTTGAAAAAACATAATGCTCCCCAAAGGAGTGGCACTATTAGGAGTTATGGTCTTGTGGGAGTGTTTGTGTCACTATGTAGGTGTGGGCTTTGAGGTACCTTTTGCTCAAGCTTCCCTCAGTGTGACAGTCAGTCGACTTCCTGTTGCCTCTGAGTGAAGATGTAGGACAGGACTTTCAACACCAGCACCACATCTGCCTGCACACTGATGTGCTTCTGCCATGATGATATTAAAATGAACCTCTGAAACTGTAAGCACCCCCTCAATTAAATGTTCTCAAAATTTGTGAATATATATGCATATATTTGCATATATATATATATATATTTACTTTCTGTCATGATATTTATGGTCATATAGAGTACTAATTCTAAAAATAAACATCATCTATATTCTTGTATGTGTTTTCCAGTATGAGCCTGAAGCAGGTAACTAGGAACTAAGCTTGTGTTCCTTGTATATATTTAATAGATTCTGATCCTTTAACCTCTCAGAGATCTGCTGCATATGAATGACATTGAAAATGATTAAGATTTTTGCAGTGAACCATGACCATTCCTAACAGTTACTTTTGAAGTCTCCAAAAAGATGAGGAAGCCCTGCAATGACAGATCTACCTGGACTTTGGTAACAACATTAATTTGACAAACACAACCCAAAGATCAGTTTTTGACTATAAACTGCTAATGACCACTTCAGAGTGGTTATCTAAGTTCAGCCTCACAGACTACTTCAACCAGTACTTCAGATAAACCCTGCATTTTCTCATCACACAGAGACTGGATGGCAAAAGATACAACTAGTTCTGCCAGGACTTGACAATTATCCTATTTTTTCCAGGGTCCACTAAAGATTCCGTTACCCACAGAAAACAGGAAGTAATTTTAGTAATATGACTCCCACATTTCCAAGAGGAAAGGAGGATGGGTTTTGGTCATTCTATGGGTTATGAATGTTTGTTATTGTTTAGAGGAGTTAGTTGAAAGTTCTTGTTTGTCATGATCAGGGAGGAAGCTATGTGAAGGAAATTAGATTCAGAAATATCTTTCTGAAAAGAAAGAATGTGGGATTTAGGAATGATAGGATAAAAGAGTAGTTAATTGAATTTACTTTTAAACTAAAATGCAACTAATAGTCTCAAGTATTTTACATTGGCATGAATTATTGTATAATGATACAATTTAAGGTTATTTTGTTATAACATACGCTATATATTTTTCTTCTCTTGTTGAAGGCATTGTACTTATGCAGCAAATTTAAAAATGAAAAGTAAAGTTATACTTTTTAAACTCTATTATTACACACTCTTTACCATAACTAAGAAAGACAGGTTAGTAGTCACCTATATCAGTCAATTCATGTTAGGTATGATTTAAAGGTTAAACAAAGATATATTTTAGATAGATAGGTCATATTCAAATACTCCAGAGAAGGTTAAACAGAGATATATTTTAGATAGATAAGTCATATTCAAATACTCCAGAGAGCTACTGAATATGACATTAAGGTGTTTTAATAACATAAGTCTTTTATGACATTGAGACATGTTTGTTCCTGACAGCACCAATCTACTGCACAAAAGGATGATGGGCATCAAAGAACCCCCATATGGAGTTTGATTTCAGTGTGGCAAAGCTAACCATGAGGCAAGAAAGTGTGCTTGCATCAATTGCTAACAGTGTGCTGTCCAAATTGGAGAAGCAGGTCACAAAAGAAGTTAACTGATGAACAATGCCAAGACAAGGCATGAGAGTCCTTAAAAATTCCTGCTTTATAGATAAGTCTTTTATATATTTTAGGACTTTATGTCAAATATAGATGCTCAAACATTTCAGAGGAATCTTGGCTGATGATCCAGGCAGCAAGTTCTGTCTTTCCTGTAGTTTTGATAGTTGTTTGCCATGAACATCATGTTTACTAGGTAATATTTCATCATCTAATAGGGGTTGAAAACTAGATATTTTATAGCATCTATTTTATTACCAAATTCAGAAAAGAAATTTACTAAAGAGATATAAAATTTTTAAGGTTGTGAGACAAAAACTTAATTTGTTTATTTAAGAAAATGTTATATGGTCTTAAAAGATATTTTTAGGTTGTTAATAGAAATTATGATAGAAAGTGCTTTAGGTATAAAACTTTGGACTCACTAAGATAGGATAGAGAAAATAAAGTATTTTCTCCAAATGTGGCAAATATAAATGAATTGGACATTGTGGATGTAATTCTTACTTGATACTTTTTCTTATTGTATGTAGTTTCACTGTGTTAGAGTTAAAACTTTTTCATTTTATTTAGGATAAAGGGAAAACAGTTGTAAGATATTAGATTGTACTGTGAAACTCTGAGACTGTGTTAATAAAATTTACCTTGGATCAGTTGAAGAGCCAGTGGCTCGTTGACAAGAATTAGCCATAGAGAGAATGGAGCACTCAGAGAAGTCGAGAGAGACACACTGGAAGTAGTGAAAAGCGACTAATGGAATTTGAGGTCTTTTTGGTCTGGGACATGAATAGAGAGGTGCTCTCTTGCTAGGTCTCCAGCTAAAAAAAAAGGTCAGCTGGTTGGTTTTTGACTTCTCTGATGTGGCAGAATTTCACCTGCAATATCTGACTTGCAAGTCTTATTGATAAATGTAACAATAGAGACTTAATTAAAACCCATATATAGTGACTGCAGCAGAGCCAGGGCTGCAGGACTGGAAACCCTGCCAGGCCATGGCCTGAGGGGTTTATAGGGTGCTGAGTGAGGTGTGGTGGGGATGTGGTGTCGTAAATGTTAATTAAAATATTAATAAGTTCAGATGCAGTTGAGAATCTGACAGAAAAATAGCAGTAAAAATATCAAGAATTAGTGCTCCTAAAATGAAAATAAATGTATTCATTGAACATGTGTGGTCAAGCATGCACACATACAAGTGTGTGTGTGTGTGTGTGTGTGTGTGTGTATGTGTCTCTGTGTGTGTGCTTGTGAGTGTTCAGAGTCTCATGAATAGCCAAAGACTTGATATCAATGAGGTAATCAGATTGATACGATTTACAGACAGAAAATCTGGCTGAGAGTGCCTGCACACAAGAATACATGAAGTTCTTTTGTCAGGAGAGATAGAGCAACTTCCAGGCAACATAATTAATTGGAGATCAATGAAATGGTTCAGCTGCTAAAAGCACATGCTGCAAAGCCTAGGGACCCAAGTTAACCCCCAGTACCATGCATGTTGGAAGAACCAGTTTTTCTAATGTGCCCACTATCCGCTATGCATCTATCTACTCACATGTATGAACACATACAATCAAGGAATGAATAAATAAATGACTGAACTATAAGGAAGAGTAGACAAAATGGGAATATATATGCATTTACAAAATCATGTAATTCAAAATAAATCCTAGAAACTATTTTTCCATTTAAGTTATAGCACTAAAAATAGCATACTTTTATTGTGAAGAATACTGCATTTGTGGATGGACAGACATCTGTCAAAAGAGCTAAGAAGTCACTGCTATGTTAGATGTGATGATCAGAGAAAGCATAAATAAGGAATGACCTATATGGAAAAGAGTGGGGCAGGGTGATCATCTTAAACAAAAAAAGTGTAGAAATACTAGTTTAGGTATTATTAAAATAGCTTGAACTAAAAAAAATCATTTTTATGTGAAATATGTTAATAGATTTTTGAATAAAATACAGATGTATATAAAAATACTAGTTTGGAAACATGGTGGGCACAGTAGAGAAAAATCAAACCAGACAGTATACCTGGAGGAAAATAATCCAGAAGGAAAGGGATAGAAAATAAGGTAGAATATATAGTCAAAATTCATATCAAATAGGTATGGTATAAAACATTTTAAAACTTAAAGTTTGTTTTCATGGTGACAAGATGCCAGTGGATCCAATAAACTTGTTTAACAGTAATTCTCTGACTTTTGTGTGGAGATCATGCATAATGAAAGAAAAGTAAAACTTGAAGTGTTAATACAAGTTAATATGCTACAATTATTTTCCATGACAAGGTGACTTAAAATAAGATTAAGATGAGTTAATAATTAAGGTGTCTTAGAAAAATGGTTATCAAACTTTGGTCTCTGGTTCAGCAGCAGTGGCGGCAGCAGCATCACTACACCAACTGAATAAGTGGCCCATAATCTCTAGCTCTAGCACTGGATAAGATGCCAATACATCACAAATTTTGTTAACTATTGACTAAGACTAAATGTTCCCAAAGTTCTTAATCACTAATTCACATATATGTAATATAACAAGTATATGTCTTAGAAATGAAGAATTCTTTAGACGAGAACTTTTTAAACTCTTTTTTATTTATTAAAAATCTCTTTATTTTACATACAAGCCCTAGATTCTCCTCCCTTGCTTTTCTGTCCCCACCTACCTCCATCCCACCCATCCACTGCTCAGGGTGGGATAAGGCATTCCTTGGGGAGTCAACAAAGTATAGCATATCAAGTTGAGACAGAACCAAGCCCCTCCCCCTGTCTCAAGGCCAAGCTAGGTATCCTGTCATAGGGAATGGACTCAAAAAAAAAAAAAAAAAAAAAAAAAAAAAAAAAAAAAATAAATAAATTAAAAAAAAAACAGTTCATACAAAACTCCTAGTAACAGTGGAGAGGATGCCTGATCTGGCCTTTTCCTATGAACATATTAGTGACTACCCTAATTGTCATCATAGAAACTACATTCAGTAATTGATGGAAAGTGATTCACAATGTGAACTTTTACAGCAGTGTGAAATGAGAAAACAGTTCCAATATTGAGTGTGTAACTCTAGTGCAAAATTATTCTTTACATAAAGATTAAAGTTCTTGTTCTAAATATAGGTAAAACTGGGCTTTATTAACATGCCATAGCATGATACTGAGAATAAGCTTCAATTAAAATTATTACCACTCTTTCATGTAAAAGTAGCTGAATTTAATGATCTCATTTGTGGTGATAAGCAATTACATTGCAGATTTTCATAAAAGTTATGTCTTCAACATTTTAAGATACTCCCCCCCAATGATGGACACCTAATTTAACAGAAACTGAAAACCCCAAATCAACATTAATTGTCCATAATGAATAGGTTACACAGTCAGAAGTGTAAAATTGAGGTGTGAAGAAAAACCTGAATATTTTGAATAGCTATTTTGGGCTGAAAGTATAATCAGTCACAATAGAGATTTGAAAAATGAGAAAATTTTGGAATGTCAGCTATCAAAAATAAACCCACTAGGGAAAGTATTTACACTTGAGATTACTTTTAAAATATACCTCAAACAATTCCTTTCCTGGAGATATACACTTACAGAAAATGGAGTTATAATGATTAATGTTTATATAAATGAAATTTATATAATAATAAATCCTTATATGCTGATGTGGTTTGAATAGGAGATGTTTCCTCAATTTACGATGACTTGGTGATACTCTTGGAGGTTCTGTTAACTTCAGGAAGGTATTTCTAGTTCCGGATCTCTTTCTGACTATTCCTCACATGCTATACATCATGATATGCTGTTGTGGAACAATCATGTAATCGTAAAACCAATTATGGAAGCTATGCTCATACCTATATTTCTTTTTCTTCCTTCCTTCCTTCCTTCCTTCCTTCCTTCCTTCCTTCCTTCCTTCCTTCCTTCCTTCCTTCCCTTTCTCTGTAGCTTTGGAGTTTATCCTCAAACTAGCTCTTGTAGACCAGGCTGGCCTTGAACTCACAGAGATCCACATGCGTCTGCCTCCTGAGTGCTGGGATTAAAGGCATGTGCTACCACCGCTGGGCTCATACCATTTATTTTAAGCACAGGAAAAGGTGAAGCAGAAGCCTACACATTGAGTTGCAGTCCAGCCTGGGGAATCTCAGTATGAGACACCTGTCTTTAAAATACAAGCATGAATAAAGAAAGGAAAATCAAAACAAGTAAAAGTCATCCACATGACGGGACTATAATCCCCGCAACTGTAAGTAAATTTAAAAAGTACTTCAAAATTTTATCTCTGTGTGTATTTGTTACTGTGGTTGAAAAAAAGCTAGCAGTATGTACATCTATTGGTATATAGTGAATGTAACAATATGCTATTCATTGGATTTCAACCAATTAGGATTTAGGAGTAGGCCCAATAAGTGAGAAAGTTTTAACATATAGCTGTGTATGTTCCTATCATCATGCAGGACTCATTTCTAACTAGTCTGTATTATAATCTAAGAGGTCTCATTATTGCATGATCTATAAAAAAATTTCAGTAAGTTAAATGATAAATCTTAAGTAAAAGATCTCATTTCAGCTAGATAATAGGTTGTGTCACTACTGAAGTGACTACTTACTAGTGTTAATAGCATACTTTTTTTTTACATTATGCCACTAGCAGACTATATTCTAATTTATTCTGAATAGAAAATAATTAGTCAGTTACTTTGGAAATTACTAGTATAAGAAATTATGTCATTTAAAATTATGCTTTGGATGGATTTAACATTTTTCCTACTGCTCTGCTATATTATGCAATGTTCTGAAATGTACATGACATTTATACATTTAAGAGGTTTCATTTCAAAACCATGTGTATCTATTTATATTACAAGACACAAATATGAATTAGAAATCATTAGCTTTGCTCTTTTGGAAATGTTCAATGAAATATACAATGTTGATGATTAACACTGAAGACTTTTATCATCTTTTCCTATTATTTCATGATAAGAGTCAGTGTAAATTTTACTTTAGTCTTGCTAAAAATAAAATCTGCATGAAATCACAAGCAATAATTTCTAGAACAAGATTTATTCAATTTTTTTACTTCTTATCCTTTTTTGCCAGAGGAAGTTTTATGAGACCCTATGTGTACAAGTTTATAAAATTCAAATGTGACTATATTAATTATTGAATAACTTTATTTAAATGTTCTTTGTTATATAATAATATACCATTTATTAAAGATAACAAAAAATTTGTATACTGCAGATATGGGCTAATTTTATTGTTAGGTTAAATACTGACTGCATAATTGATGTTGTTGGATGTGGGATGTCATCATACATTTCCAGATGTGTCAGTTTTTAAACTGATAATTATCAATGGTAAGAATATCAGTTTATAAAAATATATAGTACAAAATGGCAAGTTTGTTTCGGCAATTTCTGAAATTGTTAGACATTCTGTCCCAAATCCATGCTTAAATCCATTGTATAACTGTATAGATCTTCAAGTCAATTATCATCAGGAATATTTAAATTATACTCTAATATAATACAACAAGAAGGAAATAGTATTTTTAAATTTACATGCTAGAAAATAATGAAATAAAAATATTACAAGTTTTTGTTTTTCATAATTAAACCATTATGTGTCTATAAGTTCAGAAAGCTTTGTGTGTACAGTAAAAACACTGCAATTTATCCCACAATAGTTTCTGTGATCTTTCTTCTTGCTATTTATTATTACTTAACATATTATGAACATATAGTTTTTATCTTATATTTCATAATGTTAAGTAGGTAAAAAGCTCCATATAACAGAAATTCATTTTTCATTGTTGTGTTTCTAGTGATGTGGGCTATACCTGACACACAGTGAACAATTATGAATTTTGGTACCAGTGGAGGTTTTATAATTGTTCTGTCTTGTTATACTTCCTATCTCTGGTGATATGAACGAGAATGGGCCCTATATGTTCAAATATGTGAATGTTTGGTCCCCAGTTAGTGGAATTGTTTGGCAAGAATTAGGAAGAAAGCCTTGTGGCAGAAGGTATGTCACTGAGGTTGGGCTTTGAGCTTTTAGAAGCCCACACCAGGTTAAATATCATTCAGTTTATCTGCATCTTATCTAGGGATTAGGATGTAAAGCCTCAGCTATTGTTCTCAGCATCATGCCTTCCTGCCACTCTTGGCCTTGATGATCGTGGACCAGCTCTCTGAAACTGTAAGCAAGGCCCCAGTTAAATGCACTCTTTTATAAGTTGCCATGGCAATTATGTTTCATACCAGCAATAAAACAATAAATAAGGTGATGAGAAGTTTAAAGAAAGGACTGATGCTAACTGGAAGAGAGGGAGAGTTACCCTCAGGTTGAATATCTACCTAACTAATCCTGCAATACTTGAAAGGAAAAAGCCAGAGGGATTTCTTCCTTATAAAACTAGGACAAAGGACAACAACAACAATGGAAAACTTCAGAAAATATAAGAGAGTTTGGTCATGGTGATTCATCACAGCATTAGAACAATAAAAAGACTCTACCAAACACTTTAAGAGGGGATGTGGAAGTCTTTTACTTTAAGAAGCACAGGATATTTAATAAATATAATAAATTTAATCAATTCCTCCTTCAGTTTATTCCCAAACAATTAGCTATAGAATGAACTATGCAATTTTGTTAAAATTGTTTGAAAATATATTTTGAACTTTATTTATACTTTAAGTTTGTCTAAATGAATAATATCTAGCATTTTATATTTGTGGAATTATCCTTTATAATTTATCAAGATTCATACACAAATACATACACATATTTTTACATATAAATGTAGGCATTCTCATGTTTGTATGTATGAGTAGAATAGCACAGCAATGAGAGTGTGTGTGTGTGTGTGTGTGTGTTTCTGAGTGGTCAAACTTCCTTGGATATTTGAGAAGTAATAACTGTATGTGTACTGAATAATCTACATTTTCCTTGTCATTATTTCCTAATCAATAAAGCATATTAACTACCTATGTAGCACCTGCATTGTACAAGTAATCCACAGAAAATTTAAGTATACAGGATGGTATGTAGAATTTTCACATAACTGATAACTAATTTCTAATAAAGGACTTTACCATCCACAGATTTTGGAGTCTACAGGGACCTGTAGTTAATCCTATACAGATACTGTGAGATAGTTGTGCAGGTCTAACTCAACTCTGTGTATATATGATTGTATCTTTACATATACTGAAGAAGTAAAGCTCACATATTCATAGGTGTTATACAATGAATTGCAATTTTAATTCTCAGTGTAAAAGAAAGATAAATAAATATAAATACTTTGTGAATAAACATTTATTTTCCCAGATTGTGACAAAATGAAAGGTATAAAAGATAGCAAAAATATAGATATTGCAACAGCTATTGTTCTCAGTTGATGTGTTTGACTAAATCTCAACTGTTCAGTTTTACCAAAAAAGACTCAGGAGCCAGATGCTAGGGTGAAAGCATGCTAGCTCAGAGAGACAGAGAAAGCACGCATCTGACCATCCTCCACAATCATCCCAGAAGTGACTTCCTCTCTCTCTTCTGCCTTCTCAAACAAAAAACTCAAATTGAATATCCTTCTCTTCTACTTCCTGTGAGTCTCTGTGTCCATCTTCCTTATACCCTCCTATTCTCTTTAGTTTTTTCTTGTTTACTTCCTGTCAACTGGTTTCTGGCTCCACTTCTTAACCTATGGTTGATTTCTTTAATCCTGTTTACAGTAAACAAAGCTCTTGGATTAAAGGCTTGTGCTAGGGCTGGGTCACACCACAACTAGAAACAGTAAAGAACACAATCTCAGGGTTCACAGTGTAATCAAATATCCTGCAACACTCAGAGAGAGTTATGTAGTCATTAGCTACCTTTACTGATTTTGTACCTCAACTGTAAGCAGCTTTTCACCCACTGGCCCTCTTCTAGCAGATGTCAGTACTTATTAAAATATTTTTCTTGAAGAGGAACACTACATAAAAAGAAAAATATTATGTTTACATTATTTGCAATGACACATATCTAAAATCCAGACTCTTCTGCTAAGTATTCCCTGATACTTTTTAACCCAGAAAGTTTCAGCAAAGCCTAACTTTTAAATAAATAGCATTTTATCATATTTTCTGTATAAGATGACAATGTTAAGAATGTAAACTAAATTGCTTAAAGACTGTGGTTTAAATGAAATATCTAAATTTATTCAAGGAGAAATAACTGTGCCAACATCGACACTGTTTTATATTTTACTTTAAGCATATACATATTTTAGAGAGAGAAAATTCTACAGAAAATCAAATAAAAAACATTCATAAATCATATATTTTCTTGTGTGAAATGCCTTGATTCCACATTGGTATCTGTAGTTTCTTTAGAGATAAAAGTTAATGGATTTTTAAATTTCACTTGTACATGTATTGAAGAGGCAGAAGTACAAAATAATAAAGAATACATAAAAATATATAAGTAAAGAAAGAAGTTGTTTGATGCATGTTCAGTAAAGATATTTGTAGAGGTGAAACTATTCGTAATCAATAAGTACTCACTTGTGTAACTGAATTTTAAACAGAATCATAGCCCAATATGGAGACTAGAAACTTATAAGTACTGTTTACTCATGATTAAATTATACTTTCTGGGAAATTTTTAAAAGCAAACACTGTTACCTAAATAAGGATAATAATATATTTTGCTTCTCATTGTCTATAAAATCCAAATCAAGTTCGAGACCAGCCTGGTCTACAAGAGCTGGTTCCAGGACAGGCTCCAAAGCTGCAGAGAAACCCTGTCTCGAAAAAACAAAACAAAACAAAACAAAACAAAAAAAAATCCAAATCAATAACGTTTGTAAATGATTCTGGTTTTGATCTGTGTTTTGACACAAGGTGTTGCTATGTAACCTGATTTGCCTCAGACTTATTATGTACTACAATCTAGCCTCACCCTTTCAAAAATTCTCTTGTATCTTGCCTCAGCCTCCCAGTACTGGGAATATAGGTGCACATAACAACTCCTAACATTTTAAAAGTCCCTTTAATAATAAAGAAAATTGAGAAATTAAAAAAAAACTTCATATGACTGATTTTTGAAAGGCTTATGTTAGTATTTTGTTTAATTTGCCTAATGTTTACAAAAGCAATGTAAAGTTCAGAAATTGAGAATCAAGAAAACCAAGAGGACCAATGTGCTTTATTTTCATTTGAGAAAAATGTCATCTTGTTCCTAGATTTGACATATTTAACTCCCCTGCTGTAGATGCCAAAAGCTCAAGACAAAATTCCAATCATTTCAGTAAACTTTAAACATAATGAGAAAAATGGTTGAGGTTTACAAATTGGATACATACTAATACATATAAATTTTGTGTTCCTTAGAACTGAAGCATAAAAAGTCAGTATGTTAAATAAAAGAGGGATTAAAGTGACATATTTTTGTCTTCCTTCATAATTGCTTCAATTTAAAGTTTTATTTCCTTATTAAGTGTGAAAAGATGTGTGAGAACTTTTCTATTTGCACTTCAAGCTCAGTTATTAAAATATAAACATATATGTATATATGGAAGGTCTTAAATTTGAGAGGGAGTAGTGACATGGGAAGAAGGGTTAGAAATTATATAAATACATAAATTATGTATGAAATTCTATTGAAACCTATTTCTTATGTGTCCTTTCTTTCATCTTTCCAGCATTCATGTTAAGTACATCTGCTACTTAGTTTTCATGTATAATTGCTGATCCTCATTCAGTTTTAGTAATTCTTATAAATTCATATTCATTAAAACAATTCCATCAGAATGAGATATTTATGTCCATAACAAGGAATGAGACTAAAGGACATCAATGTCTTTTGCCTTTTTAATATTCAAAATGACATGATGACAATTGTTTTATGATTTTAAATAATTTGTTATTAAATGCTTGAAATATATTCAATCAAAAACAGCACATAAATGTCAATTTTAAGTATTATGTGTTTAGCACAATAATAATTACATTACAATGCATTATAAATAGGTACTTTAGTTTTAGCACATTTATGTAATTCACATTGAGAATGTGACATTAAGAAAAAGAGCTAAAAAGGAAAGCAAAAGTGAGTTGCATAATGATGCTAAGCTCATTCATCTTTCCATTTTATACTTATTTTCCACCAATGTAGCCAGAAGTAAGAGATTTGCATTTCTTTTAAGATTTCTGTGACTGGATCCTTCGTCTTTAGCATGCATCTCTAAGTGTGAACCTTTTATCAAGCTATAATTTATGGCCATTTAAAGAATGTCAGCATCAATTTAGCCGCATTCACTCTCATTGTTATTCTCTTACTCTAGACTCTAATTCTTGCTTGTGTTCAGACTCCAGTACACTTTCTAATTTAAAAAAAAAAAACTCATTGAATTTTAGTAGAAAAATAAGTAGATATGATTTTCTTGTATACCTGTACTAAAGAACCATAAAGTGTGAATTACACAAATTAAAACCATCTTATCATTTGTTGGGGGTAAAGAATTAAATTTGATAATGTATGTGAACACCCAGATGCATTGCACTCACAACTGATAACATTGAGAGGCATGACTATCTGAAAATTTATTTTACTTTTCCTTTTCTGTTTTAATTTTTTTATTTTTAATTTCATAAATGTACGTCTGAGTGTGGGTATATGTAAATGAGTGCAAATGTGCACAGAGGACAGCGGTGTCAGATGCTTCTGGAGCTGGAGTTACAGATTTTTCTGAACTGCCTGAAATAAATGCTGGAAAATGAACTCAGGTCCTCTGAAAGATCAGCATGTGAGCTTAACCACAGAGGAATCCCTCCAGGCCCTCATCTATTGAGTAGCACTAAATTTCTACATTAACTTTGGAGTCCATTGCAGAATATAGGAGCAATATAAATGGGTTATGTCTTTCTCGTTGATTTGCCAAAATCTTTTATAGATGAATATAATTTTGCACAGACTATTACAAGTTGTCATGATTTACATTTATTGAAGATATGGCATGTTTTAGCTGTCATTTTGTTTAATATAAGTGTTTCATATGCCATTTTGTTTAATATACACCATAACTTGGCAAATAAATCATTATTGCTATTTTATAGCATCTGAGGTGCATTGAGCATTACTAGCAACACCGCTAAGGGCAAGCAAAATAGTTTTGACGTTAAAACAAGTGTTTTGTGTGCTTAAATTTGACATACATTAGTAAACTAAATAGAAAATTAAGGATTTATTAAACATGCATCATTTTTGCACTAATGTAAGTTTGTCATATAATCCTCTATAAACAAATTTGTAATATAAAATGAATTTTTAATGGTGAAAACAGATTATGGCAGCATTGTGGAAACCTGGATCTCATACTGAAATATTCAGAACATCTAAACTGTAATTTGATATTTTCTGTTGAAGAGGAAGTTCATTTTCTTATAATACAGTTCTCTGTTAATATTCCCACATTTAATTTAAGGAACCTGTAAGCATTTGGTTCATGTGCATTATTACATGGAAAACAGAAAAAGAAACTACTCATGTGCTAGGGAAGATATCAATAAGGTGTTAACTCCTCATCCATTAAAAAAAACTGATCAATCTCCTGAACCCATATAAAATAATTAGGTACAGAAGTATGTTTTGTCATCCCTGATCTGGACATGAGAAGTCCAACAATTACTTGGGGTTTGCTTGTTATAGACTATTCAGCTATGGTGGTTCTAACTAAGAAGGGACCCTGTTTCCAAAAATACCTTGTGATACTTCTGAATGAAGGTTGTCCTTTGGCCTCCATGAATGGGCAAACTTGGGCACATACCTACACATCCACTTGTACAAATAAAGCACATTGTGAATGAGCATCTCTCTACAGAAACATATACATCAAAAGAAAGAAATATAAACATCTATAAATGCTGTACTCCCATAAAAGGTGACATGTATTATAGTCAAAGAGTGACTACCCCATTTCAGTAGAGATACATTTTTAAATTGTTAGTTCTACTGGAACCATAGATTTCTGATATGAGAGACACTACCAACTTCTCATTTTCTTCCTTTCTAGATAAATGACAAATATAGAACCTTAACTCCATTCAAAGTAGTCAAAATGGTGCATATTGATTTGATCACTAAAGTGAAACATAGCCTTTATGCATGTCATTTGTAATCCTGAACTTCCTCTGTCCTGATATGCATTATTAAGTAATATATAAAGGCAGACATATTAGAATAATACCTGACTTCTCGATTGATACTCTAAAAGTCAGATTGGTCTGGGCAGATATTCTTCAAACTTTAAGAGGCC
The DNA here is from genome assembly GCF_903992535.2 of Arvicola amphibius. Taxonomy (NCBI): domain Eukaryota; kingdom Metazoa; phylum Chordata; class Mammalia; order Rodentia; family Cricetidae; genus Arvicola; species Arvicola amphibius. The sequence goes on along the minus strand of NC_052065.1, from coordinate 41,344,649 downwards.
ACACACAGATGCCAGCCCAGATTATGACACCCAATACAACTTTCAATCAACATAGATGAAGAAAGTAAGACATTCCATGATAAAGCCAAATTCAAGCAATGTTTATCTATAAATCCGGCCCATAAAAGACACTAAAATGGAAACTACAATCTAAAGAGGTTAACCACATCCAAGAAAGAGGAATGAGTAATCCCGGAACAGCAAATAAAAAGAAGGGAAATATAAATACACAAACTCACACACACACATGCACATACAAACACAAAAATACTACCAACAAAATAATATAAATCAAAAAATACTTTTCATTGATATCTCTAATCAGTAATGGTTTCAATTCCCTAATATAAAGACACAGTCTAACTGAGAGCAGCAATAAATAAATGAGACTGCCTGACACTGAGAAGATTCTCTAAGGCAAAGGACACAGCCAATAAGAAAAAATGTTAGCCAACTGAATGAGAAAAGATCTTCAGTAACCCTTCAGATGGAAGACTAATCTCCAAAATATATAAAGAACTCAAGAAACTAGACATCAAAATGTCAAATAATACAATTTTAAAAATTGGGTACAGATATAAATAGAGATTTCTCAACAGAAGATTCTCAAATGGCTGAAGGATGCTTAAGGAATTGCTCATCATTGCTTAGCCATCAGGGAAATGCAAACCAAAATGACTCTGAGATACCATCTTACACTTGCAAGAACAGCTAAGATCGCAAACACCATTGATCACTTATGCTGGAGAGCATGCAGACTAAGGGAAATACTCCTCCATTTCTGGTGGGAGTGCAAACTTGTATAACCACTTTGGAACTCAGTATGGAGAGGAGTCTCAGAAAACTGGGAATCAATCTACCTCAAGACTCAGCAATACCACTCAAGTATCTCTCCAAAGGATGCCCACTCATACCACAAGGACATCTGCTCAACCATGTTCATAGCAGCATTATTCATAATAACTAAATCCTAGAAACAACCTATATGCCCTTCAACCGAAGAATGGATAAAGAAAATATGGTGCATTTACACAATGGATTATTACTCAGTGGGAAAAAAATGGTATCTTGAAATATGCAGGCAAATGGATGGAACTAGAAAAAAAACATCCTGAGAAAGATAACCTAGACCCAGATAGACAAGCACAATATGTACTCACTCGTAAGTGGATATTAGACATAAAACAAAGGATAAGCACCCTATGTTCCACAACCTCAGAGAAACTAGGTAACAAGGATAACCTTAAGAGAGATATGCATGTATTCCTCTGGAAAGTGGAAATAGACAAGATTTCCTTAGAGAATTAGAAGTGGGTAAGGGTAAAGGGAGGGTGGAACAAGAGGGAGAGAGGAGAAGGGGAGGGAGGAGGAGAACATGAGGGAAGGGGGTGACCAAGAAGGGGAAGTACAGAGAGAGCGTGATAAAGAAAATAGATATCTTGATTGAGGGAGCCATTATGGGGCTAGCAAGAAACCTGGCACTTGGAAAATTTCCTGGAATCCAAAGGATGACCCTAGCTAAGACCCTAAGCAATAGTGGAAAGAGTACCTGAATTGTTCTTCCCCTGTAATCAGATTGATGACTACTTAATTGACATCATAGAACTTTTATCCAGCAACTGATGGATGCAGAACCAGAGATGTACAGGTAAGCACTGGGCTGAGCTCCCAGTGTTCAGTCAAAGAGAGGACTCTGGCAAAGGTGCCAATATCATGATGGGGATACTCACAAAAACACCTGATCTGATGATAGTGGGAGCTCACTGACTCTAGACTGACAGTGGTGAAACCTACATAGGATGAAACTAGGCCATCTGAATGTGGGTGACAATTGTGTGACTAGGACAGTCTGTGGGGACACTGGTAGTAGAACCAGGAATCATTCCTAGTACATGAACTGACTTTTTGAAGCCAACTCTCTTTGGAGGGTTATCTTGCTCAGTCTAGATATGGGGGGAGGACCTTGATCCTGCCTCAAAGTGATGTGTCAGACTTTTTTGACTCCCCATGGGAAGCCTTAATATGTCAGAGGAGTTAATGGATATTGTGGTGGGGGAGTATGGGAGGAGGGCAAGGAGTGGCAACTCGAATTAGTAGGTAAAATGGGAAAAGATTGTTTTAAAATAAAAAGACAGTTTAGCAAGTGGATATGAAAACATTATCCAAACTTCTGCTTCATCCAAGAAACACAGCTTAACATAAAGGATAAACGTCACCTAGAGTAAATATACCTAAGAAGAAAGCTGGTGGAGCCATTTTAATATTTGACAAAATAGACTTCAAACCCAAAATAATCAGAAGATATAGAGAAGCACATTAAATATCATTAAAGGAAAAATCTACCAAAACATTGCAATTCTTACCATTTATGCCCCAAACACAAGGACACTCAAGTTCATAAAAGAAACACTACAAATGCATAAATCACATATTGACCCTCACACAATGATAGGAGGAGACTTCAACACTCAACTGTCACCAAAAGATAAAAACTGAACAGAAAAAAAATGCAGGAAATATCAGATGTTATAAAACAAATGGACCTAACAGAAATTTACAGAAAAATTCTGGGAATATATTTTTTCATCACCTAATTGAACTTTCTCCAAATTTGAAAACATACTTGGATACAAACAAGTCTCAATTCTATCTGACCACAAAAGATTAAAGCTTGATATTAACAACAACAAACTACATTAACAACAGCAACAAAAACAATAAAAGTTCATGGAAACTGAAAAACGTACTAAGTGAAAAACAGGTCATACAAAATTAACAAAGAAGTCAAAAACTATCTAGAATTGAATGAAAATACATATACCATCTACCCAAGTTTATTCAAAACAATGATTATAGTTCTTTGGTGTAGAAGGTTCTTCTGTCTATGTGTTGCTTTCATTGGTTAATAAAGAACTGTGTGAGCCTGTAATAGGGAAGAACAAAACTAAGTGACGGCAAGGGGGGGGGGAAGGGCTAGGCTGTACGCTGGGATGAAGAAGTGGTGGGGAAGCTGACCAATCCCTTTTTCTGAGGGACGTGACCCCTCCAGGGCTCCAAATACCTTTAAAAGATATGTGTTTGTTTGTTTTTACCCTCTTTGTTTCCCTGCGCTCCTTGCTGGAACCTTGGCTTTTGTAAGTTCCCTTTTCTTTCCTTTATTAAAGCTGAATATTATATATTAAAGCTAGGCTGGTTAATCATAATTGCCAATCGACCACACTCCTACATTTTGGTGCTCCAAACGTGAGGCTTTTTTTTTTTTTTTTTTTGGTTTTTCGAGACAGGGTTTCTCTGTAGCTTTGGAGCATGTCCTGGAACTAGCTCTTGTAGACCAGGCTGGTCTCGAACTCACAGAGATCCGCCTGCCTCTGCTTTTTTGTACTTGTCTCAGAGCCTCTGGTGGCTGCCCTCAGAGTTGGCGACCACTGGGGCTCCACCGGCCTTGTGCAGCCACCGCTCACAAAGGAGCTTGGCCCCACTGCCAAATAGCACACCAGGCCAGCTCCCCTGTTGCGACCCGCTACGTGGGTCTTGCCAGCACCTGCAGAGTGCCCAGCATGGTCATGTGCACAATGCAATTGTTCCCAGGGCCCCTGAACGCCCACAACAACTGCTCCCACAAACAGAGCTCACTGTGCGGCCGCCAGCTGCTGAGGACTTGGCTTTGCTCCAGCCCGGCCTTTGAGCTTGTGACCCCTCCGACCCCCCACCCCCCACCCGCCCTGGCCCGCTAGCCTGCACTAGCCCATTGCAGCTTTCACAGCACACACGAGCAAATGGAACTCAGGTCCCTGTGCCCTGCGCCCTGTGCCCTGCGCCCTGCACCCTGTGCCATGTGCCCTGTGCGCTCTTACACAGGTGGCTGGTTTTGAGGATGCCCCTGACTCCAACTCCAGTGGTACCAGGGCGGCCCCTCTGACCATTTTCCCGGCTTTGCACTGCTGCAGCCGATGCTGCGGAAGACTTGGTCTGGTGCTCTCGCCATCAGAGGCTGAGCAGCCCACCCGCCTATAGCTATAATCCACACACTGCATGGTCTGTGAGCTTCTATTTTTTTAGAATTTCCTTTCCAGCTCTGACTTTTTCGGCCGCGTGGATCCAGGTGCATCCCGCCACCTACTGGCAGGCAACGGTCATTACAGGTAAAATTTCTTTCTATTAAAAATAATAAATAAATAAATAAATAAATAAATAAATACAGATTTGATTGAAAATGTCTGACAATATCACCGTTGAAGGATTCTACAGATTGTTTAATCGCACCATGGCAGGATACAAATGAGGTTTTCATTGGTTGGATATTTACAGGGCTTGGTATTTTTCTCATTTTTATTTTTTTAGTTATAACATGGTTGGACAATAGAAAGATGATAGAGTTCTTACAGGATGAATCCAGGATTCTTAAGGCAGAAGTTGAAATATTAAGAAAGGACACGACTCTTTTGAGAGACAACTTCCAAATTGAGGTAATTTCAAAACCAATTCAGATTGACAATAACCACATCAAGAAACAGTTTGAAGTTCTCGAGGAAAGGAATAGATCTTTGTCTGATATGACTCTGTCAACTGAGCAAAATTTAGGACAGGTTGAGTCTGATATTGAGAAGAGATTCATTGCTGTGGACCATAAATTTCAGTCCCTGTCTGTAGAAACTGAAATATTATCTGAGAAGATTCAAACCGCTGGATGTATTAATAGGACTTTATCAAAGGGCTATGAAAGATTAATGGACAGAATTTCAATACAAGATGGCACAATTCATGCCATGAAAATTCTATCCAAGAATGAGATATTATCTGTATTGGACAAACTTCATACCTTAGAATCCTCTATGAAGGCTTTGGAACATAATTCTGGACAGGAGATTCAGGCCTTGCAGAAGGCAATGGTAAACAGATTTCAAAAGATAGAGGAAATTATAGACTCTGATGAACAGGAGCAAATGGTAGAAAGGAAAATTTTAACTCCATCAGTGAGTAAGCTTTCCAGGATAATTTCCATAAAGCTCTACCTGGCTTTCCAGTAATAACAACAGAGAAGGTGACTGGATCCAGAAACCCTAGGGTAATCAAGGAACATACATGGGAGCCCATCTGTATGAATCATCTGAGAGAAATTAAACAAGCTGTTATGAATTTTGGGATACATAGCTCCTTTGTTAAGGAGATCCTAAAAACATGGTCTATCAGCAACAAAGTCACTCCACATGATTGGATTCAATTAATTTCAGTGGTTCTAGAGAGCAGATCTCAATTAAATAGGAAGTGTTTGTTCAGACAAGAGGCTAGACTTTTAGAACAAGCAGGAAAGAGTGAAGGGAATTGAGATTACCCTAGGTCAAATTCTAGGTGAAGGACCTTTTTCTGATCCTCTAGAACAAGCTAATTATGATGAACACACCCTATCCATATGTACTACAGCAGCCTTAAAGGCTTGGGACAGGGTTCAAGACCTAGGACAGAGAATGGAATCATATATCAGAGTTAAACAGAGTCAGAGAGAACCCTTTAGTGACTTTTTACAAAGACTGACTAAAGCTGTACAAATAGGGATATCTGACCCAGAAGCAAGGCGTATAATAATTGAGCTTTTGGCTTATGAGAATGCCAATGTGGAGTATAAAAGGATTTGGGGGCCTTTAAAGATCAGATCAGTGCCCTTGGATGAATGGGTCTTGCATACAATGAGTGTTGATACATTTGACTATGTGTTGATACAACTGACTATGGCACTGAAGCATGGGTAGAAGAAGCACTTTCCAATGGTAAAAGAAGTCATCAAAATACCAAATGTTTTAGTTGTGGCAAAATGGGACATACGAAATTGAATTGCAGACAAAGGATTTCCAGAAATAATAATAAAAATGCCTCTTCCAGGAATAACAGAAATAGGAGGCCTCAGCCTTCAGGTTTATGTAGGAGATGTGAAAAAGGCAGACATTGGAGGAATGAATGAAGATCGACAAGAGATAGACAAGGCAACCCGTTGCCATCGGGAAACACAATGGGGGGGCCTCTCACAGGTCCCCATGGCAAATGTGGTCCAGCCATTTCCCGTTACTGCAGAGAACATGCCTTGTCAGGAAAATTAGAAAGCCCCATGCCTGCTGTTAAAAGCAAAAACGGCCTGAAAGATGAGTTATGTGTATTTTGGCGAACTTCTATAAGTGATCAAAGACCAAAGCTAAGAGTGTGTGTAAATGGTGATTTTATTACTGGCCTGCTGGACACAGGGGTGGATGTAAGTATTATTACTCCAGAATCTTGGCATCCATATTGGCCTCTTCAGGACATAAATGTTCAGTTCCTGGGAATTGGAACCCTATCTCGAGTAAGGCAGAGCATGAGATGGGTTGAATGCATAGGGACAGAAGGACAAATAGAAAAATTAAGGCCATATGTACCCAATATTGCAGTGAATTTATGGGGCCATGACCTATTGCAGCAATGGAATACCCAAATTAATATTCCTGCTACTTCTAGAGCCTATATTTCTGAGGAAAATATTACAGTGAAAACCAGCCATTCAGGCTGTACAATAACACAAAGCAATTGATGCCCCTTCAGAGATACCAACAGCCCTGCCTCTAAAATGGTTGACTGAGAAAGCAGTATGGAAAAACAATGGCCTTTAGCTGAGGAAAAGTTTCAGGCTTTAGAATAGCTGGTACAAGAGCAATTAGATGCTCAACATATAGAAGAATCTACCAGCCCTTGGAATTCTGTATTTGTGGTTAAGAATAAAATCTGGTAAATGGAGAATGGTGACAGATCTCAGAGCTATCAACAAGGTTATTCTACCTATGGGCTCTCTGCAATCTGAAATTCCTCTGCCCTCTTTATTACCAAAAGAATGGCCTCTCATAGTTATTGATTTAAAGCACTGTTTATTCACTATACCTTTATAAGAAAAAGATAGAGAAAAGTTTGAAGAAAAAGATAGAGAAAAGTTTGCCTTCACAGTGCCTACTTATAATAACTCTCAACCTACCAGGAGATACCAGTGGACCGTCCTCCCACGGGGCATGTTGAACTCTCCCACCCTGTGACAATACTTTGAAAATCAACCATTGCAAATAATATGCAAGCAATTTCCAAAGTCTATAATTTATCAATACATGGATGACATTCTGTTATCTGATTCAAACATGGATACCTTAGAAAGATAGATAGAAGAAGTAAAAATACTTTTACCTAAATGGGGATTGCAGATTGCTCCTGAAAAATTCAGAGAGGAGATCTGTTGATTATCTAGGTTATAAAATAGGTTTGCAAAAAATTAAGACACAAAAGGCACAAATTAGGAGAGATCGGCTACGAACTCTTAATGACTTTCAAAGGCTGTTAGGAGACATTTCCACCCTTCGACCGGCTGTTGTGATAACACCTGATATGATAATTCATTTAAATAAAACCTTGGATGGTGAAAAAGACTTAAACAGTCCCAGAGAATTAACAGCTGAGGCAAAAAAAGAACTGACAATGGTTGAAGAAAAATTACAGGAGGCACATGTGGATAGATTGAATCCAGAACTCAGTTGTATTCTCGTCATATTGCCTTCCAAAATTTCTTCTACAGAAATTTTAATGCAAAGAGATGATATTATCTTACAATGGATCTTTCTACCACATAAACCAAGTAAGAAAATAAAAACTTGTGTGGAAAAAGCTTCTGAATTAATTGTAAAAGGCAAATTGAGACTTCGTCAACTAGCAGGCATAGACCCAGCAGAAATTACGGTGCCTTTTACTGCTGATGAGATAAAAAAAAAATTATGGGAAGACAATGAACCATGGCAAAGATCTTGTGCTAACTTTTTGGGAGAAATTTATAATAACTATTCAAAAAGCAAGAGTCTTAACTTTATAAAGAGAACTTCCTGGATTCTTCCTCAAATCATCTGTGATGCTCCAATAACTGGAGCCCGTACATTTTACACTGATGCTAATAAATCAGGGAAGGCAGGTTACAAATCAGAAGACTTGAGTAAGGTGGAAAAAAGTCCTTATGATTTTGTCCAAAAGGCAGAATTATATGCCATTCTTATGGTGGTAAGGGATTTTAAAGAACCTCTTAATATAGTTACTCACAATATGCAGAAAGAGTTATCTTACTTATTGAAACTGCTGAATTTATACCTGATGATACAGAACTAACCTCATTGTTTATCCAGGTACAAGACATGATCAGGAACAGGCTTTGCCTTATGTATATAAGACACATCCGATCCCATATGGGTCTGCCAGGTCCTCTAGCACAAGGTAATGCAGATATTGCTCAATTATTGATTGGTAGTGTGCTGCAGGCTTCTGAATTTCATTTAAAAACATCATGTCAATAGCAAAGGCTTGAAGAAAGAGTTTTCTATTACATAGCAACAAGTTAAGGAGATTGTAAAGAAATGCCCTACTTGTTCTTTCTATAACCAAACACCACTGCCTGCAGGGGCTAATCCAAAGGGCACTCAAAGGAATGAAATCTGGCCGATGGATGTGTTCCACTTTGCAGAGTTTGGCAAATTAAAATATGTACACCATACCATTGACACTTATTCAGGTTTTCAATGTGCAACTGCTTATGTTCAGAAAAAGCTGATTCAGTAATTACTCATTAATTAGAAGTTATGACCATCATGGGTATACTTACACAAATAAAGACAGATAATGGTCCAGCTTATGTCTCTAGGAAAATGAAATGGTTTTTTGCTTATTACAATATTAAGCATTTTACAGGTATATCACACAATCCTACAGTCATAGAAAGATGAAATAGAACTATAAAGGTTATGTTAAACAAACAGAAAGGGGTGGAAAATGCCCCCAGAAACAGAATACATAATGCTTTATTAACCTTGAATTTTCTCAGCGCTAATGAGAAAGGGACAACGGTTGCAGAAAGACATTGGATAATGGAAAAGTCTGCTGAATTAAATCAACCAGTTTATTTCAAGGATGAGCTGACCTCGCAATGGAAGCCAGAAGATGTGCTGCGTTGGGGAAGGGGTTTTGCTCTTGTCTCCACAGGAGAAGAAAATTATGGATACCGTCAAAATTAATAAAGGTTCGGTTTGAAGAGGAGAAGCTCCTTGAAAAATAAAAATAACAATTCATCCACAAGGATGATGATGATCATACTGGTGGTAAGATAAAAAATATATGTTGGGGGCAGGGTTCTTTTCTTATCTCCACAGGAAAACATTCATCTTCAAAGAATTTAAGGGACCCTAGATATTTAAATACTGATGGATGGAAACTAATTACGACCCACTAGGGATCAGCAATAACACTAAATAGATTCTGTGAGTATGAAAAAAATTTTTTTCTAATGTGTCTCAATGTACATTTCTTTATAAATATGTAGAGCTGGTTTTGGAGTTGGACTCTGGCCCAGTCCCTCTTCAATTCCAAGCCTGTTGATAAAGAGATATCTCAGAGTTTCTGTCTCAGGTCAGGAGCCATGTTATGGGACAGAATAATAGTAATAATAATAATAATAATAATAATAATAATAATAATAATAATAATATACTTGATAAACTTTCTTTGCTTTTCCTCATATCTGTGTCTGTCTTTAATACACCTTTCATTGGGAGTATGCTTCTACCTCTGTTTAAAACAATTGTTATATTGAGATATTTACCATATTGCAATGTAAATTTCTACCTCTGATATTATTTAGGTAATGACATTGTTTACATTTGGAGATCAATGCATATGTCTTTGTAGATAATGTTTACCTTTTCCATAGCAAACAACAAATTTTCCTTCAGTAATCTTTGAAGTTTCCAGGATGAAGATGGGGCCCCACAACATCAACTTCACCTGGTTACTATGACGTCATGTTTTTAATAGCACTAAAAGTAGACCTGTTTTTTGGTACCAACTACATAGGACAGTTTTGAATGGTGCACATTTTTTACAACATTCTGGCCGGACCTCCTCAAAACACTAAGAGGCTAGTTACAATTTCCTCAGACAAAATGTTAACCTGGGTATTTTACCATCATTTTCTTTCACAGGACCCCCTGAGAAGAATGTTACCCCCATGTCAGCTGGAAACAATCTTAGAGGACGATGCCCTATCTCCCAACAGAGTTTGCCCTCACGTTTAGGGACACGTTTAGGGGATGGGGGAGGTATTATATGGTCTCAGGGGTGTATATTGAAAAAAAGGGGGATTAACTGGTTTGATGGGATAATTGGTATTTGTGAGTTATTGTTTTTAGAAAACTGTATTGGTGCTGATTCTTGTATATTGATATATTGAACATTGTGAGTATGTTTCTACCTCTGTTTAAAACAATTGTTATATTGAGATATTTACCATATTGCAATGTACATTTCTACCTCTGATATTATTTAGGTAATGACATTGTTTACATTTGGAGATCATTGTCCTCATCTATTGCACAGTTGTTTATTCTTTTAGTCTCCAAGTTAGATAGGTATATATTTGTCATATTTATATTTAGGATATTCAGGTTTTTTAAATACATAGAAATTATATTTAATGTAAATAGTATAATCTTCAACCTCTTCGAAGAGCTATAGAAAATGGCCTTTAATCTAACCTAGAGTTTTGTGCTTTTGAGACACAATCACTCCTGTCAGCAGCACTCTACTCCCAAGAGAACGTTGAACACCAAAGACACTCCACTGGGAGCTTGCCTTCTTCTTGGCAGAACTGGTCTTTGGGCAAAGAAAAGCCCATACCTCGACTATTGACAAAGATACAGAATATCCATAAGTGGATAAAACAGGATTGTCTTATCTTGCCAAGACAGAGTAGGATAGTTCTACAAAAAGTTCCTTATCTTTGAAAAATGGTATGTCAGTTGTGTTAGGCCTTAGCCAAATTTGGTTGCCTCAACATTGTAAACGAGACTTTGGGTGATTGCCCAGGTAGTCAGTTGTCTCTGTCATTTGTTGCACATTTTGGAAAGTTTCTTGTTTGTATTTCCTGGTTGCTTAAGTAATATTACTTCCCTTCTCAGATCTTTGATGGGGTTGAAGATTAGATAATTGTAGCTACGCTCTACATTATTTAGACTCCTTGAAGTAGAATGCTTAGTAAAACTTTTGTTATATGTTTCTTGCTTAATATTGTTTGCTGTTTGTAATTTTATATTTATTATCTGTTCCCATTGTATATAGTTGTATTTGGTTTTGAATCTGTCTTATTTAGACAAAAGGGGGAGATAATGGGGGAGCTGACCAATCCCTTTTTCTGAGGGGCATGACTCCTCCGGGGCTCCAAATACCTTCAAAAGATCCGTGTTTGTTTGTTTTTACCCTCTTTGTTTCCCTGTGCTCCTTGCTGGAACCTTGGCTTTTGTAAGTTCCCTTTTCTTTCCTTTATTAAAGCTGAATATTATATATTAAAACTAGTCGGGTTAATCACAATTTCCGATTGACCACATCCCTACAAAGAAGGACAGATTAAGAGATGCCATGAGCCGCCAGGAACAGACGCTGGGAACCCAGTAAGCCACTGCCACGTGGTAATATACGTATTAATAGAAATGGGTTAAATTAATATAAAAGTTAGCCAATAAGAAGCTAGAGGTAATGGGACAAGCAATGATTAAATTAATATAGTTTCTGTGTGGTTATTTTGGGGCTAAGCTAGCTGGGAGGCAGGGATGAACAAGTGGCACTTCCTCCTACACTTCTTAGAGAAAATTTCGTAGCACTAATTGAATACACAAATAACTGAGATCACACACTAATAACTTAACAGCAAACCTGAAAGCTCTAGAGCAACAGGAAAAAATCATATTCAAAAGGAGCATAAGGTAAAAAAGCAATATAAAACTCAGGCAGTAATCAATAAAATAGGAAAAATACAAATAATCAATGCAAAAGGAGTTTTATCTTTGAGAATTTCAGAAAGACTGACCAATACTTACCAAAATATAGTAAAAAGCAGAGAGAGAATATCCAAATTAGCAAATTGGAGGTAAAAATGACAGACATAAAAACAGACACCAAGGAAATCCAGAGAATCATAAAGATATACTAAAAAATACCTATACACTCCAACAAGTTTCAAATTCTAAAATAAATGGAGTTTTAATACAGACCATTTTTCAAAGTTAAATCAAGACCAGATGAGCAAAATAAATAGTCCTATAACCTCCAGTAAAATAAATGTAGTTATTAAATGCCTTAAACCCCCAAAAGCCCAGGGCCAGATGATTTGAGTACAGAATTCTAACACTTTCAAAGAGGAGTTCATGCAAATATTGTGCAAATAATTCCACAAAGTAGAAAAATAAGGAACATTTCCCAATTTAATATGTCCACATTTACCCCATTACCAAAACAACATAAAGAAGCAACAAAGGAAGAAGATTGCAGACCAATTTCTATTTTGAAGGTCTTTGCAAAAATACTAATTAAAATATGTACAAGCTGAATCTAAGAACACATCAAAAAGATCATCTACCATGATCAAGTGGGATTCATTCCAGAGTTTAAGGGATGGTTTAACACGTGTATACCTATCTATCTATCTATCTATCTATCTATCTATCTATCTATCTATCTATCTATCTATCTATCTATATTCAATATAGAGTAAGGACTAGGCTGTACAGATATCCCTAGGATATGGGATGTCCTTCTGTATATGTGTTGCTTTTATTGGTTGATGAATAATGCTGTTTCAGCCAATGGATTAGCAGAGTACAGCCAAGTACGAAATCCAAACAGAGATATATATAGAGAGTAGGCAGAGTCAGTGAGACACCATGTAGCTACCAAAGGAGGCAGATGCCATGTAGCTGCCCAAGAAGTAAATAAATCATGCTCCTCATGGAAAAATATAAAATAATAGAAAAGGGATAATTTAAGATGTAAGGGTTAGTTAATAAGAAACCTGAGCTAATAAGCCAAAGAATGTTGTAATTAATATAGTTTCTGTGTGATTATTCAGATCTGGGCGTTTGATAAATGTACGAGCACTCTCTGGCTACTTACCTAGGAAAGGGAAATAGATTAGACAGTTACTGGTGTATGATGGGGCATGGAATATGATGATCAAGTAGATTAAGAGTGGGCATGAGGGATAAGGGAGGGAATATGGCAAAAGACAGCGAAAATTAAGGGCTATATTCGAGGTAGTATAGAAACAATAAAGGAGAGACACACATAAATGTATTCTAAATGATCAAAAAATAAAGAGGGAGACAGAACCTACCTTGTCAACAAATGTAGCTTTCATTTCTGGCCTGGTTTTACATACAATTGATTTTTTTTTTTTGGTCAAAGAATCCCACTGGGATCCCCAAGCAACCCAGCATATTGGTAAGACTATTGATTCCTCTCTGAAGACTGAAGCCAAGGTCCCTTTGCTGAAGACAATACCTACAGAACTCATTGAACATGGAAAAGTCAAGCTGGTGCTGACATAGAATCTTTACCTCATGTGTTAGTAACTTTGGTACATGAAGGTACTCTGAATGCTACCAAAGGAAGAAGGAAAACACCAAACCAGACATAAAGCCTTTGACCTACAATAGTGTCCTACCTGCAAGATATGCTAGTGTAAAGTTGCCACAAGTTTTTGAAAGTAACCAATCAATATATGATTTGAATTACAACCCACTGCACTAGATGTAATTCATACCCAACACTGTTTATGTAACCTAGAACCTGAGATTAGATAGTTCAGAGATCTAGGGGAAAACCAACTACATAAAATGACCTCTAATGACGATCTGCTCTAGTCATAGATCAGTGCCTTGCTCAGCCATCATCAGATAAGTTACCTCCTGCAGTAGATAAGAATGAACACAGAAACCCATAGCTAAACAGTATGCAAAGAACGAGAGAGATCTTGGAACCCTCATCTCTAAATGGATATCTCCATCAATATCCTCCTTTGAATGCTTACGGATCCCTGTGGAAGAGGCTAAGAGTGTGAGAGCTTGCAAAAATGGAGAAGACCAAATAAAAAGGCCCCTTAAATTAGATTTGATGCAGATTTGAACTCACAGATAATAAAGCAGCATGTATAGGTCCTGCACCACTTGTGATCCTGGAGTTGAAAGGAAAAGAGAGCCACATGCCCACATCCCTAGGCCAAAACAGTCTCCAATTGAAACCACTTGCAAATGAAAAGTTTGTTTCTCTGTGGAAGTCTCAGCAGGGAACAAATTACTCTTAAGGACAGGCTACATACCTAGTAGTAGATGACAAACTGACAACAAACTTAAAAGCATCTTTGGCGGGTCCTGTGGTATTATGTCATGCCAGGGCTTTACCTATATTTTATTGTATCATTTCTTATTTTTATTTATTTATTAGTATTACTTTTTTTGAGACAGGGTTTTTTTGTATATTCCTGGGTGTCCTGGAACTCGCTCTATAGACTAGGCAACTAGGCTAGGCTTGAACTCAAAGATATGCCGGCCTCAGCCTCCTGACTGCTGGGGTTAAAGGTGTATTACACACCATGTCCTGCTATTTTTATTTTTATTTTATTTTATTCATGCATATTTTTCTTCTCTCTTTTTATTTTACATTTTCTTTTGATGTATATTATGGCTTCCAGTTTAGTGTTTCTATGTGATTCTGATTATGCGTGTATAAGTGGGTCACTATTTCTGCATCTTTTCTTAGATCATTTTTCTTCTCTTGGTTTGTCATATTCTGATATGTTAGTTTTTGTTTTATCTTGCTATATTTTATTTTGTTGTATTTTATTATTATACCTTAGCAGTCTCTCTTTGTTTCGTTATGTAGACAGAAAGATGGTTGAATCAGATGGGAAGGGAAAGAGGGTGGAACTGGGAGGAGTGAAAGAGGGGAAACTGCAATCAAGGCATATTATGTGAGAAAAAAATGTATTTTCAACAAAAGGGGGAAATAAAAGAAATATCCTTAAATGAAAATAGGATATCCTCCTATGTCTCTTAAGAGAGAATGAAATTTATCATGCCGGGAGAAGAATTATCTCCATTCTCAGTTGTTCAATGTAATGGACAGTCTTGAAACCATATATTCACAAAAGAAATGTAAACAGAAATTTACATATATATATACATATATATGAATATACTTGCATATATATGTATGTATGTATATAATAATAGTTATCAAATATAAAGAGGTGGGAGGGTTTGGGAAGGTCTAGTTGAAGTATAAGGAGGGAGGTAAATGATTATATTCTGTTTCAATTTGAAAAAAATATAAAAAGAGAAAATAGTTAAATTAGAAAGCTCTGATATATGGTGTTGTATTTATTTTCTGTAAAGCAATTACCTCTTTTTTCAACTCTTGCATTACTTTTTGTGTAAATCTTACTAGGCAAATTAATGAGATTGTATTTTATAATATATGATGAACTCAAAAAAAGCTCACTTTTTCTATCTTGTTGATTCTTTAATATTTAAACCTGGGATAGTTCCTAGAAACTCATGTGTTATTGAAGAATTATTTCCCTCCTTTCTTCTTTTCTCTCACAGAAAAAGGCTCACAACAATTGCTAAGGGTTTCTTGAGCTGCTTTCCTCTTTTTCTCCTCCACATTTGCTGTTTTCTAAATGAGAAGCACTGTTTCCATGACTACAAGACTTATATAAATAGGCCTGTTGAGCACCTGGTTTACTCTAGCATTTGCTAATAAGGATAAAATGAATAGCAAAAGTAATACTCAGGAAGTAATACTGAAAAGAATATATATATTACAAAAGCTACAAAAATGTAGGATGTAATTCAGAAGCATAGTTATATCATATTTTTAGTTGAACTTTAAATCTCTATATTGAGGTGTTTCTTATTTTTGTCTCTTTCCTTTAGATTGCTATAAAGAAATACAATGTGACCAATATTGAAAGAGACATAATTTACATAGTTAAAATAACAGGTATTGATATTTCAATGTAAAAAGTTAGTGAAATGCTTCAAGAATAAAGCAATATCATTATATCATAAACATGCACTACATTTAATGTAAGAAGAATTTTTTTTTTTGGTTTTTTCGAGACCGGGTTTCCCTGTAATTTCTAGAGCCTGTCCTGGAACTAGCTCTTGTAGACCAGGCTGGCCTCGAACTCAGAGATCCGCCTGCCTCTGCCTCCCGAGTGCGGGGATTAAAGGCGTGCGCCACCAACGCCCGGCAAGAATTTTATTTTTAATTGAAAATTAAAAGACAATAAATTGCAAACTATCATTGAAAACAAAAAGTCTGTTTAATATAGTTAGCCTGTACTTCATCATCTCAGTTCTCTAAATGATATTTCTATCATGAATGTTAGTAACCATTAAGATACCAATATAAGATCTGGCATTTTCATCTTAGCTTTTTCATATCTATCTCAGGAAATATTTTATCTGTAAATAGATATATTCTTCAAACCTATGTATATTTCTCAGATCCTTTTATCAGTTGACAGATGAACACAAAAATGCAAATTTACAATAATTTAGCCATTTGGGTTGATCCTATACCTCAGATGGCAGTTGAGGCCTAGTACCCTTTCATTTATTTTCATAGTAGAGATCAATAGGTCACCTTTGAATAACTATCCTGTGAACTAAAATATGCTGTATAAAGAGATTTGGGAAATGTAACTGAACCAGAAACATTACAACAATGGAGTTGTAGGAACAACTAAATCACTGTCAATAATTACTTTTGAAGATAATAGAGCATTTGACTACTTTATTACTTACTTAGCATTGTGGAACATTAGGCTATGACTATGACTGGAAACCTCATTCTTTCAGACATGTAAGACTTCAAAGGTTTTATGGACTTGAAAGCTTACAAATTGTTTCTCTGTTTCTTGGTCCACTGAAGTATGAGGAGACCCAGTTACTTATTACTTTTGCTGTCTCCTCTCCTTCCATTCCACTATATGTTAACCCCTTATATAAATGAACCAAAAAAGTCTTACTTTTTTAGATTTTTTTTTTTTTTGGTCAGGAGTTCAGGTAAGTTGTAGCAGTCACAGAAAAGAGGTAGCAAAAGTGAAGTCACTGCTAACAAGCCATTCATGAGTTTTATAGGCCTTTGGAAGTAGTTTATGGGAAAATGTGGAAGAGTTTGGAACCATAGGCATTGGCAACCTTTGAAAGCTGTAAGTATAGCTTAATGGGCCATTATTTGACGGGTGTCATAGAAGCCCATAATTATGAGAAATGTGTAAAGATGAGAGAGCTTATAAATTTTCAGAAGAATTATATTGGACTAAAGGCTGTTCATCCAATATTATGGCAAAAATATCATTCTATTTGAATCACATTCTGAAAATTTAATAATGCATTCAATAGTAAAGGAGTAATTTATAATTTTTGAGACTGTGTCAAGGTAGCATAATGTCCAGGCTACAGCAAGGTTACTGTTCTCTGTTTGCTTAGTCAGATTTACAGTGATAATGAGCAAACAGTACACAAAAAGATATGAAAAAGTGTGCAGTTTAGAGGGGATGATAGGGTGGATATATGAAGCTGTAGAAGACATGGCTGGCAAAGTACAATCAAGGTTGCTCTAATTGTTTAAGTTGATGCCATCTAGGAGAAACTGCTGGGAATGCCTGTGGCACACACTTGTAGTCTCAGCACTTGGTATAAGTAGGTCACTGTGGGAAAATTTATGAATTACAGGCTTGTCCTGGTTCTGCCCTGGGATTCTTCCTAATTATAATTCCAGGGAAATATATCAAGCTGTACTATAAAATTCTGGCCACAACCAGATCCTCAGCCCACATGCCTGTTTTGTCTTGTTTTGTTTTTACCATGAAACTTCTTATGAATTGCTTCTCTTAGGCTTTTGGTCACAAAAGATAAAAAAATCCTAACTAGTACATACAAGAAAAAATGAAGAAATGTAACCACTACACATAAGAGTTCATGTGTGGAGAATTTAAATCTATGGTACTAAGGTATCTATCTATCTTAAACTGAGAAGTCAGAGCTATGGACTGACTGTATTGCAAAATGCTTCTTGACTTTGAAAATTTATTTTCCACTTAATTAATAACTCTGAAAAATTAGCATTTTTGCCTGTTTTCTGTGTTCCACACATACTATTATACTTGAGATGTCAAAAGACAATGGAGATGAAGGTGCCAGCTCAACCTGGTGATGTTGTTTTGGCGGGCTGTAGTATTTTAAGGTATGAGATCTTTTTGGGTTATCTACCTTATTCTTTAACCCCAGGCAAACTAGAGCAGAGTTTGGAAGCTGTAGATCCTCCTACTGTTTCATATTTATCTTCATGTTTCTAGTAAAAAACAAAACTACTAAATGATTTGAACAAATGATGACTTCTTAAGACTCCTCTGGACAAAACATTTCATTAAAAGTATCAATAATAATGTGACCTTCATCCCACCATTTGACTTAGAATTATTGAATAGCACCTGATGTGATTTAAAAAAATACTTCTAAAGTTAGGCAATAATTGTTTTCGGTGGTGGCTGTATATTGGCCCTTAATTTAATATATTATTATAACACATTATAGTGAGCAACTTTTAAATTTTGTTTATTATTGGTATTGCACAACTATTTTCCTAAATGCATCCTCAGAAGAATCAAGAATATAGAATTAAACTGACATCAGTTCAGACATGATGTCGCTCTTCAGAATTATATTTTAAGTTCAGCAAGAAAGAAATTCTCTGAAAGTAATGAGAAATTTCATTACCCACAAGGCTACCACTTTCCAAATTTATTGAAAAATTAAAATCCGTGTTAATGTAAATAAAACATGAGTGGCACTAATGGGACCAAACCATTTGAAAAATGAAGCAATAACTAGCCATAGTCTATGAGAAAATTTACAAGATGACAGTAATAAGGATATTAAATACCACAAGTACAGATCATCAGCTATTCTCATATAGAAATACTATAACACGGTCATAAAACATTATTTGTATCCTCTGATTTAGAATACATGTCACTCCTAGAGACTTTTTCCTTTTCCTAAGAATTCATTTAAATGCAATCCATGGGGCAACAGGGATCTAATGTTTGAAGATCACTTACTATTAGCCTTTCAAGTCACTACTGGAAGTTCTTATACATTCAATACTGAAGAAGAAAGTAAAAAGTACACTTATCTTTTCCGTCAACATCCTTAATGTTTAGTTTAGTTCAGAGTTATTTTTTTCAGATTTTAATGTTTTTTCTCTCATTTATTTTTATTAAAATTTTCCATCTCCTCCCCTCCTCCTCCCCCTTCCTTCCCCTCCCTTCCACCCATACCCCCACTCCACCCCTCTCCAAGACAAAGAGCCATCAGGGTTCCCTTCACTATGTTAAGTCCATGGTCCTCCCAGCTCTCCCTAAGTCCAGGAAGGTGAGCAACCAAACTGACAAGGCTCACAGTGAGCCCGTCCATGCTGTAGAGTTCATGCTAATTGCCATTGTCCTTGGATTCTCAGTCCTCCTCCACCGTTAGCCACATTCAGAGAGTCTGGTTTGGTTCCCTGTTCCATCAGTCCCATTACAACTGGACTTGGTGGTCTCCCGTTAGATCTGTCCCACCGTCTCAATGGGTAAACGCACTCCTCACGGTCCTGACTTCCTTGCTCATGATCTCCCTCCTTTTGCTCCTCATCAGGACCTTGGGAGCTCAGTCCAGTGCTCCTATGTGGGGCTCTGTCATTTTCTCCATCCAATGACAGGTGAAGGTTCTATGGTGATATGCAAGATATTCATGAGTATGGCAATAGGATCTGGACATTTCTGGCACTCTCTCCTCAGCTGGGGGCGTCTTCTTGGACACCTGGGAACCCCTCTAGAGTCAAGTCTCTGCCAACCCTAAAATGGCTCCCTTAACTAAGATATATAATTCCTTGTTCCCATATCCACCCTTCCTATATCCCAACCATCCTATTCCCCCAAGCTCTTCCCATCCTCTACTTCACACTTTTCTCTCCCCATCCACCCATCCCCCCATCCCACCACACCCCAATGTTCCCATTTTTGTCCGGCAATCTTGTCTACTTCCAGTATCCAGGAGGATAACTATATGTTTTTCTTTGGGTTCACCTTCTTATATAGCTTCTGTAGGATTTTTTAGGAATTATAGGCTCGATGTCCATTATTTATGGCTAGAAACCAATTATGAGTGAGTACATCCCATGTTCCTCTTTTTGGGCCTGGGTTACCTCACTCAGGATGGTGTTTTCTATTTCCATCCATTTGCATGCAAAATTCAAGATGTCATTGTTTTTTACCGCCGAGTAGTACTCTAATATGTATATATTCCATACTTTCTTCATCCATTCTTCCACTGAAGGGCATCTAGGTTGTTTCCAGGTTCTGGCTATTACAAATAATGCTGCTATAAACATAGCTGAACAAATGCTTTTGTAATATGATTGGGCATCTCTTGGGTAAATTCCCAATAGTGGGATTGCTGGGTCCTGGGGTAGGTTGATCCAAAATTTCCTGAGAAACCTCCACACTGCTTTCCAAAGAGGTTGCACAAGTATGCATTCCCACCAGCAATGGATGAGTGTACCCCTTACTCCACATCCTCTCCAGCAAAGGCTATCATTGGAGTTTTTGATTTTAGCCATTCTGACAGGTTTAAGATGGTATCTCAAAGTTGTTTTGTTTTGCATTTCCCTGATTGCTAAGGAGGTTGAGCATGCCCTTAAGTGTCTTTTGGCCATTCGAACTTCTTCAGTTGAGAATTCTCTGTTCAGTTCAGTGCCCCATTTTTTAATTGGGTTAATTAGCATTTTAAAGTCTTGTTTCTTGAGTTCCTTATATATTTTGGAGATCAGACCTTTGTCTGTTGCGGGGTTTGTGAAGATCTTTTCCCAGTCAGTAGGCTGCCTTTTTGTCTTAGTGACAGTGTCCTTTGCTTTACAGAGGCTGCTCAGCTTCAGGAGGTCCCATTTATTCAATGTTGCCCTTAATGTCTGTGCTGCTGGGGCTATACGTAGGAAGCAGTCTCCTGTGCCCAAATGTTGTAGAGTACTTCCCACTTTCTCCTCTAACAGGTTCAGTGTGTTCAGATTGATATTGAGGTCTTTAATCCATTTGGACTTGAGTTTTGTGCATGGTGATAGACACGGATCTACTTTCATTCTTCTACAGGTTGACATCCATTTATGCCAGCACCATTTGTTGAAGATACTTTCTTTCTTCCATTGTGTGCTTTTAGCTCCTTTATCAAAAATCAGGTGTTCATAGGTTTGTGGGTTAAGATCTGGGTCTTCTATTCGATTCCATTGGTCGACTTCTCTATTTTTATGCCAATACCAAACTGTTTTCAATACTGTAGCTCTGTAATAGAGTTTGAAGTAAGGGATGGTAATGCCTCCAGAAGTTCCTTTATTGTATAAGATTGTTTTGGCTATTCTGGGTTTCTTGTTCTTCCATATAAAGTTGTTTATTGTCCTCTCAAGATCTGTGAAGAATTTTTATGGGATCTTTAAGGGGATTGCATTAAATCTATAGATTGCCTTTGGTAGTATTGCCATTTTTACTATGTTGATCCTCCCAATCAAAGAGCAAGGGAGATCCTTCCATTTTCTGGTATCCTCTTCAATTTCTTTCTTCAAAGACTTAAAATTCTTGTCAAATAGGTCTTTTACTTCCTTGGTTAGAGTTACCCCAAGATATTTTATGCTATTTGTGGCTATCGTGAAAGGTGAAGCTTCTCTGATTTTTTCTCTGCTTCCTTATCCTTTGTATATAGGAGGGCGACTGATTTTTGGAGTTGATCTTGTAACCTGCCACGATACTAAAGGAGTTTATCAGCTGTAGGAGTTCTTTGGTGGAGTTTTTCAGGTCGCTTATGTACACTATCATATCATCTGCAAATAATGAAAGTTTAACTTCTTCCTTTCCAATTCGAATCCCCTTGATCCCCTTATGTTGTCTTATTGCTATTAGTTTGGCTAGGGGTTTGTCAATCTTGTTGATTTTCTCCAAGAACCTGCTTTTTGTTTCATTGATTCTTTGGATTGTTTTCTGTGTTTCTATTTTGTTGATTTCTGCCCTCAGTTTGATAATTTCCAGTCTTCTACTCCTCCTAGGTGAGTCTGCTTCTTTTTTTCTAAAGATTTCAGGTGTGCTGTTAAGTCTCCAATGTGTGCTTCCTCTGTTTTTTTTTAAGTGGGCACTTAGTGCTATGAATTTTCCTCTTAGCACTGCTTTCATAGTGTCCCATAAGTTTGAGTATACTGTGTCTTTATTTTCATTAAATTCAAGAAAGACTTTAAGTTCTTTCTTTATTTCTTCCTTGACCCAGGTGTGGTTCAGTAGTTGACTGTTCAGTTTCCATGAGTTTGTAGGCTTTCTGGGGGTAGCAGTGTTGTTGAATTCTAATTTTAATCCATGGTGATCCGATAAGATGCAGGTGGTTACTAATATCTTTTTGTAACTGTGGAAGTTTGCTTTGTTACCGAGTATGTGGTCAATTTTCGAAAAGGTTCCATGAGACGCAGAGAAGAAGGTATATTCTTTCCTGTTTGGGTGGAATGTTCTATAGATGTCTGTTAAGTCCATTTGGTTCATTACCTCTATTAAGTCTCTTAATTCTCTGTTAGTTTTATGTTGGATTGACCTGTCCATTGGTGAAAGAGGAGTGTTGAAGTCTCCCACTATCAGTGTGTTTCATTTGATGGCTGCCTTGAGTTCTAGTAATATTTCTTTTATATAAGTAGGTGCTTTTGTATTAGGGGCATAGATATTCAGGATTGAGACTTCATTCTGAAGGA
This sequence comes from Arvicola amphibius, assembly GCF_903992535.2. Taxonomy (NCBI): domain Eukaryota; kingdom Metazoa; phylum Chordata; class Mammalia; order Rodentia; family Cricetidae; genus Arvicola; species Arvicola amphibius. The sequence continues at coordinate 41,321,954 of NC_052065.1, read as the reverse complement.
TTTTTCCTGTTATGAGTATAAAGTGTCCCTTTCCATCTCTTCTGATTGATTTTAGTTTGAAGTCAACTTTGTTAGAAATTAGTATGTCCACACCGGTTTGTTTCTTAGGTCCATTTGCTTGATAAACCTTTTCCCAACCCTTTACTCTGAGTAGATGTCTGTCTTTGTGGTTGAGGTGTGTTTCTTGTAAACAGCAGAATGTTGGATCCTGTGTTCGTATCCAATCTCTTAGCCTGTGCCTTTTTATAGGTGAATTGAGTCCAGTGATATTAAGTGATATTAATGACTAGTGGATGTTAACTCCGGTTATCATTTTTTATTTGGTAGTAGAGATTGTGTGTTTCCTTTCTTTGAGATGTGCTGGTGAAGGGTCACTAGATTTCTGAGTTGGGCAATGCTGGAGTCCTTTGTTTGTGAATTTCCTTCTATTACTTTCTGTAAGGCTGGATTCGTGGCTATGTATTGTTTAAAGTTGTTTTTATCCTGGAATATTTTGTTTTCTCCATTTATAGTGAAAGAAAGCTTGGCTGGGTATAGTAATCTGGGCTTGCATCCATGGTCTCTTAGTTTTTTGCAAAAGATCTATCCAGGACCTTCTGGCTTTCATGGTTTCCATAGAGAAGTCAGGTGTTAGTCTGATAGGTTTTCCTTTATATGTTACTTGACCTTTTTCCTTCGCAGCTCTTAATATTCTTTCTTTATTCTGTATGTTTTGTGTTTTGATTATAATATGGCGAAGGGATTTTTTTTTTTTTTTTGATCCAGTCTATTTGGTGTTCTGTAAGCTTCTTGAACCTTAATAGGAATATTTTTCTTTAGATTTGGGAAGTTTTCTTCTATAATTTTATTAAATATATTTTCTGGGCCATTGAGCTGTAATTTTTCTCCTTCTTCTACTCCTATTATTCTTAGGTTTGGTCTTTTTATTGTGTCCCAGATTTCCTGAATGTTTTGTGATGAGAATTTGTTGGATTTGCTGTTTTCTTTGATCAGTGCGTTTATTTTCTCTATGGTATCTTCAAAATCTGAGATTCTTTCTTCTATCTCTTGTATTCTGTTGGTTATACTTTTTTCTGTAGTCTCTGTTCGTTTACATAGATTTTCCGTATCCGGCTGGCCCTTGGGTTGTGTTTTCTTCCTTGCTTCCATTTCAGTTTTCAAGTCTTGCACTGTTTCCATTATCTGTTTGATTGTTTTTTCTTGGTTTCCTAGGATATCATTTACAGATTTACTCAATTCTTCAAACTTTTTGTTATTCTTCTCGTCCATTTCCTTAAGGGAGCTTTTCACCTCCTGTTTAAGGGACTCTATTACTTTCATAAAGTCAATTTTTTCTACTTCTTCTTGATTAGTGTGTTCAAGTCCTCCTGTTATAATTCCGCTGGGTTCTGGTGTTTTCATGTTGTTTTTCAAATTGTTGGAGGAATTCTTGCATTGGCACCTGCCCATTTCTTCCTCTGAATGATCCCCTTTGGGTCTTCTTTTAGAAGTTCAATTCCCCACAATGAATTCAATTCACTCACCCCAATGAATGATGGATCCTCTGGCAGACTGTCAGGTCTCCTTGCAGGTCAAGCAGCTAGCTGACAAAGGGCCTACCTTGCTGCAGGCAGGCTAATGAAGGACGGGACCTCCCACCGGCCTGGGTGCACTCAATTCCTGGTCCCTGGAGCCCAAACAGGCTGAGCTGTGAGATTTTGTGGCCCCAAAGACGGGATGATGAGGCGGAGGGGGGGGGGTTCTGGGTGCAAGCTGGGAAGGGACAGGAAGAGAGAGGCAGTATCCGGGGAGAATAACCCCTGTAGGAAGAGCAGGAAGTGTGTGTGTGTGGGGGGGTGGTGGTTGGGGAATGTCAGTGGTCCCTCTCAGGGCAGCTGCCAAGGTTCAGGCACTCACTCACCCCAATGAATAATGGATCCTCTGGCCGACTGTCAGGTCTCCTTGCAGGCCAAGCAGCTAGTTGACAAAGGGCCTACCTTGCTGCAGGCAGACTAATGAAGGAGGGGACCTCCCACCGGCCTGGGTGCACTCAATTCCAGGTCCCTGGCGCCCAAACAGGCTGAGCTGTGGGATTTTGTGGCCCCAAAGACGGGAGGATGAGGCGGAGGGGGGGGGTTCTGGGTGCAAGCTGGGAAGGGACAGGAAGAGAGAGGCAGTATCAGGGGAGAATAACCCCCCAATGAATGATGGATCCTCTGGCCGACTGTCAGGTCTCCTTGCAGGCCAAGCAGCTTGCTGACAAAGGGCCTACCTTGCTGCAGGCAGGCTAATGAAGGAGGGGACCTCCCACTGGCCTGGGTGCACTCAATTCCAGGTCCCAGGTGCCCAAACAGGCTGAGCTGTGAGATTTTGTGGCCCCAAAGACGGGAGGATGAGGTGGAGGGGGGGGTTCTGGGTGCAAGCTGGGAAGGGACAGGAAGAGAGAGGCAGTATCAGGGGAGAATGACCCCCCAATGAATGATGGATCCACTGGCAGACTGTCAGGTCTCCTTGCAGGCCAAGCAGCTTGCTGACAAAGGGCCTACCTTGCTGCCGGCAGACTAATGAAGGAGGGGACCTCCCACCGGCCTGGGTGCACTCAATTCCAGGTCCCTGGCGCCCAAACAGGCTGAGCTGTGAGATTTTGTGGCCCCAAAGACGGGAGGATGAGGCGGGGGGAGGGGGTTCTGGGTGCAAGCTGGGAAGGGACAGGAAGAGAGAGGCAGTATCCGGGGAGAATCTAGTTCAGAGTTTTATGTTTAAAAACAGAGTATAGATGTGTGGAGACATTCCAACAGGTTGAAAATGAGCTCAGTTTTATTGTCATTTGTGGATTTCTTACAGGAAATATCTTCATTGTCTTAATTGCTTATCTCTTTGGCAGAAACAGACGTCATGCCTGGCATCACACAATTTGGCATTCAATATTACTTTATTACTCTACACCACTGCAAATTAACAGCAGTTTCAAGAAATCTATACCCATTTTCTTAGAGCTTAAAATGGTATTTAAATAGAGTTGTATTTTCTTGAAAACCATTTTATTTTTGTTCAAGTTTAGTGATTAAATTATAGAAAGTATCTTGCAATAATTTTTATTCATAAAACTATGCATAGATTTAATTCATGAGTGATTAACTCAGAGTCAATGATAATGTGTTTGTGTCATATTAAGAAAAAATAAAACCCTTTCCTTTGGTGTCATTTAAGGAAGAGAAAGTCCAGATTTGACTTATCTATGTTGCTTTCCCTGTGTCTTCTCTTGTCTTGTTTGTCTGTTGAATAGTCTGAATCTGTAGCTGCAAAAACTGTTTTGAAAATTTGTCACTGCATCTGTGTCTAATACATCTGTGTGCTGTGTGTTTCTATGTGTGCCTATGTGAATATATATGTCTAGGTTTCAGAAAGGGTGTGGCTCTGTCTTTGATGGAATACACAAAACACACCATAACGAAGGAATGTCAGAGTTCTACAATGGATTAAGTCACTGGATCCATCTGAACCCATCTGATACAGATAACTAACAGTAATATAAACATTACTTTTTAATCTAATAATATCCATGTGTTACAGTCAACATTTACAGTAGATGTTCATTTTATAAGACTGCTTTTAGCCTATTTGGTGTTTACAACAAATGATATACATGCAAACACATATGCATTACCTTGGATCAGGGGCTTGCAAAGTAAATGATTTAAGATTACAACTGTAAACTAGTTCAGTTTGGAAACATTCATTGCACAGGAAACTCAATACAATTGAGGTTGATTATTACATTTTTTCTCTTAAAAACAGGTTAAAGAAATGACCCAAATACACAGGATAACAGTTTTATGTCTTAAGTGATCTTAAAGTGAATTATTAACTTTGGTTTTGAGGTTCAGTAAAAGTTCCAGTCTCCTAGAATGTAAGATATATTTTTATCATAATGCATTGCAAAAGAACTGTAACTACTAAAATTATAATATCATATGTTATTTATAGTTGGTTATTACTTACCACTCAGAACTCTAAGGTAAGCTGAGACTCCTTTTCTAAATTGGGATTATCTTATCTAGTACATAACATTTGAGTTTCTATCATTACTGTTTTCATTAATCATTCAGTTTACAAAGAGAAAATCTTGTGTCCTAACACTTATAAAAAAAGGCTAGCTTATTATAATGCTAACCTGTTAGAGACCCAACAAAATGGCAGAAAGTCAAATGCATACCCAATATATTCCAAATATAACTATTGTAGATGTTTAAATTAAGTTTTAACAATTAGGACAGACATGGTGCATATCTGGGGTGAACAGGGCAGTATTCAAATATGGTGTTCTGCTATTTAGAAGCAGGAATGCTTCAAATGTTAGAATCTATGTCATTTTAATTTTCTTTGTTAATTTTTATTTATTTTTTATTATTATAAAAATTTCTGCCTCCTCCCCACCTCCCATTTCCCTCCCCTTCCCTTAACTCCCCTCGCCCTCCCTTTCCAGTCCAAGGAGCAGTCAGGGTTCCCTGCCCTGCGGGAAGTCCAAGGTTCAACCCACTCCATCTAGGTCCAGAAAGGTGCACATCTAAACGGAATAGGCTCCCCAAAAGCCAGTATATGCAGGAGGATCAAAACCCAGTGCCATTGTTCTTGGCTTCTCAGTCAGCCTTCATTGTCCGCCACGTTCAGAGAATCCAGTTTGATCCCATGCTTTTTCAGTCCCAGGCAAGCTGGCCTTGGTGAGCTCCCATTAGACCAGCCCTGCAGTCTCAGTGGGTAGGCGCGGTCCTGACTTCCTTGTTCATGTTCTCCCTCCTTCAGCTCCTCATTTGGGCCTTGGAATCTCAGTCCTGCACTCCAGTATGGGTCTCTGTCTCTATCTCCATCCATTGCCAGATGAAGCTTCTATGGTGATATGCAAGATATTCATCAGTATGGCTATAGAAAAGGTCCATTTCAGGCTCCCTCTCCTCAGCTGCCCAAGGAACTACCTGGGGACATCTCCATGGATACCTGGGAACCCCTCTAGAATGAAGTCTCTTGCTAACCCTAAAATGGCTCCCTTAATTAAGATATCTTCTTCCCTGCACCCCTATCCACCCTTCCTCCATCCCAAACATCCCATTCCTCCAGGGTCTCCCCATCCTCCCCTCCTCACTTTTCTATCCACATCTCCCCATCACCCCTTACCGCCACCCCACCCCCACCCCCAAGATCCCAATTTTTGCCTGGTAATCTAGTCTACTTCCAATATCCAGGAGGATAACTATATGTTTTTCTTTGGGTTCACCTTCTTGTTTAGCTTCTCTATGATCAGGAATTATAGTCTCACTGACCTTTATTTATGTCTAGAATCCACTAATGAGTGAGTACATGCCAAATTCATCCTTTTGGGGCTGGGTTACCTCACTCAAAATAGTGTTTTCTATTTCCATCCATTTGCATGCAAAGTTCAATTTGTCATTTTTTTTACCGCTGAGTAGTACTCTAATATGTATATATTCCACACTTTCTCCATTCTTCCACTGAAGGACATCTAGGTTGTTTCCAGGTTCTGGCTATTACAAATAATGCTGCTATGAACATAGTTGAACAAATGCTTTTGTAGTATGATAGGGCATCTCTTGGGTATATTCCCAAGAGTGGTATTGATGGATCCTGGGGTAGGTTGATTCCTAATTTCCTGAGAAACCGCCACACTGATTTCCAAAGTGGTTGCTCAAGTTTGCATTTCCACCAGCAGTGGATGAGTGTACCCCTTATTCCACATCCTCTCCAACAAAGGCTATCATTAGTGTTTTTGATTTTAGCCATTCTGACAGGTGTAAGATGGTATCTCAAAGTTTTTTGATTTGCATTTCCCTGATTGCTAAGGAGGTTGAGCATGCCCTTAAGTGTCTTTTGGCCATTCGAACTTCTTCAGTTGAGAATTCTCTGTTCAGTTCAGTGCCCCATTTTTTAATTGGATTAATTAACATTTTAAAGTCTAGTTTCTTGATTTCTTTATATATTTTGGAGATCAGACCTTTGTCTGTTGCGGGGTTGGTGAAAATCTTCTCCCAGTCAGTAGGTAGCCCTTTTTTTCCTAATGACAGTGTTCTTCGCTTTACAGAAGCTTCTCAGTTTCAGGAAGTCTCATTTATTCAATTTTGCCCTTAATGTCTGTGCTGCTGGGGTTGTACATAGGAAGTGGTCTCCTGTGCCCATGTGTTGTAGAGTACTTCCCACTTTCTCTTCTATCAGGTTCAGTGTGTTCAGATTAATATTGAGGTCTTTAATCCATTCGGACTTGAGTTTTATGCATGGTGATTGATATGGATCTATTTTCATTCTTCTACAGGTTGACATCCAGTTATGCCAGCACCATTTGTTGAAGATGCTTTCTTTCTTCCGTTGTATACTTTTAACTCCTTTGTCAAAAATCAGGTGTTCATAGGTTTGTGGGTTATGTTGTATTTTCTCTTTGAAGTTCATATACACTGTGTTTCTACAGTTTTGTATAATATACTTTTTAGTTTGGACTTATCCACTTAGAGCTTGTTTAAGACTGTAAGTGTCTTGGACACATACAGTGCAATTCCAATTAAATTTTTATTCACACAGACATAGTAGCACCAAACTGTATAGCATCTTACACCTATCAGAATGGCTAAAATAAAAAAAAGAACAACAATGATAACGTATGCTGGAGAGGATGTGGAGTAAGGGGAACACTCATCCTTTGCTGATGGAAATGCAAACTTGTGCAACCACTTTGGAAATCAGTGTGGTGCTTTCTCAGAAAATTGGGAGTCAACCTACCTCATGATACAGCAATACCACTCTTGGAAATATACCCAAGAGATGCCCAATCATACTACAAAAGCATTTGCTTAACTATGTTCATAGCAGCATTGTTTGTAATAGCCAGAACCTGGAAACAACCTAGATGCCCCTCAATGGAAGAATGGATTAAAAAAAGTGTGACACATCTACACATTAGAGTACTACTCAGTGGTAAAAACAATGATATCATAAACTTTGCAAGCAAATGGATGGAAATAGAAAACATTATCCTGAGTGAGATAACCCAGACCCAAAATGATGAATATGGTATGTACTCACTCATTAGTGGATTCTAGCCATAAACAAAGGACATTGAGCCTATAGTTTGCCATCTTAGAGAACCTAATTAATAAGATGAACCCAACAAAAAGCATATATAGATCCTCTTGGAAACTGGAATCAGACAAGATCTCCAGGAAAAAGTTGGGAGCATGGTGGTGGGGTGGGATGAGGGGAAGGGGATGGGGGAGATTGAAGAGAGAAGGGGAGGCTTGGGGAGATATTGCGGGAGTGGGATGGTTGAGATGGAGGAAGGACAGATATGGGAGCAGAGGAGAAAATATCTTAATTAAAGGAGGCATTGTGAGGTTGGTAAGAAGCTTGCTATAGAGGGATTCCCAGTTGTCCACAAGGATGTCCCCAGCTAGGACCCTGGGCAGTGAAGAAGAGGGTGCCTGAACTGGCCTTGTCTCATAGTCAGACTGATGACTATCTCTAATATCACCATAGAACCTTCATCTGGTGATGGATGGAGATAGAGACAGAGACCCACATGGGAGCACTGGACTGAGCTCCCAAGGTCCATTTGAAGAGCAAAAGGTCCTGACCAAGGAAGTCAGGACCATGAGCTGTTAGCACCCACTGAGACAGTGTGCCTAAACTAATGGGAGCTCACCAAATCCAGTTGGACTGGGACTGAATGGACATGGGCTCAAACTGGACCCTCTGAATGTGGCTTACAATTGAGGCAGACTGAGAAGCCAATGATAATGTCACTGGGATTTGTCTCTATTGCATGTACTGGCTTTTGGGGATCCTATTCTATTTCGATGAGTACCTTCCTAAGCCTGGATGGAGAGGGTAGGGCCTTGGACTTCCCACAGGGCAGGACTGGAGGTGGAGGGAGAAAGGGTGAGTGGGGGAGCAGGACGAAAGTGGGAGGAGGGGAGGAAATGGAAATTTTGATTGTTATTATTTATAAAGTAATAAAAAATTATCAGAAAAAAGAAAGATTTACTGATTAGATAGGCACAAACAGTAACATTTACAATAATTATATTAAATTATTTCCCTAAATTTGAAATAGGTAGCTTATTACTTCATGAAAAATAAAGTTAAATCAAATACAGTTGTAATACTATCAAATAATTTGACCAGAGTTTGAATTATTATCTTAATGACCATACCTGCCATTAGTATCTTCTATGCATGACAGGGATGGTACACACATGATATCTCAGCCATGTGGTGGTGTAAACAAGACTTGTATAATAACCACACCAGTCAACATACTTATGGGGATGGGATATATTTCATATGGCCCCACTCTTAGATAAAATTAATAAAAATAAATATTGGCATTTAACAGTTACAGAGGGAGGGAGAATGATTTTTCTCCAAAGATGATATTCTTTCTAGATTATCTAATCTCAGGTGGAAATATCTAACTAAATGACCTCAGTAGGTATATTTTTAATATCCATTTATCAATATATATTTAATTAAAAGAATTACAGAATATGATATCATGAATCTGAGAAGATGGTAGGGAGGAAGGAATAAGAGCTAAAATAATAATTTGGAAGAGATATTAAAAACAGCATACTCATGTATAAAATCTTTGAGAGTTAGAATATAAACTACACTCTTCATGATTTTACAATAATCCATAAATTACTTTAGTACAGCTATATAAAAATAAATAATTCTTCTTGTTATGATTTTCCACCTAGAGAGATATCTATCATAGCTTCTCAGACATACCGATAGAGGCAAAATTTATTAAATAACTTTCATTTTGCAGGGAATATTTGTGCCTTACTTGTGATAATATATTTTCAAACTTTAGGAAATACTTATGATCACTTAAAGAAATAATTTTTTTTAACTTGAGTTGAAGATACATAATCTAAAGTCAGAGCTACAGCAATTCCGATGTATCATCATAAAGCATTCACAATTCTGACATCTTTAATTCACAATAAAAGGGAATGTTGTCATTTAACCCATGAAGAGGATTTATCTAAGTAATTCAGAATTATTTTACAATTTAAGTAAGAGAACTCAGTTCCCTAATATATCAACATTTCAGTTTTGAGGATTCCACTAAAAACATGAAAAAGAGGGTAGCTATGATATTGTAGATCTACCTTTTAAATTTTTTCCTTGTGTGATTTTATTGTAATTACACTTCTCCCTTCCCTTTTCTTCCTCCAAACCCTCCCATACATTACTCCCTACTCTCACTCAAATTCATGACCTCTTTCTTCACTAATTGCTACTGCTTGCAAATACTTATATAATCTTATGTAAATCAAATTGTAGGCAAATAATTCAGCATTTTAAAGCATTATTACTATGGCATATCTTAGGTACTCCAAACTACTTCATTTTATTTTAGAAGTTTAAAGCTAACATTGCCCAAATTTCCACATAAACCCCTCCAAGGAAGCTAAATTCAACTCAGCTTGTTTCTGTTTAAATATTTGGATTCTGCATATAAGTGATATTATAAATTGTTTGGCCTTCTGCTTCTGTCTCTTAGCATTTTATTCCTACCTTCATCTAGGTTACTACAGATGACAGTCTATTTATTATTTTTTTTTCAGTCTCTCTCTTCCTGTCTTCTTCCCACCATATTTTCATTATGTTATTATCTCATAATAAACATTTAGGATTTTTTGTGTGAGTAGTGCTGCAATAAGTATGATAGACTATATTTCATTAATATGTACTTTCAGTCCCATTGACTGCACCCTCAAATGTGCAATTGTTATATCATATGATGGTTCTAGTTTTAATTTTTATTAATGTATAAGACTTATGCAAACCTTTAGGTACTGTGATGGAATTTCTCTCTCTCTCTCTGTCTCTCTCTCTGTCTCTCTCTGTCTCTCTCTCTCTCTCTCTCTGTGTGTGTGTGTGTGTGTGTGTAAATACTCTCATTGTATATTTTTGCATTATTGTTTATACATATCCATTCCACTTGTTTACTTTATATTCCCAAAGAGTTTCACTACCTACTTTCTTCTTTGTAAAGACAAGGTCTTACTATTTGGCCCTATCTGGCCTGGAACTCTTTAGAGTTCAAACTCACAGAGGTCTGTGAACTTCTGCCTCCTGAGTGCTGGGAATGACGGCACACACCATACATCTGGCTTTCATGATTAGTTCTAAATCCACATTTTGTAGAAAACGTAAAATAATTGTTCCAAGGATGGCTTATTTTACTTAACATGAATAAATCCAGTTAGAAAAATTGAAATGAAAATTTCATAATTTTATTTTTCTTAAATTTATAGTAATTCATTGTTGGAGAAACCAGCTTTGACAAGGATACCACTTACTGGGGTAAGGTCATGGGCATTAGAAAAATAAGTAAAGAGAATGAAGACGCGAGTGAAAATACTAAAGTGAAACAAGATAGAATCGGGAGGGAGTTTCAGTGAATACTGAAAATAATCTGCATTTAATTTGCACTTGCTTAAATACCCTGACCCTAACAGTTAGGAGTAAGATGAAAAAAACTGCATTCACATGATAAAAGGATTGAATAGACCAGTTGAAGTATTATGGGTTCCTTTCTTTCTTTCTTTCTTTCTTTCTTTCTTTCTTTCTTTCTTTCTTTCTTTCTTCCTTCCTTCCTTCTTTCCTTCCTTCCTTCCTTCCTTCCTTCCTTCCTTCCTTCCTTCCTTCCTTCCTGCCTTCCTGCCTGCCTGCCTGCCTGCCTGCCTGCCTGCCTTCCTGCCTTGCTACCTTCCTGCCTTCCTGCCTTCCTTCCTTCCTTCCTTCCTTCCTTCCTTCCTTCCTTCCTTCCTTCCTTTCTTTCTTTCTTTTTACTGAGCTTCTTAATTAAACATTCTGTTGTCAAAAGAAGACAAGTAACACTCATACCCTAGACCAAAATATTCTATAAGCAAACCACTCCCTCGCTGAAATCCATTGTTATCTCCTTAAGGGAGTAGGAATTTAGTTGAATCCTTAGATTTTTGTTTGAGGTAGAAACAGATATACATCTTAATACATGAAATACCAGGTTTGTATATTAGCTGCACCTGTTGTCTGAACTATTGACAATAACATTGGAGGAACAGAAGTTCCAACTCTCTGACCTTTAGTCAATGTAGAATGGATACATACCAATGGGCCCTATCACACTGCATACATGCACAACATTTTAATAATCTATTCATCTATTGAATTATCACCTATGGTAAATCCATTACTTGACTCCTGTGAACACGGCTAGATATACAAGTATCACAGTGTTATAAAAGCTTTAATTTCTTTTCTATTTTTGGTATTTTGAGACAGGGTTTCTCTGTAGCTTTTGTGCCTATCCTGGAACTAGCTCTTGTAGACCAGGTTGGTCTCAAAACTCACAAACATTCACCTGCCTCTGCCTCCTGAGTGCTGGGATTAAAGGCTTGTGCCACTACCGCTGGTCTAAAAGCTTTAATTTCTTAATGAATATACTTAGGAATGGTATAACAGAATAATATGGCAATTTTTTGTTTTGTTTTCATTGAGGAAAGTCCATATTGATGTTGATGATAATGTTAGACTAATTTATGTTCATATTAAAAGTGTGTATTGGCTCCTTCCCATATTAACCCTCATCAGCAATTTCTTAAAATTATTTTTTAGAAGATACCTATTGTGACTATGTAAGGAGGAACCTCACTGTCATTTTGATTTTTGTTTTCTTGATGTAATAAATACTTCTGTATGCTTATTACTTTAAGAATTTTTATTGTATTTATTTATGTGTATTCATGTATCAATGATTGTGTATATATACATCTTATGGAGGGCCACAGGGGATAATTTACAAGAGTCATTTATGTCCTTCTACCATGTGGGCACTGCACTGGTTATCAAACTTAGATCCTCCAGCTTGACTACATGTGCCTTTACTTACTGAGTCATCTTGTCAGTGTAAACTGAAGTTTCTGTCCTGCCCCATTCCACAGCCATTCAGTTACAATAAAACATACAGAGGCTTATATTAATATAAACTGGATGGCATATTGTCTCAGGCTTATTACTAATTAACTCTTACAACTTAAATTAATCCATAATTTTTATCTATGTTTAGTCACATGACTTGGTACCTTTTATCAGTGAGGCATTTTTAACTTGCTTCCTCTGCTTCTGGCTGTTGATGGCAGATTAATCCTTTCTTCTTCCCAGAATTCTCCTAGTCTGGTTGCCCCATCTATACTTCCTTCCTGACTACTGGCCAATCAATGTTTTATTAAACCAATACAAGTGACAAATCTTTACATGGTACAAGGGCTTTGTCCCACAGTTTGTCAGTCCTTTTTATATGTTTTTATTGGCCATTTGTATTTCATCTGAAGTGTGTTTAGTTCATGTGCCGAATTATTGATCTTATAATTTTGTTCTCTTGGGTATTGATTTTTTAAAACGTTATGTATTCTGGATATTTCCCTCATTTCGAATGAATGGGCAGCACAAATTTACTCTAATTCCCTAAAACTTCTTTCGCTTTTAAATTCAGATAATCATGTTCATCAGTTTTGTCTATTATTTTCTGAATTCTACACAGAAATTCAAGTCTATGTCAATATATTGAAATTATTTTCTATGCTATCTTTTAGTACTGAACACACTGGAATAAAGTCATCCTGTGTTAAATTGCTGAAATTCATATTTGAACATTTTTCGTAACAACCGAAACAATCTATAGATTCTGTGAAATTGCCATCATAGTTCTAATGATATACTTTCTGGGCTTGGTGGTTCAAACTGTAATCCCAATATTTGGAAAGCAAACTCAGGAGATTCACTGCAAGTTTGAGGCCAGCCTAGTCTACATAGTGAGTTTCAAGCCAACAAAGGCTTTATAATGATATTCAATCCCAAATGATTAACTAGGTAATGATGTGTTACATTTCTTTATGCTGCAGAATATTACTTTAACTATAAGAAAGTATGTTTCATTTGTTTATGCTGCATTTGTTTAACAATGTAAGGATGTGTGTTTAATTATGTAAAATGTGTTGCATTTGTTTCTCCTTGCCTGCCTAAGGCACCTGATTGTTCTAATAAAGAGCTGAATGTCCAATAACTAGGCAGAGAAAGGATAGGTGGGGTTGGCAGGGAGAGAGAATAAATAGGAGAAGAGATCTAGGCTGAAGAGGAGCAAGAGAAAGAGGAGAGAACTAGGGAGATGCCTAGGGCTATAAGCCAGACAACTGCTACCAGTCTGCCAGACATGAGAAGTGAAAGTAAGATATACAGAAGTAAAGGAAAATAAAGCTCTGATGCAAAGGGTAGATAAGTCAAAACAGGATAATTTAAATTTGTACAGCTGGCTAGAAACAGACCAAAGTTGAGGATAGGATTTTAATAATTTTGGTTCATCTTTAGGGTTGCTTTAGATTGTAGAAATTTTAGAATGTAGGGATTTTGCTCTTTTGAAACATCAAAATTTATTATGATGTATTCAGTGCCACATCTTTGGGATTAGTATTGCCACTAGCCTTAAAGTTTATGAAAAATGTGCTATGCTAAGGTAGATTTTCCATCTGAAAACCACTAGATTTGGTTTAGAATTATTCTTGGACCAGATCACATCATATTGTTAGGTGACATTGTGTTAGTACTGTGAGAAGGTTGGATGGGCCTTATTACAGCCATTAACCTCATTGCTGTGTAGTGTTCCTTGTAGTATAGTATAATTTGTCTTGGAAAGCCATCTCATTTTTTTTCAGAAACTCTTTGGGCATGCTTATCTAGTAATAGTTCTCTCTCATTTTCTGTTTTAATTAGTTTTTACTATAATTTGACAGGATCTTTAATAATGAAGGGTTCTAAACTGTGTATGCTCCATTCTGTATATTCTCTGTTATGTATTCCTAGACTACAATATCAGATTCCATCCAAACACATATGAGAAAGCCTACTCAAAGTAGATAGAGAATAAATATTTATTGCAGATATGGAGGAAATCTTGAATTTTTCAATAGTAAGTGTCCGTGCATGAAATATACAGTCTATTCAAATGAAAATACTTCAAGGGAAGTTTTTCATAAAGGGATAAAAGTTGCAAGACAGAACAGATACTCAGAATAGAAACATCAGTGCTATCAACAATATTTAGTCCAGATAGGCATAAGAGTGTAATATTTTTCACAATATATAAGCAGACAAAGGGGAAACAGAAACCCCAGAGAGAAGAATAGTGCACTTAAGATGGACAGGTGAGGTGATATAGCTTGACAGGAAAGGAGATAAATTATAGTCTCTCTCTCTCTCTCTCTCTCTCTCTCTCTCCAAACTTCACCAGTTACTATTTGAGCTGATATACATCATGTATACATATAATTATTCACAGGCAGAGTATAAGAGAGAAAGTATATTGCTGTTGACCAAGCAGAAGTTTTCCAATATTAGAGCTACCAAGTTAGGTTTCTGATAGAAGAATTACCATATTTCTTACTTTTAGCTTATCTTTTGAGTGACTACATTTTTACTGTAATTTTCTGAAAGTAATACATCATTTAGACACAATTATTTTTCCTCATAGTTAAAAACATTTTCAACTCCACAAAGTTCATTAGCTCAACTACTGAGTTTCCTGTGTAGTTTTTACATGCAATATGTTAACAGATTCAGTATAATGTTCTTGAGAAATCATTTGTTTTCTAACATCACTTATTTTTTTAATCATAGTTCAGTTTTTATACAATGGTCTCTTTAATTTCAGTATATGTGTTTGACAAATAATTTCTGTTTTCTAACAACATTTCTTTTATAATCTTAGCTTAGTTTGTATACAGTGATCTCTTTACCTTCAGGCTCTTTTTTCTGATGGCATCAGGATTCATCATGATGTAAGAGATTTAACATTTTAATAATTGACTAAATGTCTCACTGATCAATATACAATATGCTACTTCAAGTTCTTTGCCTTTTACCTCCTCTTTCCATCTCCATCCCTTCTGTAATAAATGATCACCCACAATTATTCATTACTCAGATCAAATACTATCTATTTTTTGCATCCCTGCTCAGCTCGACAGCAAGAACACTTCCTTCTTTAAGCATTTCTGGGGAGTCTCTGTCTTATTAAAATATACCTTTCATACTTCTCTGTAGTATTCAGTTTGTAAAACCCTTCAAACCAAACTACATTTTCTTCTTACTATTCCATCATGATATATTTATTTGTTTCAGCTAGCTAAGGCCCTGTGTCTGTCATCTCAAGAATCCTCCATACCTACAACCATGTTCCACTGCAGGCCTTTCCAAAGGTTATGAAGATATGAGTGATTTCATGTGAAAGAGGATCCCATTTACCCATGCCCAGCTTGTGAGAGCAGATCTTGGTATCTGTACTTTGTAAAGTAATCCTTGGCAGACACAACTAGATCCCTGTCTTTGCAGCCACCATAGTATATCATCTCTATGATGTCAATTGTTTATTGCTTGTCTTCCATGGCCCAGTTTATTTTGTTATTACTAGTACCCAAAACAATTTTGATGTTTGTTTTGGAAGAAAACAATGACCACACATGGGTCATATTGCACTGGGACTATAGCAGAGCTATAGGGAAACAGAGCTAGGTGGGAAAAACTAAACTGAATGCTGGGAGCAAGAAGGCAGAGTCATTGAAATGCCATGGATCTCCCTGAGGAGAAAGATGTAAGCTGCCAGCCAGAACCTTGCCAGAAGGCCACTAGCCTCATGGCGAATTATAAAAGAATGAAAATGGGTTAATTCTAGATGTAAGAGCAAGCTAGCAATATGCTTAAGCTATTGGCCAAACAGTATTGCAAATAATATAGTTTCTGTATGGTTATTTTGGAAAGCTGGTTGGCCAGGATACAAACAAGCAGCCTCCTACAACAACAATTGGTGCTCCAACATGTGCTAGCTAAATCTACATAAAACCTGAGAGGGCTAGGAAAGGAAATATAGACACAAAAGAACAGAGTTAAGCATGGATTTCGGTAGCCACAAATTTATTTTCTAGATGGGATCATGGTGAGCAGGGGTGTTGGGCTGCATTAAGAGAGGTGTAATAAAATCCCATGTGGTTTTGAAATGGTGGTGGCTTCCTGGGCTGTGGTGCTAGCACTAACTCTGGCTCTTTCAGGAGGCTGAACATTTAATGGGGTTTGTGAGCAAGGTGCTACAACTTGCTTAATAACAGCATAGACCTGCTATGTGCTGAAAGTGGGGTTGTGAGCATGCCCTGCACTAAACAGATATGTTGTACTGGGTGTAGCCAAAAGGCAAAGCTGCCTTAGTCTTAGTAATGATGCTTAGCCACTTAAGAGTTTAAGAAATGCTTCTGTTCAGAAAATAATTACAGATAGACAATAAAGACAGATCCAGATGGAAAAGATGTCTAAATTGATCACAGGCTTGGATAAATGTACATAGGCTTGGGAGAGAAAAAAAGAGTATAGAGAGTTACAAATGGAAGCAAATGGTCTATAAAAAGAAAATAAAACAGTCTTTAAAGAGTCAGAGTATAGACAGTCATAGATTAAAAGAAGTAAAGAAAAATAAGCCACATAAATTTGGAAAGTACACAGAGAGTCTTGATTTTTTTATATTATTATATTTTTTTTGAATTTTTTGACTACAGAAAGATATTTGATTCTGGGGGCTTCTGAGATAAACCAAAATAAATGTATTATGACTTCAAAATTTGGATCTAAGGATTTATTGCTTTGGAAAACAGGTTCTGCTTTTGTTTCCACAAAAGATAAGACTCTGGAATCTTTCCAGACTAATGCAGTTTGATGGAACAAGACCTCCCATAAGGTCACTGTGAATACCCCCCAAAATATTTTGCCCAACAGAAAGCAGAAAACAGTTAATAAAGAACAATGCTCATATTCCCAAATACTGTTTATAAATGTTTGTTTACATTTAAAGGGGGATATGATATGCATTGGTATGGATCTTGGTTTATTGATACAATGTTAGGATCAATTTTGTTATATGTATATTTCTGTTCTTTTAAGGTAATTAAGGTATTGTATTTGTGTAGTTCTTTTAGACATGTATAATTAAGAAATACAGGTTAATAGATATTCATCTATAATAGTCAAGTTTATAGTCAAGTTAGTTAGGTTTTCTAGATATATAGAGATATATTTTAGTTAGATAGGTATTCTTCAAATCTTTCAGAGACCTTCAGAATATGGAATTTAAAATGTTTAAAAACTTAGGATATTTAAAAAACAATGAGATGCATCTGCTCCTGGCAGCACCAAGCTACTTTAAAAGGATGATGGGCACTAAAGAGGCTCCTTATGCTGTTGGTTAGCCATTTGACCAAGAAACTACTCTTTCCTGGACTGCTAGATTATATGGTGTGTGAACTGGTCATGCAGGACCCACAGAGAAATGACTGCTGAACTTGCCTAAAGGTGAGATGTCCTTTGGGGTTTCTGCTTCATAAAAGAGTCTGCCAGACATTCTGTCAGACACAGAAGAAAGTGACTGACAAACTGCCAATATAGGTGGAACTGTCTTTGAAATCTCCTGCTTGATGGAAAAGTCTGCTTGATACTATGAACCTTTAGGCTAAAGATTGGATGCCCCAATGTTACAGAAGAACTTTGGGTGACTGTCTGGACAGCAAGATGTCTCTGTTAATTGTGGAGTTTTGGAGGTTGCCTACAATGTACTTCCTGTTTTGTTAGGTAACATTGTATCCTTCTGGAGTCTTTGATGGAGTTGAAGAATAGATAGTTATAGTTACGGTTTTCCTTAATTAAGATAAAAGATAAAGTAATTATAAATATTGTAACTGTAATTCATGCTCGAAAACTTTTGTTATATATAATTTTACTATGTAAAATTTTAAACCTTAGGGTGGTGATATGGAGTTCCCCTCTGAATGCTCTGATTACCGTTAATTAATAAAGAAACTGATTTGGGCCTATAGCAGAGCTATAGGGGAACAGAGCTAGTTGGGGAAAACTAAACTGAATTCTGGGAGAAAGAAGACAGAGTCAGTGAGATATCATGGAGTCACCAGAGGGGAAAGACACAAGCTATTAGCCAGAACCTTGCCAGTAGGCCACAAGCCTCATGGTAAAATATAAAAGAATGGAAATGGGTTAATTCTAGATGGAAGAACTAGCTAACAATATGCTTAGGCTATTGGCCAAACAGTATTGCAAATAATATAGTTTCTGTGTGATTATTTTGGGAGTCTGGGTGGCTGAGCAGTGAACAAGACGTCTCCTACAACAACACATTTCATCTTGTTATTACTCGTGCCCAAATCAATCATGATATATTTGTTTTAGAAGAAAACCATGACAGTACATGGGTGGTATAACTTATACATCTTGTTGGCATCAGGTACTTCTGGAATACCCACAAGATAACTAACTACCAAATTTTCAACCTTTCAGTGATGCTGTACAGAACCTCATTCATCTTTATGTATCTGTGGTCCCAGTCATATCTGAAACAATTGACAATTGTGTGGTTCTCTGAAAGGATGGCTGGTCTACTTGCCAGGCTTTGTGCAGATACAGAGCATGTGTAGAATCTTGAGTGGACCTGTACAGCCAGATGTCTTGAACTGCCTTGTGAGAGCCCAGGAAACCCCAGCTACTACTTGCATGACCAATGCCTCCTGCAGAGTGGAACCAGTAAGTTACCTTTAAATCAACCAATTACTCCTTCTTCCTATTCTAGCACATGGAGTCAATAGGAAACATAAGTTTTTTGTGTTTAGGGATGGTTACTAAATGCATTACTTTTTTAACTAATATTATTCTAATTAGACTGAATACACTATATTACATAGAAAATAACACATTTTGGAATGACCTCTGTGACTGGGTGTTAGAAGAATGTATTTAAGATACTTTGATATATTCAGATTGGATGACTGGGAAGATGCACATTAATATATTATCTTCGGCTGAATATTAGTTTACTAAATAATCTCCTGACATTTTCTGTTTAGAATAAGATGACATAGTAAATGTCAAGGCATAATCATTACAAGATGTATTTTTTGGTATATAAAGCATTGTATAATTTTAGAGAAATGACCTGCTCACTTTGATAGCATGATAAAAGCAAGAAAAATGCATTAACATGTGGGTATGGTTATGAGCCAGTAAGACTATGTTTATAAAACTATAAGACAGTACATATTCACTCAGTTAACTAGTTATAATATGGCCATCATGATTGAAGATAGTTTCTTTTCATTTTTTTTTGTGTGTGTTTTGACGTGTGGTGCATATGTGTAAAAGTTTATGAGTTTGCCGGGCGGTGGTGGCGCGCACCTTTAATCCCAGCACTTGGGAGGCAGAGGCAAGCAGATCTCTGAGTTCGAGGCCAGCCTGGGCTACAAGAGCTAGTTCCAGGACAGGCTCTGGAAACTACAGGGAAACCCTGTCTCGAAAAAAAACAAAAAAAGAGTGTATGTGTTTGAGTGTGTAGCTATATGTGGATAACAGAAATTAATGCCAAAATCCTGCTCATCCTCTCTTCTTTCTGATTTTTAAGGCATGATGTGTCAATTAAATTCATAACTCAGACATATGGCTAAACTCTTTAGTCAGCTTGTTCTGTGGACACTTGTCCTTCTCTTCCACAGCTAAAATTGCAGACATTTCATAACTTCTACTTGGAATTTACCTGGGATTTGGAGGTCTAATCAATGATCCTCAAACTTCCACAAGAAGCACTTAGCTACTGACTGAACTAGTTGCCCAACACTGAAGATACAAAAATTCAAAATGTAAGTTTTTTATGCGAAAGGTAGTAATTATAATGTATTTAGATCTTTATATCTGTCATATCATGCTCTTTAGTTCAACTAAAAATTATAGAAAATTTGACTTTCTGAAGATACTGCTAGCTAGTTATGATTAAATTATTAAGCAACAGACAAAAGGACATATGCAAATATGATGTGTTTATGAGGCAAAGCTTTTTTTAACATTTATTTAATTTATTCATTTATTTATTTATTTTTATTAAAATTTTCCGTCTCCTCCCTTCCTCCCACTTCCCTCCCCTCCCCTCCACCCACACCTCCACTCCCTCCCTCTACAGGCCAAAGAGCAGTCATGGCTCCCTACACTATGGGAAGTACAAAGTCCTCCCAATTCCCCACAGGTCCAGGAAGGTGAGCATCCAAACTGACAAGGCTCACACAGAGCCTGTCCATGCAGTAGAATCAAAGCCCAGTGCCATTGTCCTTGGCTTCTCAGTCAGCCTCCACCATCAGCCACATTCAAGAGTCTGGTTTGATCACATGCTCCATCAGTCCCATTCCAACTGGCCTTGGTGATTTCCCATTAGATCTGTCCTACCATCTGAGTGGGTGAACTCTCTAGTCTGCTTGTTCTGTGGACACCTGACTTCCTTGCTCATGTTCTCCCTCCTTCTGCTCTTCATCTGGACCTTGGGAGCTCAGTCCAGTGCTCCAATGTAGGACTCTGTCTCTATCTCCATCCATCACCAGATGAAGGTTTTATGGTGATATGCAAGATAATCATCAGTGTGGCTATAGGACAAGGCCAGTTCAGGCACCCTTTCCTCTGCTGCCCAAGGAACAAGCTGGGGACATCTCCTTGGACACCTGGGAACCCCTCTAGAGTCAAGTCTCTTGCCAATCCTAAAATGGCTCCCGTAATTAAGATATATGCTTCCCTGCTCCCATATCCACCCCTCCTCCATCCCAACCATCCCATTCCCAAAGCTCTTCCCATCCTCTCTTTCTCCCTTCTCTCCCCCATCTCCTCTTATCCCCACCTCCCCTCCACCCCCGTGTCCCCAACCCCTGCCCAGCAATTTTGTCAATTTCCAATATCCAGGAAGATAACAATATTTTTTTCTTTGGGTTCACCCTTCTTATTTAGCTTCTCTAGGATCATGAATTATAGGCTCTATGTCCTTTATTTATGGCTAGAATCCATTTTTGAGTTAGTACACACCATATTCGTGAGGCTAAGCTTTGAGGATTTAATATAATGTACCAGAAAAATAGTCATCTATGTTCACATCATCTTATATCATGCAAAGTTGCTTGCTTATAATGTATCCTACTGTTTTTCCATGTGTTTTATTATATGTTATGGTAATTTATCTTTTTTACAGTGTTACAGAACTCTCCAATGTGACTGAAAAATCCTCATAGTAGGGACTGTCTTTCTTATAAACTGAAGAATAATATATCTTAACAAACCCATAACAGTTCTTTTATATCAGAGTAGAGATATGGATCTTAAGAGAGTAAATGAACTTTACTGTCTTGTCATGTATTTTGAGAAAATACATTCCTGGCCAGTCCCTTAATAACTAAAGATATTCTCTCAAGGAAAATAGAATATAATAATAAGTATACTATATATTAATTCTCACTTTTGAAAATAATTCCAAAGCACTAAACTCATCTTGGCTATGGATCAGTCTTGAGTGGTGGAGCATGATATGTAGACTAGAAGAACCATCCAACAAGATTAAGGGCTACTACTGTCAGAGATGTAGGGGGAAATTATAGAAATCTAAGGTCTCAGGACAGGAACACACAGATATTATAGTATTTTGTTTGAAAAAATAATACAAGCACAGACTATATAGCAAGGTATGATCACAACAAATGAATAATGAATAGAATTTTATTATTTCAAAAGCTGTATATGTTTAAATTGATAGAATACACTTATAGATCTAAACCATTAACATAATCAACAACTACAAGTTAATATTGTTAAATATTAATTAAATATGTTAAATGATACTTAATGTTTTAACTTACAGCAAATCATTTTAGAATCACACGACAGACATGTAACAAGGTAATTAGTATGAATCATTATGTCCTTTCACTAAAGACATCATTACAATAAGTAGTGGAAGTCACCTTCAACCAAAAATAAACATTTCCTTGATACCTCAAAGAATACCGTATCCAGCCAAATTTGATGTGGGATTCCCCTCTGTGTATTGTGACTACTATTAATAAACAAAGAAACTGCTTTAGAGCAATAGCAAGGCAGAATTTAGGTGTGCAGGGAAAGTTATGCTGAATGCTGGGAGAAAGAAGGGCTGAGTCAGAGATGCCATTGAGCCGTCAAAGACAGATGCTGGGTATTTTACCTGGTAAGTGACAGCCAAGTGGCAATATATAGATTAATAGAAATGGGTTAAATAAATATGTAAGAGTTAGCTAATAAGAAGCTAAAGCTAATGGGACAAGAAGTGATTAAAATAATACAGTTGCTGTGTGGTTATTTCAGGGCTAAGCAGCTGGGAACCAACAAGTGGCACCCACCTTGCAACAGATTGGTGGCCACGTAGCCAACTAAAATCACTTAAAACCTGAGAGAGTTTGAAAAGGAATTTTAGACACAAAAATACAGAGTTTAACACAGCTTCTTGTTGTTTACTGGCAGAGTGCAGCAGCTCCTTTAAGAGAGGATTTCCTGATTCAAGAGTAGCAAAAGAAAAAAGCCATGCTGTTTTTGAAGTGCCAGTTTTCTGGGCTTTGCTGCCAGTGCAAACTATGACTCTTTCAGGAAGGAGGTCTGGCTATAGAGGATTTGAGTGGGGATTGTGAGCAGACTGCTGCAGCTTGGTTAATGGTGACATGGACTGGCTTTGTATCTGGAAGTGGGGCTGTGTGTACAGTTCAAGGGGCAAGTGGCTCCACCATGCTGAACTGGGCATGGCAAGGAGACACTTCCGTGTTTCCCCTAGTAATAGCACAGGGTGAAGCTCAATGTTGCAATGGTACAGAAGAAATTTGGATGACTGTCCAGGCAGTGAGATGTTGCTGTCAATTCTAGAGTTTTGGAAGTTGCCTACAATGAACTTATTGTTTACTTAGGTAGTTTTATATCATTCTAGAGTCTTTGATGGCATTGAAAAATTTATAGTTATAATTTCCTTTAGTTATGATAAAAGATAAAGTAGATATAAACATTGTAACTGTAATTCTTGTTTGATACCATTTTGTTATATGAAAATTTACTATTTTAAAGTTAAATCCTTCCTTATTATTTAAACTGAAAAGGGGAGGGTGTCTCCTCTGTGTGCTGTGATTACCATTAATGAGGAGGGCAGGGAAAGCTAAGCTGAATGTTGGAAAGTCAGAGTCAGAGATGACATGGAGCTGCCAGAAACTGATGCTGAGAATTTTACCAGGTAAGCCACAGCCATATGGTGATATGCAGAGAAATAGAAATAGGTTAAATTAATATGTAAAAGTTAGCCAATGGGCAAAGCAGTGATTTAAATAATACAGTTTCCGTGTGATTATTTCAAGGCTAAGTGGATGGGAATCAACAAGTGGCACCGTCCTTCCAGATTACCGTGTTCTTTATTGGAAGTCAGGTATTTAAAAATTAAGCAATATCTAACTACAATAGCTTTTTCTTGAAGAGGTTAACTAGGCCAGTGACATGGTGTAGTATTTGAATGCAGTAGTTTTCCATACCTTTTATGGATTAATGACAATGAACCCAGTTTTATTATGTCTAAAATGGAATTAAACCAAACATATATATTATAAAGTATATGAACATTTACTTCTATACTGCCTGATATAGAAAAGTAGTACACATTAACATTCCTATTCAATTTTTTAACTAGAATTATTATCATATATTTGATACTTTATGGTCTAGTAATTTAGGTAAATGTAGTCATCTATGAGTTTCTAAGAAATTTTTATGAAGTCATTTTACAATTCAGTCCTGTTGTAAATGAAAAATAGAAAATCATTTTCTACTTTGAGAAATGTATTTAACTGATAAAAACACTATTTAAAGAAGCAATGGTGAAATAATCAGGTCAAAGAGTTTGCATATTTTCCATGATAAAATTTTTAAGAAATAATAATTATGATTTGATGTTAGAAATTTCATAAGTTTACAAACATGGCAATAATACAGCATTTTGGAAAATATTTATTTCTCACATCAAATAAATAAAGAACGTTTTCTAAATTAAGAGTATTGCATAATTTAATTATTGATAATTCTGTAGATATGCTCAACTATGTGTTCAAAGCAATATATGGTTTTATTTTTATATTTTCACCTAACAATTATTAGCATAATATATACAAAACATTTTGATTTGGAAATTCCTCACTTTTAAGTTATATGAATAGATGAAAGAAAACAATCCAATTAAAAAACATGGTATAGACCTAAATAGAGAATTCGCAACAGAAAAATCTCAAATGCCTGAGAAACACTTAAAGAAATATTCAACATTCTTAACCAACAGGGAAATACAAATCAAAACAACTCTGAAATTTATCTAACACATGTCATAATGGCTAGAAGAGCAAACCCATATGATAGCTCCTGCTGGAGAGGATGTGGCACAAGAACATTCCCTAATTGTTGATGCAAGTGCAAACTTGTACTTTGGAGATCAATATGGCTGTTTCTCAAAAAAGAAAAAAATCATTGAGAATCAATCTACCACAAGACCCATCTATATGTATATACCCAAAGGATACTCCATCATACCACAAGGATATTTGCTTAGCTATGTTCATTGCAACATTATTTATAATAGCCAGAACCTAGAAACAGCCTAGATATCTCTCAAGACATGGATAAAGAAAATGTGGTACATTTACACAATAGAGTACCCTCAGATATTAGAAAAAAATTATGTTTTGAAATTTTCAAGCAAATGGATAGAAATAGAAAGAAAATCATCCTGAGTGAGGTAAGTCAGACATAGAAAGGCGAACTATTCATAAGTGGATAATAGTTGTAAAACAAAGGAGAACTCTTCTACAAACTATAGATCCAGACGTACTAGATAACAAGGAGGTTTCTGAGTAATTCCCAGATCTCCCTCAGAAGGAGAAGTAGAAGAGATGTCATATGGAGATAGGAACGTGAACAAGCAGGTTGCAAGGGATGAAAGAGGAGATTACTGAAACAGACTACCGGAAAGGTGGAGTATTTGGGGCTGAGATGTAAACCTAGCCCAGGTAAATCTACAAGGAGGACCCTAACTTAGACATCTAACATTAGCACTTAACCTGAAGTGGCCATCTCTTACAATCAAGCAAGACTACAAATAGAGGGATTGGGATACCAATCCAGCCACATAACTTTTGACCTACTGTTTGTTCTTCTTACAGGATGTACTGGGGTAGAGGTATCTTAGAGATTGAGGGAGTGCCCAACCAATAACCCAAATAGCCTAAAACCCATACCAAGAGGGTAATCCCACCCCTGACACTACCTGGATCACCAAGACTTATAGGATGGATGACCCAAAGAAGTAGCATAGAACCAAACATGACTGGAGAAAAAAATTGAATGATTCCTATTGATATTCTTCTAGACTCATAGATTGGTGCCTAGCCCAATGGTCATTGGATTGTTCTGTTGCAGCAACTGATGGACATAGATGCGGAGACCCATAGTCAAACATTAGGCTAGGCTTGGAAAATTCAGCTGAAGAGAGAAAAGCATAGGAAGAGCCAGAGGGGTCAACGAAATCACAAGACAACCTACAAAATCAACTAGCCTGGACTCATTGGGAAGCACAGAGACTGAAATGACAATAACTGAGCCTACATGGATCTGGCTTAGTCTCTTTACATATATGTGACAATTGTACAGCTTAGAGAAACTCTTCACTATCAGAACAGGGGATATATTTGAAATTTTATTTATTATGTACACATCTCTCCAGTCATAACTTTGAAACTTTTGCTGGCTTTTGGGAACCTATTTCTCTTACAGGTTTGCCTTGTCCAGCCTTAATACAAGAGGAGGTGCTTAGTCTTACTGCAACTTGATATTCTATGTTTTGTTGATAACCATGAGAGGCCTGGCATTTTCTGAGTAGATATGGAGGAAGAGAGGATTGACAGAGGTGGAGAGAGGGACTGGAAGCTGTGATCAGAATGTAAATAAATAAATAATCATTATTACTCAGGAGACTGAATTCATTTTTTTAAGTCTAGAATAATGGACCACAATAAGGCATTCAACAGAACAAGGCCATGAGCCCAGAGAAGAATGTTGATTCTACTAGGCCTGATGAGAATGTAGAAACGGTGAAAAAGTATAAGTAAGAGAAATCAATGGAAATGAAAGAGAAAATATGATATTTGGATAATGCCATTGAAGTTAAGAACCACTACTGAATAATTTTATAAAGTTATGACTACTAATAAATCAATAGCTGATGAAAAAAAGACTATCATCTCCCAAATTAAATCCCACCTGTGTTGCATTTTTTAATACTCACAACCACCTCTTTGTAGGGGATGTCAAGATTTCTTTTTTCTTTTTTCTTATGTGAGTTCATACAAAATTTCTTAATTCATTGGTTAGTCTAGTCTAGTGCCTGGAATTCAGGTCCCAGGGATGTGCCTGTCTCTTTATCATTTACTCTGTGATTATAATGTAGGTCAACATACCAGGTTTGGAAGCTTCATATTTATTTATTTTTTTTCTCATTTTTTTATTAAAGATTTCCATCTAGTCCCCTCCTCCTCCCCTTTCCTTCCCCTCCCTTCCACCCATACCCCACTCCACCCCTCTCAAAAGACAAAGAACCATCAGGATTCCCTTCACTTTGTTAAGTCCAAGGTCCTCCCAGCTCCCCCTAAGTCCAGGAAGGTGAGCAACCAAACTGACAAGGCTCACAGTGAGCCCGTCCATGCTGTAGAGTTCATGTTCATTGTCATTGTCCTTGGTCTCTCAGTCCTCCTCCACCGTCAGTCACATTCAGAGAGTCCGGTTTGGTCCCCTGTTCCATCAGTCCCATTCCGAACTGGACTTGGTGGTCTCCCCTTAGATCTGTCCCACCATCTCAATGGGTAAACGCACTCCTCACAGTCCTGACTTCCTTGTTCATGATCTCCCTCCTTTTGCTCCTCATTGGGACCTTGGGATCTCAGTCCGGTGCTCCTATGTGGGGCTCTGTCATTTTCTCCATCCAATGCCAGGTGAAGGTTCTATGGTGATATGCAAGATATTCATGAGTATGGCAATAGGATCTGAACATTTCTGGCACCTTCTCCTCAGCTGCCCAAGGAACTAGCTGGGGGCATCTTCCTGGACACCTGGGAACCTCTCTAGAGTCAAGTCTCTGCCAACCCTAGAATGGCTCCCTTAATTAAGATATATAATTCCTTGTTCCCATATCCACCCTTCCTATATCCCAACCATCCTATTCCCCCAAGCTCTTCCCATCCTCCACTTCACCCTTTTCTCTCCCCATCCCCCCATCCCCCCATCCCACCCCACACCCATATTCCCATTTTTTGTCTGGCAATCTTGTCTACTTCCAATATGCAGGAGGATAACTATATGTTTTTCTTTGGGTTCACCTTCTTATATAGCTTCTCTAGGATTTTTTTTTTTTACGAATTATAGGCTTGATGTCCTTTATTTATGGCTAGAACCCAATTATGAATGAGTACATCCCATGTTCATCTTTTTGGGCCTGGGTTACCTCACTCAGGATGGTGTTTTCTATTTCCATCCATTTACATGCAAAATTCAAGATGTCAGTGATTTTTAACGCCTAGTAGTACTCTAATATGTATATATTCCACAGTTTCTTCATCCATTCTTCCACTGAAGGGCATCTAGGTTGTTTCCAGGTTCTGGCTATTACAAATAATGCTGCTATAAACATAGTTGAACAAATGCTTTTGTAATATGATTGGGCATCTCTTGGGTAAATTCCCAAGAGTGGGATTGCTGGGTCCTGGGGTAGGTTGATACCAAATTTCCTGAGAAACCTCCACACTGCTTTCCAAAGTGGTCGCACAAGTATGCATTCCCACCAGCAATGGATGAGTGTACCCCTTACTCCACATCCTCTCCAGCAAAGGCTATCATTGGTGTTTTTTGATTTTAGCCATTCTGACAGGTGTAAGATGGTATCTCAGCATTGTTTTGATTTGCATTTCCCTGATTGCTAAGGAGGTTGAGCATGCCCTTAAGTGTCTTTTGGCCATTCAAACTTCTTCAGTTGAGAATTCTCTGTTCAGTTGAGTGCCCCATTTTTTAATTGGGTTCATTAGCATTTTAAAGTCTAGTCTCTTGAGTTCCTTATATATTTTGGAGATCAGACCTTTGTCTGTTGCGGGGTTGGTGAAGATCTTTTCCCAGTCAGTAGGCTGCCTTTTTGTCTTAGTGACAGTGTCCTTTGCTTTACAGAAGCTGCTCAGCTTCAGGAGGTCCCATTTATTCAATGTTGCCCTTAATGTCTGTGCTGCTGGGGCTATACGTAGGAAGCGGTCTCCTGTGCCCAAATGTTGTAGAGTACTTCCCACTTTCTCCTCTAACAGGTTCAGTGTGTTCAGATTGATATTGAGGTCTTTAATCCATTTGGACTTGAGTTTTGTGCATGGTGATAGACATGGATCTACTTTCATTCTTCTATAGGTTGACATCCAGTTATGCCAGCACCATTTGTTGAAGATGTTTTCTTTCTTCCATTGTGTGCTTTTAGCTCCTTTATCAAAAATCAGGTGTTCATAGGTTTGTGGGTTAAGATCTGGGTCTTCTATTCGATTCCATTGGTCGACTTCTCCATTTTTATGCCAATACCAAGCTGTTTTCATACTGTAGCTCTGTAATAGAGTTTGAAGTCAGGGATGGTAATGCCTCCAGAAGTTCCTTTATTGTATAAGATTGTTTTGGCTATCCTGGGTTTCTTGTTCTTCCATATAAAGTTGATTATTGTCCTCTCAAGATCTGTGAAGAATTTTGATGGGATCTTTAAGGGGATTGCATTAAATCTATAGATTGCCTTTGGTAGTATTGCCATTTTTACTATGTTGATCCTCCCAATCCAAGAGCAAGGGAGATCCTTCCATTTTCTGGTATCCTCTTCAATTTCTTTCTTCAAAGACTTAAAATTCTTGTCAAATAGGTCTTTCACTTCCTTGGTTAGAGTCACCCCAAGATATTTTATGCTATTTGTGGCTATTGTGAAAGGTGACGCTTCTCTGATTTCTTTCTCTGCTTCCTTATCCTTTGTATATAGGAGGGTGACTAATTTTTTGGAGTTGATCTTGTATCCCGCCACAATACTAAAGGAGTTTATCAGCTGTAGGAGTTCTTTGGTGGAGTTTTTCGGGTCGCTTATGTACACTATCATATCATCTGCAAATAACGAAAGTTTAACTTCTTCCTTTCCAATTTGAATCCCCTTGATCCCCTTGTTTTGTCTTATTGCTATTGCTAGAACTTTAAGCACTATATTGAAGAGATAAGGAGAGAGTGGACAGCCTTGTCGCATTCCTGAATTTAGTGGGATGGCCTTGAGTTTCTCTCCATTTAATTTTGATGTTAACTGTCGGCTTGCTGTAAATAGCCTTTATTATATTTAGGAATGACCCCTGTATCTCTAATCTCTCCAAGACCTTTATCATAAAGGGGTGCTGAATTTTGTCAAATGCTTTTTCTGCATGTAATGAGATGATCATATGGTTTTTATCCTTCAGTTTATTTATATGATGGATTACATTGATAGATTTTCATATGTTGAACCAGCCCTGCATCTCTGGGATGAAGCCTACTTGATCATAGTGGATAATTTTTCTAATGTGTTCTTGGATTCGGTTTGCCAGTATTTTATTGAGAATTTTTGCATCGATGTTCATAAGTGAGATTGGCCTGTAATTCTCTTTCTTGGTTGAGTCTTTGTGTGGTTTAGGTATCAGGGTAATTGTAGCTTCATAAAAGGAATTTGGCAATGACTGTTCTGTTTCTATATTATGAAATACCTTAAGGATTATAGGTATTAGGTCTTCTTGGAAGTTCTGGTAGAATTCTGCATTGAACCCATCAGGTCCTGGACTCTTTTTGGTAGGGAGGTTTCTGATAACAGTTTCTAATTCTTCGTGACTAACAGGACTATTTAGAGCATTTACCTGGTCCTGGTTTAACTTTGGTATATGGTACTTATCTAAAAAAGTGTCCATTTCCTTTACATTTTCCAATTTTGTGGCATACAGGCTTTTGTACTAAGATCTAATGATTCTCTGAATTTCCTCTGTGTCTGTGGTTATGTCCCCTTTTTCATTTCTGATCTTATTAATTTGTGTGTTCTCTCTCTGCCGTTTGATTAGTTTGGCTAAGGGTTTGTCAATCTTGTTGATTTTCTCCAAGAACCAGCTTTTTGTTTCATTGATTCTTTGGATTGTTTTCTGAGTTTCTATTTTGTTGATTTCTCCCCTCAGTTTGATAATTTCCAGTCTTCAACTCCTCCTAGGTGAGTCTGTTTCTTTCTTTTCTAAAGCTTTCAGGTGTGCTGTTAAGTCTCCAATGTGTGCTTCCTCTGTTTTTTTTTAAGTGGGCACTTAGTGCGATGAATTTTCCTCTTAGCACTGCTTTCATAGTGTCCCATAAGTTTGAGTATGTTGTGTCTTTATGTTCATTAAATTCAAGAAAGACTTTAAGTTCTTTCTTTATATCTTCCTTGACCCAGGTGTGGTTCAGTAGTTGACTGTTCAGTTTCCATGAGTTTGTAGGCTTCCTGGGGGTAGCAGTGTTGTTGAATTCTAATTTTAATCCATGTTGATCTGATAAGAAGCAGTTGGTTACTAATATGTTTTTGTAACTGTGGCAGTTTGCTTTGTTACCGAGTATGTGGTCAATTTTCGAAAAGGTTCCATGAGACACAGAGAAGAAGGTATATTCTTTCCTGTTTGGGTGGAATGTTCTATAGATGTCTGTTAAGTCCATTTGGTTCATTACCTCCATTAAGTCTTTCAGTTCTCTGTTAGGTTTCTTTCTGGTTGACCTGTCCATTGGTGAGAGAGGAGTGTTATGTCTCCTACTATTAGTGTGTTTGGTTTGATGGCTGCCTTGAGTTCTAGAAGTGTTTCTTTTACATAAGTGGGAGCTTTTATATTAGGGGCATAGATATTCAGGATTGAGACTTCATTCTGATAGATTTTTCCTGTTATGAGTATAAAGTGTCCCTTTCCATCTCTTCTGATTGATTTTAGTTTGAAGTCAACTTTGTTAGAAATTAGTATGTCCACACCGGTTTGTTTCTTAGGTCCATTTGCTTGATAAACCTTTTCCCAACCCTTTACTCTGAGTAGATGTCTGTCTTTGTGGTAGAGGTGTGTTTCTTGTAAACAGCAGAATGTTGGATCCTGTTTTCGTATCCAATCTCTTAGCCTGTGCCTTTTTATAGGTGAATTGAGTCCATTGATATTAAGTGATATTAATGACCAGTGGATGTTAACTCCGGTTGTCATTTTTTATTTGGTAGTAGAGATTGTGTGTTTCCTTTCTTTGAGATGTGCTGGTGAAGGGTCACTAGATTTCTGAGTTGGGCAATGCTGGAGTCCTTTGTTTGTGAATTTCCTTCTATTACTTTCTGTAAGGCTGGATTTGTGGCTATGTATTGTTTAAATTTGTTTTTATCCTGGAATATTTTGTTTTCTCCATTTATAGTGAAAGAAAGCTTGGCTGGGTATAGTAATCTGGGCTTGCATCCATGGTCTCTTAGTTTTTGCAAAAGATCTATCCAGGACCTTCTGGCTTTCATGGTTTCCATAGAGAAGTCAGGTGTTAGTCTGATAGGTTTTCCTTTATATGTTACTTGACCTTTTTCCTTCGCAGCTCTTAATATTCTTTCTTTATTCTGTATGTTTTGTGTTTTGAGTATAATATGGCGAGGGGATTTTTTTTTTTTTTTTGATCCAGTCTATTTGGTGTTCTGTAAGCTTCTTGAACCTTAATAGGAATATTTTTCTTTAGATTTGGGAAGTTTTCTTCTATAATTTTATTAAATATATTTTCTGGGCCATTGAGCTGTAATTTTTCTCCTTCTTCTACGCCTATTATTCTTAGGTTTGGTCTTTTTATTGTGTCCCAGATTTCCTGAATGTTTTGTGATGAGAATTTGTTGGATTTGCTGTTTTCTTTGATCAGTGCGTTTATTTTCTCTATGGTATCTTCAGAATCTGAGATTCTTTCTTCTATCTCTTGTATTCTGTTGGTTATACTTTTTTCTGTAGTCTCTGTTCGTTTACATAGATTTTCCGTATCCGGCTGGCCCTTGGGTTGTGTTTTCTTCCTTGCTTCCATTTCAGTTTTCAAGTCTTGCACTGTTTCCATTATCTGTTTGATTGTTTTTTCTTGGTTTCCTAGGATATCATTTACAGATTTACTCAATTCTTCAAACTTTTTGTTATTCTTCTCGTCCATTTCCTTAAGGGAGCTTTTCACCTCCTGTTTAAGGGACTCTATTACTTTCATAAAGTCAATTTTTTCTACTTCTTCTTGATTAGTGTGTTCAAGTCCTCTTGTTATAATTCCGCTGGGTTCTGGTGTTTTCATGTTGTTTTTCAAATTGTTGGAGGAATTCTTGCATTGGCACCTGCCCATTTCTTCCTCTGAATGATCCCCTTTTGGTCTTCTTTTAGAAGTTCAATTCCCCACAATGAATTCAATTCACTCACCCCAATGAATGATGGATCCTCTGGCAGACTGTCAGGTCTCCTTGCAGGTCAAGCAGCTAGCTGACAAAGGGCCTACCCTGCTGCAGGCAGGCTAATGAAGGACGGGACCTCCCACCGGCCTGGGTGCACTCAATTCCTGGTCCCTGGCGCCCAAACAGGCTGAGCTGTGAGATTTTGTGGCCCCAAAGACGGGATGATGAGGCAGAGGGAGGGGTTCTGGGTGCAAGCTGGGAAGGGACAGGAAGAGAGAGGCAGTATCCGGGGAGAATAACCCCTGTAGGAAGAGCAGGAAGTGTGTGTGTGTGGGGGGGGGTGGTGGTTGGGGAATGTTGGTGGTCCCTCTCAGGGCAGCTGCCAAGGTTCAGGCACTCACTCACCCCAATGAATAATGGATCCTCTGGCCGACTGTCAGGTCTCCTTGCAGGCCAAGCAGCTCGTTGACAAAGGGCCTACCTTGCTGCAGGCCGACTAATGAAGGAGGGGACCTCCCACCGGCCTGGGTGCACTCAATTCCAGGTCCCTGGTGCCCAAACAGGCTGAGCTGTGGGATTTTGTGGCCCCAAAGACGGGAGGATGAGGCGGAGGGGGGGGTTCTGGGTGCAAGCTGGGAAGGGAAAGGAAGAGAGAGGCAGTATCAGGGGAGAATAACCCCCCAATGAATGATGGATCCTCTGGCCGACTGTCAGGTCTCCTTGCAGGCCAAGCAGCTTGCTGACAAAGGGCCTACCTTGCTGCAGGCCGACTAATGAAAGAGGGGACCTCCCACCGGCCTGGGTGCACTCAATTCCAGGTCCCAGGCGCCCAAATAGGCTGAGCTGTGGGATTTTGTGGCCCAAAGGCAGGAGGATGAGGCAGGGTAGGGGGTTCTGTGTGCAAGCTGGGAAGGGACAGGAAGAGATAGGCAGTATCCGGGGAGAATAACCCCTGCAGGAAGAGCAGGAAGTGTGCAGGTGGGGGGGGGGAGAGTTGGGGAATGTTGGTGGTCCCTCTCTGGGCAGCTGCTGCGGTTCAGGCACTCACTCCTCACTCACCCCAATGAATGATGGATCCTCTGGCAGACTGTCACCTCTACTTGCAGGCCAAGCAGCTCGCTGACAAAGGGCCTGCCTCGCTACAGGCAGACTAATGAAGGAGGGGACCCGGAAGCTTCATATTTAAAAGATGAATGTTTACCTTGGTTCCAAACTGAAAAGAAATGAAAAGAAAAATAACACATAATCATCTCATTAGATGTTAAAAATATCTCTGAAAAAAATCCAACATCCTTCATGATAAAATTATTGCGAGAGATTGAGAATACAGTAGACATACCTAAACATAATAAATTCAATTTACAGAATGTTTATAGCCAACATTAAATAAAATAAGATAGTCATATAAATTTTCATTCTTAGTATATTTCAAATTTTCTGATTACAAATGAAGTTAAGTATTAAAGTAATTTAACAGTTCAGATGCAAAACAGAAGTGCTTTAGCTACATTTTGAAAAGTCATGCAGAATCTGAATATTTACAGGTACTTAAGAACCTACTACCACAAAACTGGAACCTCACTTCCTTTGGAAACACTTTCTGTTCATCCTTTGTTTCATACATTCCTTCACATAGACCTATTGTGCTCAGTTGGGATTCATTCACAGTTTATATACATAAGTAACTTTAATATTAATGGTAATCAAGACAAGAATAGTCTCTCTTGTCAAATCCACAGTGAAAAGCCAAATCACTCTGACAGCATAAGCGAGAACAGATGTACATTTTATATCTTCTTAAATGGTAACAGCAAAAGCAAATAAAAAGTAGAAGAACCCAGTTTCTATTTCTGTGAAAGCAATCAGCACAAAAATTGAATTCTGGTGAAATTTTAGAGATGGACTTCCCTTTATTACAAGCTACTGTATTCCACAAATAACTTTTATTGATACATGTTTGGTTTTCTGTGCATTTTACTGCACATAAACAAACATTTATGGGTGATTAGCATTAAAAAATGAAATAGTAAGTCAGTGCCTTTCTTTCTAAGATTAGCATCCAGTTCCTATTGTTAATCCCAAATTTATAAGGACAAAAACCACTGACCCAAATCATCATGGCCAATTTAAATAAAGCAGGCAATTAATTAAAACTAGCTTTTTATTTGGTTAAATGGGATGTCTCCTCCAAAGCAGAGGTTCAAGAGGTCAGTATTGGACATAGGGATGATAAGGGCTTTTACAGCTCAGGGATACAGTGTTTCCAATTGGGTTATTTAGGGGGCAAAGAGATAGGTAGGGTTACAGAAACAGAAAATAAACAAATTTGTCACAACAAACTTGTGAAACAAAGACATGATTACAAGGTGGTCAGAAGGTATTCATAACAAGAGGTGGTCTTAATAACCTTTGAAATAAAGGTATGGTTGAGAAACGGAGATTTAATCATAAACAGGAATGAACCAAGCTTGTCTTTACTATAAGATGGCTTTCAAGTCAAAGACAAAAGCAGGTTTTCTTATCACTGCCTTCATGAGACCTCCAAAATGTGGGAGAATGTAGTGTATACTGTTTAATCTATAAATATTCATCACAAAGGGACATGTATAGAAAGTGCCAAAAGATTGATGTTAATCCAATACTAAGCTAAATGTGATAAGAAGAGGACATTCAGTGGAGGAAAGGAGCTGTAAGTTTTATGAACTGATTTTAGCATGCTAAAATGTCAACAGATGTAATTTAGGAAGATTGTTTTTTAAATTCCTTGGCTTAACTGTTATTCATACTACCTTTATCCATAGACTGAGGACAACGTATGTTGTTTTCTATACATGTCTAAAACTGCATGAGTAAAAATAATTTAGAGAGATGAAAATCTCTTTCTGCCTCTATTCCTCTGCTGACCAAGCTTACAGGACTGTAAGGTATGGCATGTGAAAGAATAAGCATCATTTAAAACATGTTTTGAAAAGAAAATATCTTGTATTTATGAAAAATATCTTCCAAAAGATTTTAAATTATGCTCTTTATCCACTATTCTTTTTCAGCCATGTCTAACTCATTCTTTTTTTTTTTTGGTTTTTCGAGACAGGGTTTCTCTGCAGCTTTTTTAGAGCCTGTCCTGGAACTCGCTCTTGTAGACCAGGCTGGCCTCGAACTCACAGAGATCCGCCTGCCTCTGCCTCCCGAGTGCTGGGATTAAAGGCGTGCGCCACCACCGCCCGGTGTCTAACTCATTCTTTATTTTGGCTTTTGCTTGAAAAAAAAATAGATTTCTTTATGTATCCCTGACTGTCCTGGAACTAGCTCTGAGGACTACTCTTTCTCAATTGGCAACTTCTAAGAGAATAGTCCTACTCCAACGAACCCATCATTTCAGTTATGATCATTAAGTATTTATTTTATTTACTTCTGCCATTCTTTTCCAGTGTTCAACATACCGTTGTAGATTTTCTGTTTATAACATTAATCTGTATGCTTGGTGAAAAGGGAAGTGTGCTTGTAGTTTTTTGTTCTACACCCAATATATAGCATACTATTCAAAACATGTGATATCAATGAACTTTTGTTGAATGAGCAGTTTTTTATGATTCAAATATATTTGTTAAGGAAATAGTTGTTATAGTTTAGTAAATGTTTTATTCAATATATTCAGCAGAGACAGGAATATGATAATATAGATTTGTATCCACCAGAAACTTACACATGAATTTTCCTAAATCAGAGAAGAAAATTTTGCTATATTGTTATGGGTATATGACATTACTGTTTTAATTTTTAGTAGAATTATACAGTAAAATGTTATCTCCTCAAGTAAAAATTTGCTACATAATTTAAACTTTACCTTGCTTTTTAATGTTTTGATTATAACTTTAAAAATGTCATACAAATTATTTTTATCATACTTACTCCTCAGTTCCTCCAAGATGTAACCTCACCTTCCTACCCGCATAATTTACCTGTTATTTGTCCTTCATTAAGCCAAATTCATTTTGCTTAAGTACTGCTGTATGTGGGGCCTGGCCTGGATGGTGATAGATTTGCCATGGATCACACACTTGAAGAAAACTTCATCTCCCTCTTCTAGAAGCAACCAAGTACTACTCAGCTGAGAGTGAGAATATGTGCCTATCATCTCTCATCTTTCATTGTTGGACTAGCAGGACCACTGCCTAAACCCATTTCTGGTTCCACAGTCTATATTAGTCAAGATTCTCTAGAGTAGCAATTTTCAATCTCTTCACTGTAACACCCTTGGTTGTTACATATCGAATATCCTGCATTTCCTTTATTTACATTATGATTTATAACAGTAGCAAAATTACAGTCATGAAGTAGCAACAAAATATTTTGTGGCTAGGGGTTACCTCAATATGAGGAAGGGTTACAACACTAGCACAGTTGAGAACCACTGCTCTAGAAGAATAGAACTGATAAAATGAATGAATGTATGTATATATAAATATGTATATATATGCATAATCTTTAGATTGTCTTATAGGCTCTGGTCTAGCTTGTACATCAATAGATACAATAGACATCTCCTGATAGGAACACCAGATATCTGGTAGTTGTTCAGTCCATGAGGCTGGATGTCTTCGTTGTCTTTTCATTTGCATTGTAATCATGAAGATGTAGTTCCTAGTATCAGTGAAGAAATGCCCTAGCATCAAGAGAGATGAACTAGGGAGAGAGAGTAAAGGAATGCAGGAAACAAACGAAATCCTCGTTTTTCTATGTCTTTTATGTAGGCAGCCACCAGAAGATGTGGACCATGTTTAAGATGAATTTTTTGATTTCTAATTATCTAGATTTAAATATGTCTTCCCACCTCAAGTAACCAATCACACACAAAATACTGCACAGATGTGTCCAGCTTTTTAGATTTTACATAATTTCTGATGTAGTCAAGTTGACAACTAAGATTAGCCACCACATTTTTAAAAACACATAGGCAAAACCTATTCCAATATTTGGTAAAAATGAACTTAAAAACTAGTCAGAAGCAATAGAGAAGGACATAAATTTATAAACATTTATGTACTAAAAACAGGTGCACAAAATTTTATGAGGCACACTATTAAATCTAAAACCACAGACTGAATCAGATTCAGTCATTCTGGGTGACTTTCAGTACTCCACTATCACTAATAGACAAGAACTAAACAGAATTACTTTTTGAGTTAAGTGAAACAATGGATCAAAATGGTTAAATAAACATTTACAGAACATTCGGCCAAAATACTGAAAAGTATACTTCCTTCTTAGCGTTCCATGAAGCTTTTTTGAAAATTTCCTACATATTAGAACACAAAGCAAGTATCAACAGATTTAGTATAACTCAAATGACATACTTTATTCTCTATGGCCACAAGGAATAAACCTAGATATCAACAACAGTAGAAAAGGTAGAGAGTACATAAAATATAAAGACCAAAGAACACACTAATGAGAAAAATTGCATCAAGGGAGAAATAAAAAAGGAAATTAAAATATTCATATAATTTAATAAAAATTAAAACGAAACATAATAAATCTATGGGATGCAATGAAGGCAGATATAAGAGGAATCTTTGTAGCACAAAGTACCCACATAAAAAATTGTAGTGATCTGAAATACATAACTTAATGATGATCCTGAAGGCCTTGGGAAAAATAAAAAGGAAAAACTGAAAAGAATAGATGGGAAAGGGTAATTGAAATCATGACTGAAATTAATGAAACAGGAATGAAAAAGTACATGAAAAATATGACAAATAAATGAAAAGAAGACTTGGTTCCTTGGAAAAATTAAGAGATCTGACAAATATTTAACTACATTAGCCAAAAGAGAGAGAGGACCCAAACTATTTAAAATCAAAGACAAAATCAAAAACATTACAACAGATACTGAAGAAATTTTTGGAGTCATAAGAACATTGTTTTAAATTCTATAGTCCACAAAACTGGAATATCTTAAAGTAACTGATAAATTTTTTTTCCAGTTTATTTATTTTTTATTAAAAATTGCCATCTCCTCCCCTCCTCCTCCCCCTTCCCTCCCCTCCCCTCCACCCATACCCCCACTCCCTCCCTCTCCAGGCCAAAGAGCCATCAGGGTTCTCTACACTATGTTGAGTCCAAGGTCCTCCCAACTCCCTCCAGGTCCAGGAAGGTGAGCAACCAAACTGACAAGGCTCACACAGAGCCCGTCCATGTCGTAGAGACCAAGCCCATCGCCATTGTCCTTGGCTCCTCGGTCAGTAAATTTTAAATATACATGACTAACTAAAATAATTTAAATGGAATAAATAATTTAAATAAATCTAATTCAAATTAAACTTCCAACGGACATTTAGAGCACAGTTTTAAAAGGTCATCATTGTTACATTCTTTGTCATTCTACAAAACACTTCATTTTTATTTCTTTCATTCAAACATATTTATAATCTTAACAAGACCTATTTTTTAATTGGCTTCATACATAATTAGTACTTAATGAATTGTCAAAGGTCTCTTACAACTAACAGATGCTGCCAGGAAGGCATTAGCAAGCTTTGTTGTCTTTGAGTTTATGGTAAAAGTTCCTAACAAATGCCCAAATTAGTGATTACCATGTACCTGATTGAAAACAGAATAGACTGTTTCAGGTCCGAGGCATTTTGTACCCCAGTACATATTTAGCATTATGTCTAAATGAGTATTTGAAACTTATTATTGCTCAGTTGATGAGCTGTGGAGATATTTCTTGATAGAGGTGTAATATAGTGGTAAAATAGTTTCTAATTCGTGCCTAACCAGAGAGACTCCGTTAATCAATCCGAAAACACTATTGAATATTGTCTAGCTCTATTCAAGTCTAAACTCTCTAAGGAGGTATTATACAATTTCTATTATTTGATGTATCATTTGAATATTTGATTTTTTAATACTATTAGTTTATTTTCTGTGTAAGTAACTTTTGTATTATATTGTAATATCACCTTTACATTGGGTCATTATATGAATTACTTTTCTCAGTGCTTTGAAAAAATCCACAAAAGAAATTTAAGGAAAGAAACGTTTTTCTCATTATTTCAATTATTATGGCATTGTCTGCAGTTGTGGGAAGGATATAAGAAAATGACCCTCAGTAATTATAAAAATTTCAGTTGTATCAAATAAATACATTCCAAAAGTGTATTCTATGACATGGTATATACAGTTAATAATAAAATATTGTATACTTTAAACATGTTAAAAGCATACACTTCATGTTCATTGTTCCTAACCACACTTCTCAAGCAAACAGATAAGCAAAAACATACAAGAAAGGATAAACCAAAAACACAATGACAAATAACACATGTATTTTCTTGTCCTTAGAAGTTAGATTTAAAAAACAATTAAGACAGGTAAATTCAAAGGGGATAATTTGAGAAGAGGAAAGGAACTAAAAAAAGAGGGAGTACATCACAGTAATATTGGAGGGTAAACCTGATCAAAGTATACAATCTATATGAAAATGTAATTGTAAAACTCATTATTTTGATCAATAAATTTGTCAGGAAATTTTTGCAAATGATAGGTATATTTGACATCTTGATTATATGATTATATCATAGGTTTATGTACTACCTCAAAACTCATCAAACACTATGCATTGAACCTGGGAAAGATATATGTATATATATATATATATATATATATGTATATATGTATATATATATCACATATAATTTGTTATACATCATACGTTTTATACATTATACATCAAAATGTTTTTAAAACAGAAGAATTGAATAAGTGAAGAAGGAAGTCAGGATATTGGCAGGAGACAGTAAATAATGGAGGGAAGAAGATTATTAACCATATTACTGAGGTGCATAGAAATAAATTGCATTGCTCTTGATCCCTTATTACATTCTACATTTATTAGAAAACACAAAATTTTATGGATCTGGGTTACTTTACTCATGATGACTATTTCTAGCTCTCTTCATTTACAAACAAATTTCACAATTTCATTTTTAATAAATAGATGAACAATTACCTCCTTGTTATGACCCACTCTTCAGTTGATGATGTTTAGACCGTTTTAAATTTCTAGCTATTTTGAATAGAATAGCAATGAACATGGGTGGGCAAATATCTCTGGAGTTATTTGGATATATGCTCAAGTGTAATTCCATTGGATCTTGTCATACATCTATTTTCATCCTTTTGAGGAACATCTGCACTGTTCTCCATAGTGATTGTACAAGGTTACATTCCCGCCAGCAATAAATATGCATTCTCCTTCCACTTGCCAGAATGCTGCAATTTCTTTCATTATTTGTGGTAATTCTAATTGGAGTTAGATGGAATCTCAAAGTAGTTTTAATCTTCATTTCCCTAATGGCTAAGTGTTTCCCAGTCATTTGTGTTTTATCTTCTGAGAACTCAGTGTTTGGTTCTACACCCCATTTTTAATTGCTTTTTCTGATGTTCAGTTCTCTTAGTGTTTTTTCTAGATAATGACACTATTTTATATGTAATTGGTAAAATATCTTTATACTGGCTGACATTTTACTTGGATGATGGTGTTCTTTGCTCTACAGAAGCTATTTAGCTTCATAATGTCACATTTATTAATTTTTGTTCCTAATGTCTTAATGCATTATGTTCAGAAAGTCCTTTCCTGTGCAAATGAATTTCAGCCTATTCTGTATTTTCTCTCCTATCAGAAAAAGGATCATACGGTCTTATTTATATTGAGGTTCTTGATTTGTATGGAGTTGAGTTTTCTGAAGGGTCATAGTTACAGATATATTTTCATTTCTTTGCATGCAGCCATCCAGTATGACCAGTACCTTTTATTCAAGATCTCTTTTCTCCTGTGTGTATTTTTGGCTTCTTTGTAAAATATTAGATGTCTGTATGTGTGTAAAGTGATGGCTAGGTCTTCAGCTGAACTATTTTGATTAACATGTCTATTTATAGCCAATGCCATGATGGTTTATTTCAACAGTATTATAATACAGCTTGAAATCTGGGGTGATGAGAACTCTAGCAGTTGTTTTATTCAGGGCTGTTTTAGTTATCTGGTCTTTTTTATTGTTGTTGTTTTGTTGCTTCTGTTGTTATGTGTATGTACGTGTGGATATATTGCCATTTGAAGTTTTTTTGTTTGTTTTTTTGTTTTGTTTTGTTTTGTTTTTTGAGACAGGGTTTCCCTGTAGTTTCTAGAGCCTGTCCTGGAACTAGCTCTTGTAGACCAGGCTGGCCTCGAACTCAGAGATCCACCTGCCTCTGCCTCCTGAGTTCTGGGATTAAAGGCGTGCGCCACCACCGCTCGCTTGATGTTTTTTTTTAAATAAGAAATTGTGTTGGAATTTGATGGGGTTTGCATTGAATCTGTAAATTGTTTTTAGTAGGATGGTGATTTTACAATACTACTCCTATGAAGAAGCATGATTGATCTTTCCAATTTTCTAATGTTTTCTTCAGTGTCTTGTTATTTTTTCAAGGACTCAGTTCTTTGATTAATTGATTATTCGAATTGTTTTTGTTCTTGTGTTTTCTATTTCAGTTATTTCAGTTCCAAGTCTTAATATTTCTTTCCATCAACTTCTTTGGGGTGTTATGTCTTTTGTATATATATATATATATTTATAGTGTATTGCTAACAGAATGAGAACTCTGCAGCTTTTTTTGTAGGCACTTAGTTCTATGAGGTTGCCTCTTGGCACTACCTTCATTCTGTTAAATAGGTTTGGCTATGCTGTTTTTTTTTATGTTCACTCAATTAAAAATTATTACTCGATTTCTGACTTGAACCACTTTTTATTTACTAGTGTGTTGTTCAGCATCCATAAGTTTGAATATTTTCTATAGTTTCTAAATTTTTGATATCTTGCTTTGCTTATGTGGGGTATAGGATGCTATTATTATTATTATTATTATTATTATTAATGTTTTTGTTTCTGTTGAAGCTTGCTTTGCATCCTAAAATATGGTCAGTTTTGGAGAAAGTTCCAAAGGCCTCTGAAAGCAAGTTTTTGTTATTATTACTTTTTCTTAGTGTTTGGGTGAAATGTTCTCTAGATTTCTGCTAAGTCCACTTGATTTTTGATGTTATTAACTGCACATTTTTTTGTTTATGTTTTTGTTCTGATGAGTTATGCAAGAGTGGAGTAGTGAACTTATCTACTTTCACTGTATTAGGGTCATTATGTGATTTTAGTCATAGTCAAGTTTCTTCAAAAAATGTTTAGAATTGCCATATCCTCTTGTATTTTTCTTTAATAAGTATGTTATGACTTTCCTTATTTTTATGAATAGTTTTATTTTGAATTCTGCTTTGTCATATATTAAAATATTTGTAACTGATTGGTTCTTAGATCTGTTTGTTCAGACTATCCTTTGCCATCATTTTACTCTTAGATATCCTTGGTTGTGATATCTTGGAGGCAGCAGAATGGGATCCTGTTTTGTAAAACTGTTTATCTGTATATTTTATTAGGTAACTGACACTGTTAATATTTAAAGCTATTATTGATTAGTGTTTACTGATTTCTCTTATTTTGTTGTTTTGGTTGTTGCATTTCTTCCTTGTTGCAATTAACTGTTCTGGGATTACAAATTTCATGTGTTGGTTGTTTTTAGCCTCCTGCCCCCACAGTCTGCTCCAGCCATACAGCTATCACCAACATTCAGAAGGCCTAGTTTAGTCCTATGCTGCTTACCCCACTGTCAGGCAGGTGTTAGTGAGCACCCATTAGCTCAGGTAAGCTGTTTTAGTGGGTATCCCCAACATGATCTTTACCACTTACCTCATATTATCCCTCCTGCTTCTCTTTTACTGGACTTTGGGAGTTCAGTCCTGTGTTCCACTGTGCATCTCTGCATCTGCCTCCATCTGTTGCTGGATGAAGGTTCTATGATAATACTAAAGAGAGTAATCAATCTGACTACAGGGCAAGGCCTGTTCAGGCTCTCTCTCCACAATTGCTTAGTGACTCTGAATAGTTCCAGATTTCAGTTCAGACTACAAACACTACCAGATCAATACAAAAGATGTAGTTTTTGACAGGCAAGCAGGCCTGAAAAGGTTCTGGAAGTCTCATAAGTAGGAAGTGGTATCCAGCTCCACCAAGGGAACAAGAGACAGAACTAGGGGTACCCTGTGTTCATCTGTGAATGGCATGGTCTGGAGGAAATGGAGATGAACTGGGAGGAGGGTTTGAGAATGTCAGTCATATCAAAGTAGGAGTAACCTAGAGAGTAGAGAAGGAAAGAGGCAAAGGAGGGAATTAGTATTCTACCTGAGTACTAGCCATGTGTGGGGGCTATGGAGTCTCCAGTAGAACACAGTTCATTGGGTCAGTAAGGAGTCAGAAAGAAGTGGAAATGAACTAGGAGGATGGGCTGAGGTAGGATAACAAGGAAGAACTAGAAGAGCCCCGGGTCCACATTGCAAGGCAGAGTCTCAGGATATCAATAGATTGTTTTTTTTTTCTGATTTCAAGATTGATTGTTCCCACTACATCTTTTAAAATAAGTTTTGTGTTCTTTATACATTGCATGCTTACAAATATTTATTTTTAATCAAGTGTACAAAACTTTAGGAAATTATTACTCCATGTTTTTATACCGTATTTATTTATCTTCTTCTGTAATTGTAATTATATTACTTTAGGTTAAACTATATGTCTCTTTTTTCTTTATTTTCAACTTTTTGTATTACGATATATATATTATTTATATGGTTTACAATTATATGTAAATAATTATTATTGGCATTGATCTTCAAATTTTACTTGTATTTTTTTCTGACATTTGCCTGATAAATTAATAAAATTTTTCAATAAAAATTACTATATTTATTTGGTTCTAGATTTTCTACTTTAATTTGTTTTGTTTCTTTTTTCCTTTCAGTAGCTATTGTTTTTCTTCATTGAAGTTATGACAACTACAT
Organism: Arvicola amphibius; assembly: GCF_903992535.2. Classification (NCBI taxonomy): domain Eukaryota; kingdom Metazoa; phylum Chordata; class Mammalia; order Rodentia; family Cricetidae; genus Arvicola; species Arvicola amphibius. The sequence continues at coordinate 41,277,606 of NC_052065.1, read as the reverse complement.
TATTGTTCAACCATTCAAAAATATTAACTAGTTTTTGGTACAATGTTCTGTTCCTTGTTTATTTTCTTCAGAGAAAGAAAATTATTCCATCATATTTTTGCCATTACTTAATCAAGATTCTAAAAGAATTTATACAGTATACATTTTCTATTGTCTTTTTAGTCTTAATTGACTTTTTTATGTTTTTGAGTGTGGCTATTTCTGTGTGTGTGTGTTTGTGTGTGTGTGTGTCTGCGTATGTAAAAGAGGGTATGTGCACATGTCTTCACAAATCTCTAAGATAGACATTAAAATACCATAATTTAATATTTTAACATCAAAGACTAAATTAAATTATTTTTGAAAATATCCAATTATACTTATTTTATATTTTGGACATCTGATTATTTTGTGTTTCCTTTTTTTGTTTACAGCCACATCATCTCAGCAACATTTATCTTTTACAAAACTATTTCCTTTACTACCTTGAATTTCTAGGAACAGTAAAAATCTCTTGTTATTCTTAAATTTTCCCATTTATTTGTTATATTATCTCCTTACCTATAAGATATCATTTGTTTGGTGGTTGCTTTAAACTGTTTATTGAGAATCCTTTGGGTATATTCCAAGAGTAGTAGTGCTGGCTCTTGAGGTAGATTGATTCTCAATTATCTGAGAAACTACCATACTAATTTCCAAAGTGACTATACAAGTTTGCATTACTATCTGCAGTGAAGGCATGTTGCCCTTTCTCCACATTCTCTGTAAAATAGGCTGTGGTCAATGTTCTTTAGCCTAACCATTCTGACTGGTGTAAGATGGTATCTTAGAGTTGTTTTGATTTGCATTTCCTTGCTGACTAATGATGTTGAGAAATTCTTTAATGTCTTTCAGCCATTTGAGATTTTTCTGTTGAGTATTCTCTGCTTAGATCAGAGACATTTGACCCAAATTTGTCGCAACTCATAGACTATATACCAAGAGCTGGGAAGCTTGCTGGACACCAAACTTGGCGCTCTGCATGTGGTCGATAGTTTTGTAGCCTTGTCGGTTTGTGAGACCCCTGGCAGTGGGACCAGGATCTATCCCTGATGCATAAGCTTGTTTTTTGGAGCCCATTCTATATGGTGGGATGCCTTGCTCTGCCTTGATGTGGGTAGGAAAGAGGGCTCGGTCCTTTTTCAACTGAATGTGCCAGGTCGGTTTACTCCCCATGGGAGACCTTAGCCTTATTGAGGAGTGGATGGGAGTGGGTTTAGGGAAGATGGGGGGAGCAGGAAGAGGGGAGGGAGGGGAAACTGGTTGGTATGTAAAATGAACAAATAAATAAATACATACATACTTACAAATAAAAAAAGAAAAATCTTAAACTGTTTTCCTTCCTTCCTTTTTCTTTCTTTCTTTTTTTCTTGCTTTCCTGCTTGCTTTCTTTCTTGCTTGCTTGCTTGCTTTTTTCTTACTTTCTAAATTTCTTTCCTGAGACAGAGTTTTTCTGTTTAGCCCCAACTGTCCTGAAACTTTTTCTGTAGCCCATTCTTGCCTTGAATTCAGAGATCCACCTGTTTCTGACTCCACATTGCTGGGATTAAAAGCTTGCACCATCACTGCAGGCTAACTATTTATCTTATGCCATCAAAAATGGGTCACATAATAAAAGTGCTTGCAACCAAGCCTGACCATCTGAGGTTTCGACTCACATGGTAAAGGGAAAGATCCCATTACTGGAGGTTGTTCTCTAGCACGCACACCTCACACCTTCCAGACAAGAAATCAATGAGCAAAAAGAAAATGTTTCACTTTATCACTATTTTAAGTCATTGGGATCCATTAAGATGCACCCTAATTTGGGTATTTGTTTTTTTAGTTGTTCTTTGTTTCTTGTGCTTAGATTTGATAAAAATAATGCATTAATTGTATTTGTCAATATTATTTTTCACTTTGACTTTCACTTTTTTTCCAAATATTTTGGACATTTAATCATTATTTCTATTGAGGAGTCCCCAAAATGAAATATTATTGTAAGTTACCCCCAAATTACTGACACATTCTATTGTTACCTTTGTAAGTTTTTTTGGTAGTTTTCCTTTTCTTTTCTTAAAATTTGATAGTGAGAATAAAACACATAGCTTGAATAAAAAAAAAACATGTCCCTTTCTAATGAACTGCTTCCTTCATCTTGATACATTTTATTGGTGTGGTTTCAAGTGCAATTTTATTAATTTTCCTCTCACTCTCAATTTGTTTTAAATCTCCATGTACTTTAATGGAAGTCATTCTAGCTACATTTTTAAAAGTTAATATTAGAGTCTATTCACTGTGCCAGGTGAGTTCTACTGTGATTTTTCCATGAAAAAATATCATATAATTTGATGAGATTCATTCTCCTGTATTACCCACTTTACTCATCATTTCTTCTGACCAGTACCCTTCTACTGTTTGTCGTTATACTGTTTGTCTGAGGTTTAGCTTCCTATGAGGATCTCCAATTTTATATTTTTTCTGTGAATGACATATTATGTTTATGACTAAAAAAAAAACTCCCTTTTGTATGTGTCCCACATTTTTTTTAAAAAACTCATGTGTTGATTGATGATCCTGTAACCTGAGAATTATAAATAGTGGTAGAATTAAAATGAATGTGCATTATCTCTGTAACACACGGACACAGATTCATATATATATATATATATATATATATATATATATATATATATATTCCCAGGAGTGGTATAGCTGAATTGTATGGTGCCTATTTTTAGTTTTTTATTAGTTAATATCTTGATATATTGATTAAGTATTTCATCACCTGTGTCATTTCTCCTTAGTTGAAATCAATCCCTTTTTCTCTTGACATAATTCTTATCTCTTTGAATGCTTGACTTTTAAATTTTTTAATTGTTTTTTTTTAAATATAGGTCATTTTCGTCATGTTGGATGCCATATACTTTTGTGTTCAGGTTGCCAAGGTAGAATGTTTTCTCTCAATATTCAAAATTCAAACATTAATCCTTAATGTGGCAATATATAAAGAGGGAGTATCTTGGAATAACGAGGGTGGAAATGTTATGATGGTATTAAAACTGTTCTCTTAAGACTTTACAAAAGACTTTGTTTCCTCTATTTTGTTCATGTGAGGACATCAAAAGTAGAGTTCTCACTTGAAAGAGCCCATGCTCAGCCTTATCACAGATCTACAACAAAAGAACACCTATGGCAGCCATACCAGCCCCACTGTTCCCATCTCCTGTGGATCACACAGATCTTAACTTCCTAATCTTCCTCCTCCCACTCATCCCTTTATCTCAGTCATTGACTCCAGCAGGTACCACATAGTAACTCACAGACCACTTTGGCCAAAAAACAGGTAGGCTGCCTGGAGATACACAACTCTCATTCTGCTTCAGCAGATCCAATTCTCCCAGTCTCATCTCCAGCCATATAGCAGAAATCCTGCTGTAGTCTCTCTTTCCTCTATGAATTTATGCCCAAAGTATCACAAATAAGTTCTCTCTTAACCTACCCAGCTGCAAATTATACCACTATCCCAGCCTCTAAAACCAGTAGGAATTAACTGGGAACGTATAAACTGAGCATGCCAGGTAAACAGGCAAGCTAACTGAAGACCTTCACAAACAAGTCCCTCCTCCTTTCCAATCCAACCCCCCAGAGTCGTTCCCAGACTGCAACAGAACACTGGCTGCAGCCTGCCTCTCCCTTCCCACGTTTCCTGTGTATCCAGAAGCATTACTTCCTAACCTCTCCCCTCCTATTTGATGCTTTATTCCAGCCCCCAGCTTCAGTAGGCATCCCCTGTTTAACAAACAGACCACACCTGCCAGGAAATCAGGTAAGCTACCTGCAGATCTCTTCTCCCTATGTTCCTCCAATCAACCCTCCAGTCTTATTCCCAGCTCTGCAGTAGAACAAGTATGGAACTCTTCCCTGCCATGCTGCTCCAATCTTCTGTGGATCTCACTGATGTTCCCTTCCTAACCTCCCTTTCTCAGTCCATTGCTTTGCCCTAGCCCCAGTGCTAACAGGCACTCCCTACTAACTCAAGGACCTCTCCTTTAGGGAAACAAATAGCCTAAAGGTGGATACACACTTCTTTTTCTCCTCCAGACTCCCAAGTCTTTTCACCAGCTCTGAAGCAGAAAACATACGGTAGTCTTTCTTTCCTCTCTGAACCTACCACTAAAGGATCACAAAGATCTCCCCCAATCTTCCTGTTCCCAGCTCATCACATAATCCCAGCATCCAACACAAACAGGTATTCCCTGTGAACACACAAGCTGAACAGGTCAGAGAAACAGACAACACACAGCCAACACACCCTATGAAAATAAAGGGAGAAAAGAGAAATCAAAGAACAAAATACTCACTCAACAAGACAAATCCAGAATCAGCATCTAGAATTTTAATCATCTGAAGCTAAGAAACCCAGAGGTCAGCTTATAAAGACAATCAAAACAGTTGGGGCAAAATGTCTCTTCTACAACATAGCTACCTTACCAGAGAAAGCTCTGAGTATTTCATCATAACTGAACCACAAGAAAAAGACCTTAAAACAACCTTTATGAATATGATAGGATCCTTAAAAAGGAAATGAATAAATCACTTAAAGAAATGTAGGAAGGTAGAAATAAACAGTGAAAGGAAATAAGTAAAACTGTTCAAAATGATAAATTAGATATAGAATCAATAGAAAATCAAAACTAGCAGAATTCTGGAAATAAAAACTTATTTATTCAAACAGTAACTTCAGGGCAAAACACAAGAGATGGACGAGGGAATCATAGGCATTGAAGACACGATAAAAGAAATGGATACACTGGTCAAAGAAAAATTTAAATCTAAAAAAAAAAATCCTGGCACAAAATATCCAGGACATCTTGAACACTATGAGAAGACCAAACCTAAGAACAATAAGAATATAAGGAGATGAAACCGAGACAAAGACCCATAAAATTTATTCAACAAAATCAAAGAAGAATTTTTTTTTTTTTTTTTTTTTTTTTTTTTTTTTTGGTTTTTCAAGACAGGGTTTCTCTGCAGCTTTAGAGCCTGTCCTGGAGCTAGCTCTTGTAGACCAGGCTGGTCTCGAACTCACAGAGATCCGCCTGCCTCTGCCTCCCGAATGCTGGGATTAAAGGTGTGCGCCACCACCGCCCGGCTTCAAAGAAGAAAATTTTATAACCTAAGGAAGGAGACGCCTATTAAGGTAGAAGAAGCTTACAGAGCACCAAATGATTTGGACAAGAAAAAAAACACCCCTTAAGCACATAATAATTACAATATTCAATGTAAAGAACAAAGAATGTCAAAAACTTCCAGGGAAAAATACCAACTAGCATATAAAGTCAGATCTACAGGACTTACACCTGACTTCTCCATGGATAGCTTAATAGGCAGATGGGCTTGGACAGATGTCTTCCAAACTTTTAAGAAACCACAAATGCCAGACCAATCTATTATACCCATCAAATTATTCAATCATCATTGGTAGAGAAAAAGATATTTGTAATAAAGTCAAATTTAAACAATGTCTATCTACACATATAGCCCAATAGAAACTGCTAGAAGAAAAACGTCAACCTGAGATTAACTCCATCCAAGAAAATACAGAATAAATCTCAGACCAAAATCAAAGAAAGACATACACACACACACACACCACCACCACCATCACCACCACCACCACCACCACCACCACCACCACCATCACCACCACCAACACAACACCACCAACAACAACACCAGCACAAAATAACATCAACAAAATAACAGGAGTCAACAGCAGTTGGTCATTGAAATATCTCAATATCAATGCTCTCCATTCCCCCAATTAAAAGATATGGACTAACATAAGAGCTATGAAAACAAGATTCAACCTTCTGCTGAATCCAAGAAACATACCTCAACATCAAGAATAGATATTATCTCAGTGTAAAGGTGCTTAAAAAGATATTCTAAGTAAATGGACCTAAGAAGCATGCTAACATAGTTATTTTAATACATTTACACAATGGGGGTATTACTCAACTATTAAAATATGACATCATGAAATTTGCAGGATAATGGATGAAAATAGAAAAAATCAAGTTCCTAAGTGAGGTTTCTGAAACCCAGAAATCAGTATGATATGTGTTTACTTATGTGTGATTTTGAGCCATTAAATTAATGACAACCAACCTACAATCCATGGACCTAGAGAAGAGGTGTTAGGTATAGAGGAAGAAATTAGGTGTGGGGGGGATTTAGGAAGCAGTGCTTACTTAATGAACCATGGTCTTTTCATATGGTCATTTGGAATGAAAGTATACACCTGTGTTGAATAGATCTCAGAAAGATTGAAGCTGAGACAAGTTTATTCCAAGCAATCAGACTTTTTATACACTTATCAAAACAGAACACAGTGGGCATTGTCACGTTTTAATGATGATTACAAGCTAGAGAAAAATCAAAGACTGTATAGCCCAAAGATCTTGTGTAAAAGAAAACACTACTGCTCTAAAATATAGTATCAATATACTGACTCTAAATAATATTGTGTTATACTCGTAGATCAATGCCTTATTCAGTAATCATCAGAAAAGCTTCTTTGTGTAGCAGGTGAGAACAGATACAGAGACCCACAGACAGACATAAGGCCTTGGAACACATAACTACAAAAGGAATCTTGCTATCAAATCCCCCCTTTAAGAGTTCAAGGAACCTCACATAAAAGGAGGTAGAAAGAATGTAATAGCCAGAAGGAATGGAGGAACCCAGGAGAACAAGGCTCTCTAAATCATCTGAGCAAGGCTCATTTGAACTCACAGAGAATGAAGCATCAAGCAAAAGGCCTACGTGGAACTGCACCTGGTCTTCTGTATATATCTTACAGCTTATAGCTTAGTATTTGGTGGGACTTCCAAGTGTGTAAACAGGGTCTCTGATTCCCATGCACAATCTTGTGACTCTTTTACTTCTGTTGGGTTGCCTTGTCCAGTCTTGATGTGATGATGCTTATTTTATTTTACTATGTTTTATTTTTATCATGTTTGGTTATTATTCTTAGAGGCTTGTTCTTTTCTAATGAGAAAAAGAAATGGAATGAATCTGGATGGGAATGGAGATTGGGAGGAACTGGACAAAGTAGAGGGAGGGAAAACTGTAATCAAGATATAGCGTATGAGAAAATAACCTATTTTCAATACAGGGGAAAAAAGAAGACAGAAAAGAAATAGCTCATATTGGCATCTAGATCTCAGTATTAGAACGTTCTAGACTATGAGAAAGAGATTGCGACAGTTGAGAAATTGATTGGGACAAACAATGTTGCAGATTTGTTATAGCAATCTGCTAGTATTTAACTGCATCCTTCAAAATGATATTGACATTTAAGAGTCATTTTAATATTGTTGAGAAGCAGGGCAATTTAAAGATAAATCTTTTTATCTATAAATTTGCTAATATAATTCTAAGAGAACTATGCTAGTTATAAAAGTGAATATTGCTCCCTCTTGGTCACTATCTGTCTCTTGCATTTTCACTTACCTTACGATGACATTGCCATGATATGATTCATCATTAGGGACTTCACTATATTAAGTTTTATAAACTTTTACTTTCAGGCTTCAGAACATGAAAAACACTTTGATTATGTTTCATTTGGTAGTATTCTGTTACAAAAATACAAGATAGACTAAGGCACAATCCAAACTGACAAAGACACATACAAATTTTCTTAGCTGTTTACTATATCACAGACAAATTGTTTCAGCTTCATCCCTTTTGTACAAATACCAATCATTGCTATAGAAGACTAGAGCAGCCTTTTGTCACTGGCTGATTTTGCTTCATAAACCATGCAAAATCCTATTGAGTACTCTGCTTGATGCCTGTCATTTCTGAAATTTTTTACTTTGCTTGGCAAGAAGAAGAGTTATTTCTAGCTCAATAAAAATTTTGAGAATTATTTTCTCTGATTGTTTTTGGGTTACTCTTCCCCATGGCTACATTATTTTTTCTGTTGTTCAGGTTTTAAGTGAATTCCCAAAGAATACTGTGATAATCTCCAGAGTTTTTCTCTGTGCAGAATTCCTCTTTCCTTGTATTCTTTCCTGGAATTTATGTTTATTTATTTTTTTTATCTAGAATCATAGTTTCTATACTCATATTGGGAATATTTATAGTCTCATTTTGGTGTTCTCAAACATGTATGTCAGTTTGGAATTCCTTCAGTAGCCAAGGTAGAGTAATCACAGTAATTATTTTGGTAGCTTCTCTGACTTGTACATGACTCCCCTTGATGTCTGCTATTGTAAGCTCTTCAATTTTCCAAAATCATGCATGTACACACATAAGCACTCACATAAGCAAACACAGACTCATGCATTTTCTACTATTACAAATATAACAGCTAATTATTTTTTCTCATTCTATATTAATAAAATATACTTCATCAATTTATGAAAACTGATATTTTCTGAAACAAAAAACTCTATGTTCCAACTTTATAGTAGCACACATCCACTTAAATTATTATATATGGCCGGGCGGCGGTGGCGCACACCTTTAATCCCAGCACTCGGGAGGTAGAGGCAGGTGGATCTCTGTGAGTTCGAGACCAGCCTGGTCTACAAGAGCTAGTTTCAGGACAGGCTCCAAAACTACAGAGAAACCCTGTCTCGAAAAACCAAAAAAAAAATTATTATATATGTTATTTTGTTATATACATGTAATACTTTATTATCCTCCCTCCTTGATATATATGAGATAGAATTAAGAGGTTAAATTTCATACATTGCCAACATCATTAAGTTGAACCAAGAAAAAATAAGAAAAAATACCCAAATTAAAAAAATGCATCAAGTAGTACACATATTTATAAAAGCAACAAAAAATAACAAAACAATGATGGAAACAATTTTGCAGAGTTCATATAAGAAAGAGGATCTTATCTAGATGAAAATGGTAACTGAGCTCTGAAGTGATTTTCACTGAAATGTGTGACTCAACACCCATGTTTGTGTGGAATTTAGCCTAGCTTAGTAAAAATGAGAAAGAACTGTTTCCAGCTATAGTAAAGCAGAACGATTAGGAAGGGAGGAGGAAAATATCCTCATGAATTTCTTATTCTTTATAAATTATCCTAGACAAATGAATGTAGAATTATTTGAGTAGGAATGGCAAACGTTTAGTATGATTTTTGTGGGTTTTGTGAAAAAAAAAATCTCTGAACACTCAAACATGCCTTTGCATATGACATACCAGTTAGTCCTTTGGTATGCAAAATGAAAAGTCCTATTCACTATGGAGTGCACAGTGATGCTGAAACATTTTTAAGTTTGGGTATGTCTTTTAGAAACAGGTGGAAATACAGAAATAGGTTCAGTAGTTGCACTTGAATGTGACTAAAGCTTGTCTTTCTCAATTGCTCAGAGTCTTCCATAGAATGCACATATAAAATGATTTATTCAGAAATTATTTTAGCAATGATAATAATCTTTATTGTAGGTATAATACAAATGAAGTTAAAATGATAAATCAATGTCCATTTATTAAACCATTCTAGTAGTGTAAGTTTTTGAATCATGTTATTCCAAAATGCTTCCTTAGAACACTATGTTTTTTCATTAGTGTCAAAATAATTCAATAATTCTGGATTCTTGTCCACTAAAATTATTTTTGAATATATATATATACATATATATGTACATATATATAAAGAAAAATAAGCCCTTGACTATAAATTATTCTGATTATATGTTACCTGACCTCATCATTTATATTCTGAAATCTTTGAATGATTTTCACTTTAAAAAATTTAAATCTATTCTTAATACATAAATATTTTGAACTGTTAGTATTCAAAAACATTTTTTATAAAAAATAAAAAATTGTATAATAAACAACTTGAAATCTACACATACTTTCTTCATCTCCACTTTCCCCTTGTAGACTCTTTTGGATAAAATTTAGAAACACTTATAGTCTTAGTATTTAATAGGCCATATTATAATGTGTATACAAAACAAAATTTCAATTCAATTGGTGAATTTTGTCTTTTAAAGTTAGAATGTAATTTAATCAATTCTTAAACAAGTTGGTACATATAGACAAAAAACAATTTAAGTGAATTTCACTTCAAACTGTGATTTTATTTATTCTGTAGCCGATTTTAGGCTTAGACTATAATTTTTTTTTTTTTTTTTGGTTTTTCGAGACAGGGTTTCTCTGCAGCTTTAGAACCTGTCCTGGAGCTAGCTCTTGTAGACCAGGCTGGTCTCGAACTCACAGAGATCCGCCTGCCTCTGCCTCCCAAGTGCTGGGATTAAAGGCGAGCGCCACCACCGCCCGGCCTATAATTTATTTTTTGCATACAAAGTAGGCAAAATAGTTTTTATATTTCATCATTATTATTATTAAGATTTACTTATTCTGTGAGTGTAGGCATTTTGTGTACATATATCCTTAGTGCCTATAGAGGACCAAAAAGGGCATTGGATTTCCTTGGACTAGAGTTACAAGTGTTTGTGAGTCTGTGTAAGAGCCAGAGGTGGTAGGAGATATCAAGAAAATACATCTTCCATATACAACAGTGCTAATGCCCATATGAAATCACAGAGACTGGGAGCACATGTACAAGTCCTGTAAATGTTTAAAAGAGACCAAGGCCCAGCATGGAGAAGGAGAAGTGGGTAAAATTTTGCACTCCTTAGAGAGAAGCTATTTATAATAGATACCTGATGGGAGAGGCAAAATGAGTCTTCTCTATTGGAATGATCAAACTCCAGAGTAAATCTCATATTCAGAAGTAATTGACCAACATAAAACAGACTCTCTCTCTCTCTGTCTCTCTCTCTGTCTCTCTGTCTCTCTCTCTCTCTCTCTCTGTGTGTGCTTGAATTTTTATTTTATTACTTTTTGATGTTTTTGTCTTTTTAGTTTTCTTTCTTTACTTTTTATGTGAATGGATAGAGAGGTGAGGTGGGTCTGTGAGGACTTCAGGAAAATAATCAAAATATGTTATATGAAAAATTTTAGAAATAATAAAAATGTAATTAAAAACCTTATATTGGGGATGTAGTTCAAAAGTAGAGGGTGCATGAAGCCTGCAAGAGGCTCTTAATTTGATCCTCACCAGTACAAAATATATAAAATCTAATGAAAGGAAGTGGTTGTTAGCTGCTGAGTGGGGTGGGAATTGAACCTGGATTCTCTGAAAGGACATCCAGTGATATTACCTATTGCTCAATCTCCCCAGTCCCCTTATATCACATTATTTAAGTTCCTATTTATAAAATCAAAACAAACATTTTAAGTTAATTTCTTTGAATATACATAATATTGACAGAAAGCTTATTATTGCATGAATTCACATACTTATTTGTGAATTGCTATTCACTTGGTTCCTTTTAAGTTATTATTTGAATCTTACTGGACACCTTATAAAAAAAGTGGTTTATTATTACAGTTCTGTAACCTGAAAAATTCAAGACTACAGCACTGGCACTTGAGAAAAACTTTGTCTCATGTCAACATGCAAAGGGAATCATACAGAGAAGAAATACTGATATGGAAGAAATAAGAATAGTACAGTGACACATTTTGATTTATATTTTGGTAAGTATATTAAAATTGTAGCAAGACTTATTGCTAGATGAGAATAATCAAACTTGGAGGACATAAAGACTCTTGTTTTTAAATGACAGAACTGAAAGAATAAATATGTGTATCCTGCTACACTTTCCATGATTTTTAGAAATATCAAGTAGTAATATAATTTTATAATGTGGTCATTGTTGAAACATCTAATTAAACATTATTTCTTCAAAAATTGTTTCAACTACAAGGAATCCATGATACTTTAGTGCCATTAAACTAATTATTTATAATCCATTCAGTAATTTTAAAAGTAAACACTCTTAAAAGTCTATAAACTGTATTGTACAGTGTGAACCAAGTGCAAGGAAATAGAAGCAGTCATCAAAAGCTTTCCAACCAAAAAAAGCCCAAGGATGGATAGTTTCAGTGCAGAATTCTACCAGAACTTCAAAGAAGAGCTAACACCTGTATAGCTCAAATTGTTCCACGTATAGAAACAGAAGGAACATTGCCATATTCTTTTTTTATGAGGCTACAGTTACCATGATATTAAAGTCACATAAAGATTAAACCAAGAAAGAGAATTACCACCCAATTTCCCTCATGAACATTGATAGAAATATATGCAATAAAATATTGGCAAACTGAATCAAAGAACACATCAAAAAAATCATCCACCATGATTAAGTTGGCTTTATCGTTAGAAATACAGGGATTGTTCTACATATGAAAAATCTATCAACGTAATCCACTGTATAAACTAAAAGAAAAAATAGAATCATCTCATTAGATGCTGAAAAAGTATTTGACAAAATCCAACACCTCTTCTTGTAAAGGAGATATCAAGGATACAAGGAACATATCTAAACATAATAAAAATCAACTTACAGCAAGCCGACAGCCATCATCAAATTAAATGGAGAGAAACTCAAAGCAATTCCACTAAAATCAGAACAAGACAAGGCTGTTAACTTTCTTCATACCTGTTCAACATAGTTCTTGAAGTTTTAGCTAGAGCAATAAAACAACAAAAAGAGCTCAATGGGATTCAAATTGGAAAGGAAGAAGTCAAATGTTTGCTACTTGCAGGTGATATGATACAATAAATAAGTGATACAAAAACTTTACCAGAGAACTCCTAAAGCTGATAATTACCTTCAGCAATTATGTGGCAGGATACAAGATCAACTTGAAGGAACTGAATATTCAAGATGGGAAAGGACAGAGACAGAGAGCAAGAAAAGAGTTATCTTTATTGAGGGGCATTATGTGTCTAGCAAGAAAACCGCCACTAGAAAATTCCCCAAGAATTCACAAGGATGAACCCAACTAAGACCCTAATTGATAGTGGAGATGGTGCCTGAACTGGCTTTTCCCTGTATTCAGACTGTTGACTATTTTAACTGTTGCCATAGAATCTTCATCCAGCAACTGATGGAAGCAGAGGCAGAGAGTCACAGCCAAACACTGGGTTGAGCTTCCAAAGTTGAAGAGTGGGAGGAATGAGAATATGAGCAAAGAGATTATAACCATCATGGGGATACCCATTGAAACAGCTTACTTGAGCTATTGGGAGCCTACCAATTCTGTCCTGACAAGAAAGGAACCAGCATAAGACCAAACTAGTCCCTTTGAATGTGGGTGATAGTTGTATGGCTGGAACAGATGCACCCAAGGTTCAGAGACCACCTAAGAAAGGGTGGCAGAAAGAATGAGAGACAGACATCAGGAAAGACTGGAGCAGAACAATGTTTTCTGGACCTGTTATAACTGGTATACTCATGAATTCACAGCAACAGTGATTGTCAGCCCAAGACCTATATAAAATCAAGCTAGTCAACATTCTAACATGGCAGTAGAAGGCCTTAGAAGATCTCAGAAACTTAAAGAGATACTGACAGCTGATGGATTCTAAGAAAAGGATAGTTAATTTTAAGGGTTTGGCCTCTCTTAGGAAGACCACGCTCCAGTAGAAAACCCCACACCTATGAATATATGGTTAGTACAAGCTGGCCTAGTCATATTATGAAGAAAAAAACAGAACAAAAGAAAAAGGACACGAAGTTTGAAATGAATAGTGAGATGAGGGTTGGGTTGAAGAAGAGTTTAAGTAAAGATCAGGGGTGAATATGACCAAAATATGTTTAATGAAATTTTCAAAGAATTAATAAAATTTATTTTTAAAATGAATAAGCTTTACTATACAAAGAGTATTTTATAACACTTATTTAAATGTATTTCATGCAATTTATATTTTACTAATCACAATTACTAATTGCATTTTATGAAATAATTGTTTTGCCAGTAAAAATTTAATATGAAAATGTGCAGGATGAAAAGAGAAGAGAAAAAAGATGCTCTGTAGCAAACACAAATACCATAATTTACAAGAAACTTTCTTTCTTTCTTCAGTGTTTCTTATGTAAATAGCCATTGAATTATGCTTTTGTTTTTCAGTTTAAAAAGATCTTTCATAAGGTTGTTCAAGGAAAATTTGAAAAACAATAATATTTGATTCAACACAGAGTTATCATAGTTTGAGCTTACTTCCATTACATGATTTAATTATGATTATCCACATTTAGAAGTATACAATTTCTAATACTTGCCCATGTGCAGCTATGACTAGTCTGATCCAGAGACACTGAAGAACATTTTTCCTTACTAGCAATGCTATATAGTCAAGAAAACAAGTCATCTCAAAATTAAATTCCATATGTAAAAAAAAAGACTTACTCTTCCTTAAAATCAAAAGTACATTCCTCACTTGCCAGTGACACCACTTATACTAGAACTGCAAATTCTGCATTTAACTCAGTGGTCAAATGTAAAGTCAGAAAAACATGAACCATATCCACAGTGCAAAAATTTTGGTCAAATGTAAAGTCAGAAAAACATGAACCATATCCACAGTGCAAAAATTTTATTCAGCAAGTAGATATATAGAATCTTAAATAGTTTCAACAAATACTGTTAGCCTCAGAATTAACATAGGAAGTTTTGTGATGTTCTATTCTCTAAGTTAGTTGAGATTATCAAAGTTATTTAAAAATATTTATAAAGATTTTCATTCAAATTCAATATTTTAATTATTTCCTACTAAAGTGGAATTTGCATGGTAAAAGTCAATTTTTATAATCCCATATGGAAACTTATTTTATATGATTCATATACATATATATGTAAGTGTGTGTATTGTTAAGTTGGGAGCTTAGACTCCAACCCTTTGCATCTATCCTAACCCCTCTGACCCTGAGAGTTAGCATTCTGGACTCAAAATCTCAGCAGGCCATGTCCTGACTCCTCCTTGTGGGCAGGGCCACTCCCACAGAAGATTTAAGTGAACTCCCAAAAGAGGAACACATGGTCTCTTTTTCTTCCTCCCAGTGGTGGCATTCACGGCCCCTTAGGGCCACCTGAGAGTGCAGAACTCCCTTTAAACCTGGACATCTTTTAAATTGGCTTGATTGGGAATTTTGCATCTGCAGAGAGCTCACATTAGGAAAATATTCCTAACATCTTGGAGGTCCCACTGAGATAGGGCAGACCCTTTCCACTTGGCCGGCCTTGTGTTGAAAGGTCCCTAGTCTACAATCTGAGTTCTCTATGCCACACTAAAACCAGCTTCTGGGCTACAGTGGCTGCGTCTTGGTGAGTCCCTTTTCTTGTTTATGCTATAGGGTTTTGGGGGAACCCATTTATACTTATTTTTATCTTTTTTCAGATTCCTGTTGAAATTGCAGCCCATACCAGCGGTTTGATTCCCAGCAGTGGTCAGATGGCATGGCAGCCTTGGCTAAGATGGAGATCTGTTTGTTTTGGGATACCAGGCATGCAATTACCACAGCCCCATTTGGACCTAAGAACCATTTTGGCAGACACATTGGAGTGGACTTAGGTCACGTGGTTGGGCATAGACTTTAAAATGTGCCCTTACAGTTCAAAGCCAGATCCACTGTTGCCACTGTAATGCCCCTTACCAAATCTTTTAAATTAAGCCTGTCATAAATACAATCTGTCTCAAACGGCTAATTTCCCTATGTACTAAGTCTTGAGCTTACTGTCCTCCAGGACCTAAAAAAATTTTGTTGCAATAAGGACAATCAAACAGAGCTTAAATATGTCCATGGTTTTTGGGCTCTGTGCTCTCGCCCCCACACTTAGTAGCCAGTGTCTCAGAGCACCAAGCTGCCAGAGGCACTGGCCCCTCCCCAACTCCCTTAAGCCTAACTACCCAACCCACTCCTGTGGAGCAACATTCCTTCCCCTCCCTTCCCAATACAGAGGTTCAAGGTCAACTCCCACCTTACCCACCTTCCCCTCCTCCTCTTACCTCATCTCTCCACTCCTGGACCCTCTATGAGCACTGGGCTAGCCCTCCCAATCCTCCCCCATGTTCTCTTTTCTCTCCCAGATCTCTCTCAGATAGAAAAGTTGCTAGGTTCCCTTTCTACTAATCCTTCTGCTTACCCATCTTTTCCTCAGTCAGTACCAGATATTAGGAAAGAGTTAAGAAAGGGTCAGGATGGTCCCAAAACTCCTATACAGGAATTGGTGAAAATGGCTATTAAAGTTATGAATGCCCGAAAAAAGTCAGCTGAGTCTTCCCTACAGACAAAGCTACAACAATCTACAGGCCCAGGCCTTAGCAGCTGCTCTAATGTCACAGGAATGGGGAAAAGGGAAACCAGTCACAAGGCTCTACCCTGATAGAGCCCAGCCTAAGTCAGCCTCACAGGCAAACTATTTCAAGTGTGACCTAAATGGTCACATGGCACGATATTGCACTATGCCTCCTCTGAGATTATGCCCTATCTGGCAGCAACCTAGACACTGGAAATCACAATGCCCCTGTGTGGGCTTTTCCTCTATGCCAAGTCACGAAGGTCCGTCCTCATCACCATTGGCAAGTGAAACTGTGAGAAACTTGCAGAAGATTGATAATGCTCAGACTTGGTTTATCCCATAACCCTATCTAAGCTTAAGATAAAGCTGCAGGTAGCGAGTAAGTCCATTACTTTTATTCTCACACAGGCCTTAAATTTCCCTCACAAATTTTAGCTATGGGGGTAGGCAGAACCAATTCCTCCCCACTTAAAACTTTACCACTGCCCTGAATTCTTGCAGGACAATTATTTCTCTCATTCTTTTTTAGCAATTCTGGCTTTCCCAGCATCTTTCCTGGGTGAAGATATCCTTAGTCATTTCCCCAAAGCTTTGTTCTGCTTCTTGGAGCCCCTTTTTGACCCCACCCATCTCCAAGATTCTATTTTACAGGTTCAATCCTCCTACCAGATGTGTGCCCAGGCCAACCCATAAGGGGCTCTCTACATATGTCAATCTCTACACCAGTTTTGTGGACATCAACTGGGCAAAGACTGGCAGGTTAATTTTAACCATATGCCTACTCATAAAAAACTCCATTATCTCTTAACACTTGTGAGCACTTTTATAGGATGGATGGAAGTGTTTCATGCCTTCAAGGAAAGAACAGATGTGGTGGCCCAGATACTCTTGAACCACATCATTCCTCAGTTTGGTGTCCCAAAAACCATCCAGACGAACAATGGACTCATCAAACAACAAGTAACCAAGCTCTCCATTGAACTCAGGTTGTCTTGGCCCTCCCTTCTCCCCATTGACCTAACTCACCTCAGGACCACCCCACATTCCCCTATGGTCCTGAGGCCTTTGAGCTGGTTTATGGCAGGCCATTACTCCTTAACTATCACTTCCCAGTTCAAACTCCTCCACTGGTAGGGTACCTACCCTACCTCTCCCTTTTAAGGTCCCTTCTCCATTCACATGCTGACAGTTGTCTCCCTGCTACCACACCAGGTGACAGAGTACTCCTCAAACAGTTAACTTCTAGGTCTCTCAAACCTTTATGGACAGGAACTCACATGGTAATCCTCACCACCCCCTCAGCTGCCAAGCTCCTGGGACACCAATTCTGGTACCATCTCTCCAGGCTCAAGCTGGTGCCTACACAAGATACTTGGTCTGTCCAGCAGACACTATCTTCCACCCTCTTGTTTTCCAGGATGCCACAATGAAGAAGGGCCTACCTGTTCCTCATTCTGGCACACTTATCTTTGGTGATAACATTTTTTTCCTAGACACCTGCCTTCTCATCTCCCCCAAGGAACAGATGCCTGCTATCTCTGGGATGATAGTACATGGGATACCTTTCCAGCCACACCTCTTGCTGAACATGGATACCTAGCTTTCCCCTTTCACATATCACCCCATGCCCGGAGGAAGTAGTCAGATTTGATTCTATGCCCGTTTTTCCAAAGAGAGTCTAAATGTTTGTCAGAATTACCACTCCAATTTTCTGTCACCTCTATATCCAAAGAGTCTGGAGTGTTAAGTTTGAAGCTTAGGCCCCAGCCCCTTGCATCTATCCTAGCCAGAGAATTAGCACTCTAGACTCAAAATCCCAGCAGGCCAAGTCCTGTTCCCTCCCTGGGGAGGGGGCGCTCAGGACCACTCTCACAAAATATTAAGTGAACTCCCAAAAGAGGAACACATGGTCTCCTTTTCTTCCTCCCTGTGGTAGCATTCACGGCCCCCTCAGGGACACCTGAGAGTCCAGAGCTCCCATTAAACCTATATATCTCTTAATTTGGCTTGTTTTGATTTGGCTTGATTGGGAATTTCACATCGGCGGAGAGCTTGCATTAGGAAAATATTCCTAACATGTATGTATGTATGTATGTATGTATGTATGTATGTATGTATATGAGTTTAATTGGAGTTACTTTTCACAAAGCATAGCGCTCTTACAGACATCATAGGTTGTCAAATGAAAAGCCAGATGATGGGTGTAGGATTCTGGTCATAGCTGTTATAGAACCCCTAAACAATACAAGATGGACCAATTGCTTTTGATTGTCCAAAAAAAGATAGTAAGTACATACTGGTGAAGACATCACATAATTGAATTACAGGAAATAGAAAACACAAGTTAGTATTGACCAATAACTTCCTCTCTGCTAGTTAGCTATCATAGTACTAGGCTTTTTGTAGAAAAGTAATTAATAGTTTAACCCAGGTGTTTGCAAAAATAATAATTTGCTTGGAAAAATATGTCCATGTGATATAGGTGTGCCTTCTATCTATCTGATGATTTCATTGGTTAATTAATAAACTTCTTGGCCTGATAGGTCAGAACATAGGTGGGTGGAGTAGACAGAACAGAATGCTGAGAGGAAAAGGGAAGTTATTCAGTCATCATGCCTTTCCTCTCTGAGAAAGATGCGACAGAGCCAGCCGCCAGGTCAGACATGCTGAATCTTTCCTGGTAAGACATTACCTGTGGTGCTACACAGATACTTAGAAATGGGTTAAGCAAGATGTAAGAATTAGATAATAAGGGGCTGAAACTAATGGGCCAGGCAGTGTTTAAATGAATACAGTTTGTGTGTTGTTATTTCGGAGCATAAGCTAGCCAGGTGGCCGGGAGTGGGATGGCAGGAAAATGGCTCGCCACTCCCATCACTACATCCATGGTTGAGATAATGGCAAAATTTTGATTAAGTAGCTAAGAGTTTTCTGATTAGATATAAAGCCTGCTCTACAGAATGCAACACATGCCTGGTACTGTAAAACTGCCCCAGAACACAAGGTAGGAGAGTTCAGTTGTCCCAGAAATAAACCTAATATTTTTCTAAATAGACATAGTATCAATCTGCCCTCTAATTTAATATCTCCATATTCAGAGATTGATGCAGTTCTGAGAAACAATTCTCTGACAGATGGCCTAAAACCCATGAGTTTATATGGTCAGCACAAATTTGATTCCATGGTTTCTTTTGTTTGTTTTAAAAAAGATTAAAAAGTATGGAAGCAGGTAATTCTAGGAAGAGTTATAGGCAGAAGTGGATAGTGAATATGATCAAAATTCATCGTACAAAGTTGTGAATGAATTAATAAAATGTTAGGTTAAGGAAAAATATTGATTCCTTTTAAACTGGCCAATAGCTGTATGGAAAAAAATGTGCTTACAAATTAAGGAAAAGCCTTAGCATATAATGGAGGATTGCATGAAATTTATATCTAAAGGAATTTTCAAAAGCTTCCCTTTCTTTTCTCCCTCCTTTCTCAACTATCTCAATGTCCTTTCCCCTCCCCCTTCCCTTTGTTTTTCCCCTCTGCCTCCATTCTCACCTTTCTCTCATACCTTCACTTTACATTCCTCCCTTCTTACTTTCTCTTCACTCTCACTCCTGTGTTTACCTCTCCTACCTTCCTTTTCCTTCACTTGCTGTCTTTCCTTTTTTCTTTTTCTTTTCTGTTCTTTTTTTCTTTTCCTTCCTTCTTTCTTTCCTTCCTTTCTTTCTTCTTTCTTTTCTTTATTTTTTTTCTTTCTGAGAAAAGAAGACTGCTACTCTGCCCTTTGTTGTAATGGATGAGAAAATATTTATAGAGAATAACAAATGATATAATTCTAAGAAATTCTGGCATTTCATATGATTGTTCCAAAAGGTAACTCAGGGTATGATTTTGAAGCAATGTTATGAATATATTTTGCCTAGATTTTATTTAAGAAGATATATTTCATGAACCTAGTGATTATGGAATAGTATATATAGTTTTTAAAATGTATGGATAAACCTGCCTTGGCAAATGCAAGATGATTTTTAAACTTTTTCAATAGAGATTTACAGATTTGATACATAAACATCAACAACAAACAACCAAGAAATATAAATTGTTTATGTATATGCACATATACACATAAATATACATATATATTTTAAAGTAAGTTTTGAGTAAAATTTCTGTAATGGTAAAAGCAGCTTAGGGAATACACATATGAATTCAATAGCAACAAAATTAATCAGTCAGTATGTTTGGAGATTCAACAAAATTATGACAAAAATTTGAGGAATTTTAGTAAAAAAATCCATAGAAAATGGCTAAGAAGTGTGGAGGTTCTAGAATTTGATTTTTCTTGCCAAATTCTCTACTGTTACAGCAGGTCTGGTGGTTTAGTAGCAGTTCTAATCACCCCCAGCACATGGGAATAATTTAGCCTTTCAGAGTAATTCCAATAACTGGGGAATACAATATTGATATATATGTGCTACATAAATGTTATACTATATGTTTACCAGAATCTGTATGACACCCAGTTCCACATCTAATACTCTAATTGTTGACTTGACCATGGAAGTGGATGAAAGAAAAGCTTCAACAAACTTTTAATGTACAAATTTATTAAATTTGAACATTATGATTGATAGCATATTTCTGTAATCCCAGCACTAAGGAAGCAGAGGCAAGAACATTGTAATTTCAAGAAAATCCTGGGCCATATCATCAGACTTCATCTCAGAAAAAAACTATAGATGAATTAATTTAACCACTAAGTGTAATACTGGAGCATTAAAGAGTGAAAATTTTGTTATAAATAATCTTAAATTAAAAATAAATAAACAAAGCAATATCCTTATTTATATAGTAGAAGATTAGTTTAACTAAAATTACAGTACTCTCCAAAGAAATAATAGATTCAGTAATATCCCTAATAAAATATTGAATTCAGGTGCTAGAATGATGGCTCAGCAATTAAGACTACTTGATGCTCTTACAGAGGCCTAGCATTGAATTCTCAACTCCCATAGTAGCTCATAACTCTCTGTCTATAACTTCATTTCTTGAAGATCTGACATCATCTTCTGGCCTTTGCCATCACCAAGCACACACTCATTTCACATATGTACCTGAGGGTAAAACACTCTTATACATAATATATATATATATATATATATATATATATATATATATATATATACTAAACTCAATATTCTTATTAAGTGATTAGTACCTTTCAAAAGTAATGAAGAGCTGCATGGGATAGAGAACCATTAGAGTAATATTTTCTTTCTAGAGAAATGTTCAAGATTAGTACAACTTTGTTTAAAGACTTACTATAAAAAGACTTACTATAAAACTCCAGTCATCAAAATATTTCTACTGGCATTAAATATAGATATCTTTGTGTCTGGAATTGTCAGTCCCACAATAAACCCATAGTCAGTTGGTCTTCAGAAGCAATTTATTTCAAAAAGTAACTCTGAAATGTTTCTTAAGGATAAACTACAAAATGAATAATACACAAATGGTGTATCAAATAAGTGACTATTATCCATGCCCTGTAAAAATTTTACAATTCTAGAATTAAAGTAAAGAAAATCATTGAAAATGAAAATCCAGATAGCTATTTCTCAAAAACACAGACAAATGATCAAATTCAATGATGTTCAATATCTGTTTTAGACCAAAATATCCAATGGAAACTGTGGAATATCACTTCATATACTTTTAGATGCCAATAATGAAAAAATAACCAATGACACACACTAATGAATATGAGGAGAATCCCAGCATGTTATGCACTAGTGAAGAATAGTTCAGTTTCCTTTGACAAACTTAGTAAATGCTAAGCAATTACCACTTCAAGGAACATTATCTAAAAGGATGGAAAAAAAAAGTCAACAGAGTCCAACTACCCATATGTGTTTAAAGCAGCACATCAACATATAGGTCACCATTGAACACATGTTTAATGAAGTTGATCGCAAATGACCTCACATTGAACAATTTCTTTTGTTATTTGGAATGTCTATGTTAGGTAAATCTATTCAGGTCAGTAATTCCATAGAGAAATGATGTGAGAGTCCCCTCTGTATATTGTGAATACCATTGGTTAATAAAGAAGCTGTTTTAGGACTGCATAGAGCAGAATAGAAATAGGCAGGCAAAACTAAACTGAATGCTGGGAGAAAGAAGGTGGAGTCAAGGAGATGCAATGGACCCGCCAGAGGGGAAAGATATGAACTGCCAGCTGGAATCTTGCCAGTAAGCCATGAGCTTTGTGGTAAAATATAAAATAATAGAAATGGGTTAACCAAAGATATAAGAGCTAGCTAGCAATATGTTTAAGCTTAAATAATATAGTTTCTATGTGATTATTTTGTGAGTCCGGGCAGCCCGAAAATGAACAAGCGGCCTCCTACTACAGTGAAAGGAACTAGTAGCTTCCTAAAGCTCAGAATCAGGGTAGGAAAAAGAATTACTGGTAGTAGATAGGAGATTGCTTTGGACTTATACATATGTTAGAAGATGAGAGCTGATGATTCTTGTACATCTTTAAAAATATGAAAGATCTCCCCTGCTCGTGGATCGGGAGGATCAACATAGTAAAAATGGCAATTCTACCAAAAGCAATCTATAGATTCAATGCAGTCCCAATCAAGGTCCCATTAAAATTCTTCACAGAGATTGAGAGGACAATAATCAACTTTATATGGAAAAACAAGAAACCCAGGATAGCCAAAAAAATCTTATACAATAAAGGTTCTTCTGGAGGCATTACCATCCCTGACTTCAAACTCTATTACAAAGCTACAGTATTGAAAACAGCTTGGTATTGGCATAAAAACAGAGAAGTTGACCAATGGAATCGTATAGAAGACCCGGATCTTAAACCACAAACCTATGAACACCTGATTTTTGATAAAGGAGCCAAAAGTACACAATGGAAGAAAGAGGGCATCTTCAACAAATGGTGCTGGCATAACTGGATGTCAACCTGTAGAAGAATGAAAGTAGATCCATATATATCACCATGCACAAAACTCAAGTCCAAATGGATTAAAGACCTCAATATTAATTTGAACACATTGAGCTTGATAGAGGAGAAAGTGGGAAGTACTCTACAACAAATGGGCACAGGGAACCGTTTCCTACGCATAACCCCAGCTGCACAGACTTTAAGGGCAACATTGAATAAATGGGACCTCCTGAAGTTGAGCAGCTTCTGTAAAGCAAAGGACATTGTCACTAAGACACAAAGGCAGCCTACTGACTGGGAAAAGATCTTCACCAACCCTGCAACTGACAAAGGTCTGATCTCTAAAATATATAAGGAACTCAAGAGACTAGAAGGTAAAATGCCAATTAACCCAATTAAAAAATGGGGCGCTGAACTGAACAGAGAATTCTCAACAGAAGAAGTTCGAATGGCCAAAAGACACTTAAGGTCATGCTCAACCTCCCTAGCTATCAGGGAAATGCAAATCAAAACAACTCTGAGATATCATCTTACACCTGTCAGATTGGCTAAAATCCAAAACACCAATAATAACCTTTGCTGGAGAGGTTGTGGGGTAAGGGGTACACTCATCCATTGCTGGTGGGAATGCACACTTGTGCAACCACTTTGGAAAGCAGTGTGGCAGTTTCTCAGGAAATTCGGGATCAACCTACCCCAGGACCCAGCAATTCCACTATTGGGAATCTACCCAAGAGATGCCCAATCATACAACAAAAGCATATGCTCATCTATGTTCATAGCAGCATTATTTGTAATAGCCAGATCCTGGAAACAACCTAGATGCCCTTCAGTGGAAGAATGGATGAAGAAACTGTGGAATATATACATGCTAGAATACTACTCAGCGGTAAAAAACAATGACATCTTGAATTTTGCATGCAAACGGATGGAAATAGAAAACACTATTCTGAGTGAGGTAACCCAGACCCAAAAAGATGAACATGGGATGTACTCACTCATAATCGGTTTCTAGCCATAATTAAAGAACATCGAGCCTATAAATTTGGGATCCTTGAGAAGATAATAAGAAGGTGAACTCCCAAAAAAAGATATAGTAATCCTCCTGGATATTGGAAGTAGACACGATCGCCAGGCAAAATTGGGAACTTGAGGGTTGGGCAAGACTGGGCCAAGGGAAGATGGGGAGAGAAAACTGTGAAGGGGAGAATGGGGGGAGCTCGGAGGAATGGGGTGCTTGGGATATAGGAAGGGTGGATACTGGGAGCAGGGAAGCATATATCTTAATTTAAGGAGCTACCTGAGGGTTGTCAAGAGACTTGACCCTAGAGGGGTTCCCAGGTTTTCAGGGAGACGCCCCCAGTTAGTTCCTTGGGCAGCTGAGGAGAGGGAGCCTGAAAAGGCCAGTTCCTATAGCCATACTGATGAATTTCTTGCATATCACCATAGAACCTCCACCTGACGATAGATGAAGAAAATGACAGAGCCCCACATTGGAGCACCAGACTGAGCTCCCAAGGTCCTGATGAGGAACAGAAGGAGAGAGAACATGAGAAAGAAAGTCAGGACCGTGAGGGAACCTCCATCTGGCGACAGATGAAGAAAATGACTGAGCCCCACATTGGAGCACTGGACTGAGCTCCCAAGGTCCTGATGAGGAGCAGAAGGAGCGAGAACATGAGGGAGAAAGTCAGGAACGAGAGGGGTGCGTTCACTCATGGAGACGGTGGGACAGAACTAATGGGAGATCACCAACTCCAGTTGGAATGGGACTGATGGATCATGCGACCAAACCCGTCTCTCTGAATGTGGCCAACAGCGGGGGCTGACTGAGAAGCAAAGGACAATGGCTCTGGGCTCTGATTCTTCTGCATGGACGGGCTCTGTGGGAGCCTTCTCAGCTTGGTCGATCACCTTCCTGGACCTGGGGGGAGTTGGGAGGACCTTGGTCTTAGCATAGAGTGGGGAACCCTGATGGCTCCTTGGCCTTGAGAGGGAGGGATGGGAGGTATGCGTGGAGGGGAGGGGAGGGAAGGGGGAAAAGGAGGGGAGGGAAGAGGGAGGAGGAGGGGAGGGAGGGGGGAGGAGGAGGGAAGGAGATGGAAATTTTTAAATATAAAAAATAAAAAAAAAACTTGAAAAAAAAATATACTACAAACAAAAGGGTGTTTTGTGATATATGAATAAGAATTTTAAATGAAAACAAACACCATATACAATTCTGTAACTGACTCTCTGGTTTCTAATATTGGATTCTGTTTGGTTGTTCTATGGCTGTTGGTGTATGAATGGTGCTTCTTCTTATGACTACTGACAGTTTCTGGTATAACTCCTTCTCTATTTTGACTCATTGTTTTTAAATACCTTGCTGAGCAAATCTGTGGTTTGACTCCATAAAGAAGGCCTTTCCAGGAAAGATCTGGGAAGGAAATCAGCATCAGATTATAAGTGAACATTAAAGATGGATTAGACACCTAAGCCTGACACACATCTTAAAACTTCTTACCCCTTCTATTTCTATTCCATTTACAAACACAAGTTAAAGAGAGGTATCTAGACAATACATTTAGAAGTTTGAGATTATTAGAAGAAAAGAAGTAAAGTAAGAATAATAGCTGAAACCAGAGATATAACAAGGCAATATGTCAAAAATAATTGACTCCCTGTGTTGAGAGCTACCTGATGCCATCTGAAAGCAGAAGAGCACAGATGTGCTTGGAAAGCTCAAAGTGTTTGTCTGACCATATTGAAATATAGATATCCTGACCTTTGACTTGGTTCGTCACTTAATCTATCCTCAGTCCTCTTATTTTCTTGCCATGTTATCATTCCAAATCATTTCCATATATACATTAACAAAATATAGAATTCTTCATTTCTATTTTCCTGTGTAGTTTTTGGCTCATGTTTTGACCTTTGCTCCTCTTCAAATGTGTCTTATCAATTTCTTTTATATTCTTATTTAAGGATAACTTAATTACTGATTACAGGATCTGGAATCTGACCCTTCCTGGGCTTACACTATAAAGATGACTCTACCATTAACCAAATGCTGTATGACTTTGAACATGATTTTCTACATCCTTCATGGTTTTCACTTACAAAATGGGGTACACAACCACATCCAATATTTTGCTTTCAGTCAATATGCAATTTGTTAACTCATGTAACCAATTAAAACTATCATTACTACCTGATTACCAAGAATTAGGTTTTCAGAGGTCTGCTCTCTTGAATTGAGTATACAAGGAAGATACTTTCATTCATGAGAATCAGTCTGAAATCATGAAGTATGAAATTAAATAAACATCAATTTCTGTCCATATATCCAACCAATAGTATGAACTTGTTCTTCTTTGCCAACTGATTGAGATCCAGTCAAAAATATGCTCAGTATTTTATCTATTTATCCATTGATGGGCATATGAAATACATCTATATTTTAGATTTTCTAAATGGATTCTGTGTAGTTATTCTTATGTTGACACAGTGAATGTGTCATATATTTGAATTTTTTAATTACCACCATTAATTGAATGAGAATGTAGAATCACTTGTAGAAGAAACTAGAGTCAAAGAGGTCTCACATATTTGTGAAAAATTCTATGTACATCTTTAATAACACAACCAGTTTGAATTATACCATCTTATACCATGAATTAAAATTTTTGTTATACTAGAAGATGTATGAATAGTCTGTTATCTATCTATTATTTCTAGGAAATAATGCATAATTTTTCATTGTACAAAATATCAGATTATTTAGGTAAAGTTGAAGAGAAAATGGCATTTAATTGGCAAATTATTTTATAGACTTTTTGGCACATCAGCTTTAAAAATAATTCTAGAGTCTCCCTGTAGCAGAGCACTTGTTACAAGTGTTCCTATTCTCTCTGTCATCATCACCAGTGGACAACAGTTGTAAGGAGACCTCTTGTTGTTTCCTGGCTGCTCAGACCTGAGATAACCACACAGAAGCTATATTATTTAAATCACTACTTGGCAAATTACTTAAGAGTATTTCTACCTAGCTATTACATCTGGAATTATCCCATCTCCATTATTTTATATTTACCATAAGGCTTATGACCAAATGGCAAGGTTTCATCATGTCTGTCTCTGGTGGTGGTTCCATGGCTTCTCTCTGATCCTGCCTTCTTCTTCCCAGCATTTGGTTTAGTTTTTCCTACCTATTTCTGCTCTACCCTATCAGGCCAAGCCAGTTTCTTTATTAACCAATGGTATTTACAGCATACAGAGGGGAATCCCACATCACCTTCCCTTTTATGTTTAAATAAAAAGGAAGGTTTTAAATTTAACACAGTAAAATTACATATAACAAAACAGGTATCAAACAAGAATTACAGGTACAATATTTATATCGACATCATCTCTTATCATAAAAAGAAAACTATAACTATATACTTTTCATCTCCATCAAACACTCCAGAAAGATATAATATTACCTAAGTAAACAGGAAGTACATTTTAAGCAAATTCCAAAGCTCTAGAATTGACAGAGACATCTTGCTGCCTGTTCAGTCACCCAAAGTTCTGTAACATTGGGAAACCCATCATCAACATTCAGGTCCATAGCATCTGGCAGACTTTTCCATGAAGTAGGAAATTTCGAAGACAGTTCCACCTGTATTAGCAGTCACCTTCTTCTGTGTCCTGAAAAAATGTCTAGCAGATTCTTTCATGAAGTAGGAACCCTGAAGGATTGTCTCACCTCTAGGCAAGTTCAACAGTCATTTCTCTGTGGGTCCTGCATGTCCAGTTCATCAAACAGTCCAGGAAATAGCAATTTCTTGCTCAAATGGCTAACCAACTCCATAAGAAGCCTCTTTGATGCCCATCTTCCTCTTGAAGTTATTGGTGCTGCCAGGAGCAGATGTGTCTCACTGTCATGAAGTTCTAATTTATAGAAACATTTTTTTTTTCCTCATGGTTTATTTTTTTTTATATTTAAAAACTTCCATCTCCTTCCCTCCTCCTCCCCCCTCCCTCCCCTCCCTCTCCCCCTTCTCTCCCCTCCTTCTCCCCCCTCCCTCCCCTCCCCTCCACCCACACCTCCCCTCCCTCCCTCTCAAGGCCAAGGAGCCATCAGGGTTCCCCACTCTATGCTAAGACCAAGGTCCTCCCAACTCCCCCCAGGTCCAGGAAGGTGATCGACCAAGCTGAGAAGGCTCCCACAGAGCCCGTCCATGCAGAAGAATCAGAGCCCAGAGCCATTGTCCTTTGCTTCTCAGTCAGCCCCCGCTGTTGGCCACACTCAGAGAGACGGGTTTGGTCGCATGATCCATCAGTCCCATTCCAACTGGAGTTGGTGATCTCCCATTAGTTCTGTCCCACCGTCTCCATGAGTGAACGCACCCCTCTCGTTCCCGACTTTCTCCCTCATGTTCTCGCTCGTTCTGCTCCTCATCGGGACCTTGGGAGCTCAGTCCAGTGCTCCAATGTGGGGCTCAGTCACCTTCCCCATTTTAAATGCCATATTCTGAAGGTCTCTGAAAGATTTGAGAAAATACCTAAGTAAAATATATCTCTGTATATCTAGGAAATCTAACTAACATAACTATAAGCTTGACTATTATAGATTTATAGATGATTGTCTACTAACCTATATTTCTTTTTTTTTTTTCATGGTTTATTTTTTTTATATTTAAAAATTTCCATCTCCTTCCCTCCTCCTCCCCCTCCCTCCGCTCCTCCTCCCCCTTCCCGCCCCTCCTTCTCCCCCTTCCCTCCCCTTCCCTCCACCCATACCTCCCCTCCCTCCCTCTCAAGGCCAAGGAGCCATCAGGTGATAACCTATATTTCTTAATTATACTTTACAGTTTTTAAATGAGCTGCACAAATCTCAATATCTTAAGCAAGAGCAGAAATATGTGTGTGTGTGTATATATATATCAAAATTGACCTTTAATTTGTATAAATAAACCAAGATCCATACCACTGCAAA
This sequence comes from Arvicola amphibius, assembly GCF_903992535.2. Lineage (NCBI taxonomy): Eukaryota > Metazoa > Chordata > Mammalia > Rodentia > Cricetidae > Arvicola > Arvicola amphibius. Next base: position 41,248,486 of record NC_052065.1, on the reverse strand, counting down.
TCTCTATACCATATTCCCCTTTAAATGTAAACAAATATTTACAAGAAATATTTGGGATTATGGGCTTAGTTCTCTCTAAACTGCTTCTTGCTGTTTTTGGGTTAAGTAATTTTTGAGGCATGTTCAAGGTGATCTTTCATGGGGTCTTGGTCCATCAAACCACATGAGTCTGGAAGGATTCCATAGGTTTTCATCCTCTATGGAAACAAACGAAGAACCTCTTTTCCAAAGCAAGATAACCTTAGATCCATATTATCAAATCAAGATACCTTTAAGGTATATATGTTGGTTTAGGTTAGCAATCCCTAAAATCGAATGTCTGTCTGCAGTCAAAAAGTCAAAGAAAATGCAATAATATACATAATCCAGACTCTCTATGTGTTTTTTTTAATATTTACGTGGCTTATTTTTTTTTAATTTTTTAATCTATGGCTGTCTGTACTCTGTTTCTTTAAAGACCTTCCTTTATTTTTTTTTTTAATCATTTACTTCTTTGCCTACTATCTATACTCCTTTTCTTCTCTCCCCAACACTGTGACCCACTTAGAGGTCTTTTCCATCTGAGTTTGTTTTATTGCATATCTGTAATTGTCTTTTGATCAGGAGAACTTTTTTAAAGCTAAGTGGGCATGACTAAGGCCAACTCCACAATCCTGCCTGCTTGTTCCAGGCAGTCTAACATGATGGAGACATGTTTGCTGTTTCTGAGAACCATGCACACTGCCCAATTTTCAGGCACACAGAGGGTCTATGTTGTCATTAAGCAAGTTGTAGCACTCTGCTCATAAAACCCATTTAAATGGTCCATAGCCAGAATTCCTTCAGAGTTCACACTGGCAGCATGACCCAGGAAGCTGCAGTTTCAAAACAGTGATGTTTTTTCTGCTACCACTGAATCAGGAAAACCTCTCTTTAAGGAGCCATGCCTCTGCTTGCTTCTAGCAAATGGAGCCCACTCAAGAAAATACTGCTACCAAACTATGTTTAACTCTGTTCTTTGGTGTCTAGGATTTCTTTTTTTTTTAATCTTTCTCAGGTTTTATGTGGATTTAGTCGACCTTGTTGTAGTGAAAATTTGTTGTAAAAAGGCTGCTTGTTTCCTGGCTGCCCAGACTCCCAGAATAATCACCCAGAAACTCTTATTTAAATCACCTCTTGGCCCATTAGCTCTAGCTTCTTATCTGCTAACTCTTACGTCTTAATTTAACCAATTTCCATTAATCTGTGCATCATCACAATGTTGTGGCATACCAGCAAATTTTCAGTGTGTCTGTCTCTGGCGGCAGCTCCATGGCTTCTCCGACTCTGTCTTCTTCCTCCCAGCACTCAGTTTAGTTTTCCCCACCTAGCGCTGTTCTACCCTATCATGCCAAGCCAGTTTCTTTATTAACCAATGGTATTCACAGCATACAGAAGGGAATAACATATCAGACCACAAAGATCTTCTCTTTCAGCTTGCTTGCCAGTTTCATCCCATCATCCCAACCTCTAACACCAGCACAGGCAATCACTGGGAATACACCAACTGAGTCAAATAGGCAAACAGGCATTCCTTGTGAACATACCAGATGAGTAGGCCAGAAAGATAGGAAACACACAGCCATCATGCTCTCTGAAAATCCAGAGAGGACACAGAAACCAAGGAAGAGAATTCCCACCCAACAAAGACAAATCTAGAAAGCAGCACCTAGACCCATAATTATCTCTAACCCAGATGGCTGGAAGTCAGTTTAAATGCACAATTAGTAACAGACAGGTCATTATGTCTTCACTAGAGATCAAATATTTTACCACATCGGACCCTGACTAGTCCAACATAGCAGAAGGAAAGGAAAAAGACCCTAAATCCAAATATATGAAAATGACAGAGGTCTTTAAAGGGGAATAAATAAAGAAATCACTTAAAGAAATGCAAAAAATATTAAAGAAATTGAAGAAGGCACACAACAAAAGTGGAAGGAAAAGAATAAAACTGTTTGAGGCCAGAACAAGAAAAAACAATAAATAATAAAGAAACTACAAACTAGCTGGATGGTGGTGGTGTATCCCTTTAATTTCAGAACTTAGGAAGCAGAAATAGGCAGATCTCTGAGTTTGAGGTCAGGATGGCCTAGTTCCAGGAAATCCAAGGCTACAGAGAGAATCTCTGGCTCCAAAACTCCAAAATCAAAACCAAAACTAAACAGACAAAAAAAAAAAAAAAAAAAAAAAAAAAAAAAAAAAAAAAAAAAAAAAAAAAAAAAAAACAGAAAGAGAGGGTGCTAAGGAATTCAAACAGGAACTGTAGAGGCAAGCTACTCCAACATAATACAAGAGATGAAAATTTTCATATCAAGTGTTGCAGGTACTATAGAAGAAATGGACATGTGGGTAAAAGAAAATGTTAAATCTAAAAATCTCCTTAGAAGAAACATACAAGATATCTAGGAAATGTTGAAAAGATCAAATGTAAGAATAATAGGAATCAAGGAAGCAGAATAAACCTAGCTCAAAAGCCCAGAAAATATATTTCACAAAATCTTATAAGAAAATTTATCTAACATAAAATAGGAGCTGCCTGTAAATGTACAAGAAACACACAATATCAAATAGATTGGACAATTGGAATTGGGAGCATGGGGACCTTGGAGGAGGGCTGAAGTGGGGATGAAAGAGGCAGGGAGGGGAGCAGAGAAAAATGTAGAGCTCAATAAAAATCAATAAAAAAAGACAGTGGGGAAAAAAACTGGAAAAGCTGAGTGACCTCCAGTGTGACTAGAACCGTGGACCTCAACTCCACCATAAGGAGAAGCTATCTGAGCCTTGGATCCAATGCACCTGGAGGAGTGATCACCAGAGACATGGCCCCAACAACACCAATTAGAGGAAAAGATGGGTAGATAAGGTAAGAACACACTCCACACCACAAAGAGTAACATGACACCAACAAAAACTAGTGGCTCTAAAACAGCAAGACTTGAATACCCCAATACAGATGAGGCAGAAGAAAATGACCTAAAAAGTAATATTAGGAGAATGTTTGATACCTTTAGAGAGGAAATAAAAATTCTCTTCATAGAATTGGAGGAAAAGGCAAACAAAAAAAATGGAATAAATCAACAAGTGCCTTAAAGAAAACCAAGACAAAACAATCAAACAGCTTAAAGAAATGGTTCAAGATGTGAAAACCAAACTGGAGATAATAAAGAAAACAGAAACTGAAGAAATACTGGAAATGGAAAATATGAAAAAATGATCAGAAACAACAACTTCATGCAAAAACTGCAGAATACAAGATGGAAGAGAGAATCTTAAGTGTTGAAAGTGTGATAGAGGAAATAGATTCAATGGTGAAAAAAAATGTTAAATCTAACAAAAGCTTAACACAAAATACCAGGAAATATGGGCACTATGAAAAGAGCAAACTAAGAATAAAAGACATAAAAGAAGTCCAATTCAAAAGCACATAAAGTATATTCAACAAAATCATAGAAGAAAACTTTCCCAACAGAAGATAAAGAAGGTTACAGAAAACCAAATAGACTGGACCAAAAAAAAGTCCCTTTACCACATAGTAATAAAAACACTAAACATACAGTATAAAGAAAGCATATTAAGACCTGCAAAGGAAAAAAGAACAAGTAACATATAAAGGCAATCCTATCAGAATTACACCTGACTTCTCAATGGGCATACACTGCTAAAGAAATAGAAATATTCATCAAAAGTCTTCCACGCAAAAGATGCCCAGGACCAGATAGTTTCAGTGTAGAATTCTAAAGGACTTTCAAAGATGAATACCAAATACTCTTTAAATTGCTCCACATGATAGAAAGAGAAGGAACATTACCAAACTCTTTATGAGGCTACAATTACCCTAATACCCAAACCACACTAAGACATTACTAAGAAAGAGATTACAGACCAGTCTCCTTCATGAACACTGATGCAAAAATACTCAATATAATATTGGCAAACAGAATCCAAGAACACATCGGAGAAATCATCCACCATGATAAAGTAGGCTTTATCCCAAAGATGCAGAGGTGGTTGAACATAAAAAATCTACCAGTGTAATGCACCATCTAAATAAACTGAAAAAAATGATACATGATCATCTCATTAGATGCCAAAAAACCTTTGACAAAATACAATATCACTTCATGATAAAAGTCTTTGAAAGAGAAATGATATAAAGAACACACATAAACATAAAAAGGCTATATACATCAAGGCAGCAACCACATCAAATTAAATGGAGGGAAACTCAAAGTGACCCCACTGAAATCAGAAACAAGGTGATCCACTCTCTCCACATATCTTCAGTATAGTTGTTGAGGTTTTAGCTAGAGAAATAAGAAAACAAAAGGAGATCAAGAGGATCCAAATGATAAAGGAAGTCAAACACTCACTATTTGCTAATGATATGATAGTTTACATAAGTGACCCCCAAAACTCTACCAAGGGAATTCTACAACTCATAAATACCTTCAGTACTGTAGAAGGATATAAGATTAACTCAAAAAAATCAGTAGCCCTCCTCTTAAAAGATGATAAATAGCTGGGTGGTGGTGGTGCATGCCTTTAATCACAGCACTTGGGAGGCAGAGGCAGGAAGATCTCTGTGACTTTGAGGCCAGCCTGGTCTACAAGAGCTAGTTCTAGGACAGGCTCCAAACCTACAGAGAAACCTTGTTTTGAAAAACAAAACAAAAACAACAAAAACCCCAAAAAAACAAGGATAATAAATGGGCTGAAAAATAAATCAAAGAAACATCACCCTTCATAATAGCCATACATTAAATATTTGGAGTAACACTAACCAAACAAGTGGAAGTCCTGTATAAAAAGAACTTTAAATCTTTGAAGAAAGATATTGAAGAAAACACCAGAAAATGGAAAGATTGCCCATGTTCTTAGGTAGGTAGAATTAAAATAGGAAAAATGGCAATCTTACCAACAGCAATCTACAGATTCAATGCATTGCCCATCAATATCCCAGCAAAATTCTTCACAGACCTCGAAAGAACAATCCTCACCTTCATATGGAAAAGCAAAAAATTCAGGGTAGCCAAAACAACCCTGTACAATAAAGGAACTTCTGGAGGCATCACTGTACCTGAGTTCAGACACTCCTACAAAGCTACAGTACTGATAACAGCTTTGTATTGGCATAAAAAAGAGACAAGAGAACAAATGGAAGCAAATAGAAGACACAAATATCATTCCACACAGCGATGAACACCTGATTTTTGACAAAGTAAAAAATTTAAAATGAAAAAAGAAAGTATATTCAACATATGGTTCTGGCATAACTGGATATCAACATGTAGAAGAATGAAAACATATCAATATCTATCACCATACAAAAAAGTCAAGTCCAAATGGATCGAAGACCTGACCATAAAACCAACTACACTGAATATTATAGAAGAGGAAGTAGTAAGTACTCTTGAACATATTGGCACAAGAAACTACTTCCTAAATGTAACCCTAATAGCACAGACACTGAATAATTAATACATGGAACCTCCTGAAACTGAGAAGCTTCTGTAAAGCCAGAGACTTTGTGAACAAGACAAATTGGCAGCATACTGAATGGGAAAAGACACTGGGAGAGGGTTGAAGGAGAGGGAAGAGACAGGGAGGAGAGCAGAGAAAAATGTAGAGCTCAATAAAAATCAACTTAATAAAAGATTTTCACCAACCCCACATCATACAGAGGGCTGATCACAAAAATATACAAAGAAGTCAAAAAATTGTTCATCAAAAGAACAAGTAATCCAATAATGAAATAGGGTACAGACCTAAAGAGGAAACTCCCAACAAATGAATCTAAAATGACTGAAAGACACTACACAGCAGAAAACAATAAAGACATCTTGAAATTTGTAGTAAAATGGATGGGTCTAGAAAACATCATATTGAGTGAGGCAACCCAGACTCAGAAACACAAATATCATATGTACTCACTCATAAGTGGCTTTTAGACATAAAACAAAGAAAAAACAGCCTACAATTCACCAATCCAGAGAATCTAGACAACAAAGAGGACCCTAAGAGAGACATACACAGATCTAATCTACACAGGAAGTAGAAAAAGACAAGAACTCCTGAGTAAATTGGGAACATGAGGTTCATGGGAAAGGATAGAAGAGGGGGAGGAATGGAAGGGAGCAGAGAAAAATATACAGTTCAATAAAAACAATAAATAACAGTATCCCTCCTTTATACAAAATGACAATCTCTCCCATAAACAAATGACACTTAAATAAATGTTTAATATCCATAAGTCATCAGGGAAACAAAAATCAAAACTAATTTGAGATTCTATCTTACATTTGTCAGAATGGCTCAGATCAATAACATAAGTGACAGCTCAGGCTGGTAAGGAGGGGTCATGAGGGATATACTTATCCATTGGTTGTGGAAGTGTAAACTTGTACAGTCACTAAGGAAATCAATATGGCGTTTCCTCAAAAAGTTAGGAATTAATTTTCCTCAGGACCCAGCTTTATTAGTCTTGGCTATATAATCAAATGATACTCCATCCTATCCCAAGACACTTGCTCAAACATATTCATTGTGAACTTATGAACTCATAATGTCCAGAAACAGGAAACAACCTAGATAGCCCTCAACAGATGAATGAATTGTAAAAGTTTGGCAAATTTACATAATGAAATATTACTCAGCTGTTAAAAACTCTGACACCATGAAATTTTAAGGCAAATGGATGGAACTAGATTAAACATAATCCTAAGTGAGGTAACCCAGATCCAGATATACCCATGAAATAGCCAATATGATCACTGCCTTCATCAGTTTTCTTCAGAAAAGCCTCCTCTGGCAGTAGATGGGAAGAGATGTAAAAACCCACAGCCAGACATTATGCAGGGTGAGAATCTAAAAGAAACATCTAATATATATCTCTTCCCTCAGAACTCAGGGAATTCCCATGGAAGAGGAGTCAGAAAGAGTGAAAGAGCCAGAGAAGTTGGGGCACACCGGCACAACTAAGGTGGTGCATATGAACTCACAGAGACTGAATCAGCAAGCACAAGGCCTACCGTGTACCCTGTACCCTGTACCCATTCCTTTGACTACATATACTTATTTTTTAACTTAACATTTTTATGGAACTTCTGAGTATAAAAATGAGGGGACCTCTGCTTCCTATATTTGCTTGTGAGCCTCTTTTCCTTCTGCTGGATTGCCTTGTCCAACATCTATATGTTGGCTTTTGCTTTATCTTATTACATTTTATTTTGTCAAAAAAATACAAGATACCCAACTGAAGAATTATACTTCCTCTTGAAAAAGGGCTTCATGGGGGCTGGAGAGATGGCTCAGAGGTTAAGAGCACTGCCTGCTCTTCCAAAGGTCCTGAGTTCAATTCCCAGCAACCACATGGTGTCATTGTAATGGGGTCTGGTGCCCTCTTCTGGCCTGCAGGCATACACACAGACAGAATATTGTATACATAATAAATAAATATTAAAAAAAAGAAAAAGGGCTTCAATGACCACTTTCAGACCAATGTATCTGTAAACCCAGGACTCAGTCAGACCTGATGTCTCTTATATCCAGAATTCCCTTTGTTCTACAGACGACTCTTCTCCTGACTACCCTAAAGATCATTTAAAGATATTCCAGAAAAATAGCTAAACAAATATGAGAAAAGTTTTCTCTACATGGAAGTTTTGGAATATAAAAAGAAAACTAACACATATGTACTGGTGTGGATTTACAAACAAAAGTCTGTAATAGAAATAAATATTTTGTGTTATGGAGTTCAATGTTATATCATATGTGTTGTGAGAGAACAGTAAAGGTCTCAACTTTAATTTTTAATAGTCTAATTTCAAATATATTTGGAAGATTCTTAAAAAAATTGATATAATAAAAATTAAATACAGTTTTTTTGAAAGATATGATAGAAGGAAAATAACGGAAATTTAAAGATCACATTTTCATTGTTTTGGTCTTTTTCTTTCTCATACTGCCTTAATTTTGTTCTCTTCCTTAAATTATCTTTTTCTTCAGATTATTTTCACCATTCTTTGTGCTAATAATCTTATTAAACTCCCATGTCACAATTATAATACAAAACATGCTTCTATAATAAATTAATTCAAAATTTAAAAATTATGGTAAAAATTCTAATATTGTATTTGTTTTATGAACAAAATCACATTACATAGTAATATGTAATTGGATTATAATATTTTACTGTTGATTTTTATTTACATAATAACTTTATTCTTGAGTTAGTATCTGATTTTTCCAACCATTTACACAGGAAAATAAAGAAAGTAACTGAATACACTAATATGACATGAAAAGCCCCTTTGGGTTTAAACTTCCTTAGAATATGCAGAAATAAACAATTGTTTTTAGGTAAAATTGAGTGGTCCTTTGTGTTTTTTACTATTGTATTATGTGAGTTTTATTATAAATTGTATTTCAGCGCCCCCTGCTATTTTAAGGACTATTTTATCTATCTTTACTGAAGTATCAGAAAACTAAAGAGACTACTGTCAGGGAGATTTGTGAGCAAATGTGTTTGATTTTAATTTCAGACCAAGAGCTGGTACCTTAGTAGTATAAAATGTTTGTACTAACTCAGGTCAGGGCACTAGGAGTCATAGACACATTACTATTTTTATTACTAGTTTCATTTATTATTTCTTTTACATTTTTCTCTGCTACATACATAAAATGAAATCTATTTTTAAACTTGCATGTACAGTAGAGAATTCTATCACAACATTGTTATATAGTAGATGTCTATAACTTTTTCATTTCCTTAAAATGAAACCATATCCAATGAATGACAACCCCCATTCCTGCTTTCAGGGAACAGCCCAACTGGCTAATATGTGTAGTAATCTAAATTTCATCCCCACCTTAAAAAAAGTTTTCAGTCATTGATATTTGTATAAAGTAACAATTAACTTTAAAAAAGAGGCCATGAACTTGAAGGAGAGTGGGGTGGCGTATATGGAGAAATTGGTGAGGGGAGAGAAAGGAAAGAGATGTTGTAATTTTTATAATATCAAAGATAAGATAACAAATAGAGGAAATATTAAATGATTCATAACTGATAACTTCATCTGTGTACAAAATAAACTTTTGGCATATTTTAATTTCATTTTATTATGGTGTATTTATTAGCATATTTTATAATTGTTATTATTGTTGTTTTGTATTTTATCTATATCAGAAGGAATTGTGATTTATTTTCTTATAACCCAGTATTAGAACATTTTGTGCTCATTTATACACACATCTTTCCATCTTTAAATGTAAGTTTTATAGTTTCATTTGCTTCAATCATATGCTGTTTAATATTTTCTATGCTTTCAACATGTTGCTTAATACTTTTCCCTTTAAACTTGAAAAATCTGTTTATTTTAATGGTTAATACTGCTTTTGACTTTTGTTGATAGGTAAAATTTTTACCTTTTCTTCATTTTAAAATATCTTCTATAAGATGATATTTATTATTTGTTGGCAACTTTGTCCCTTATTCCTTCAAGTATTAAATATTCTTTTCTTCTGTCCTAAAAGATTCGCTGTGAAATTCTCTAACTGTATCGTGGAACTCCCCTGTATGGGATATCACCTTTTTTATTCATTGTTCAAAATTATTTTTACCTTTAACTTTATTATTTTATTATAATGCATCTTAATTTGAACTTCTTGCAGTTCTATGTTATAAAAGATCCTTTGGTTTTCTTGTTTTCTATCCACCCCACATTTTTGGAAGATTTGTCCATTCTCATATTATATAAGCTCCTCACCCTTTCTTTTTGTCTTCTTCTCTTGAGACTTTCATGAGTCTTATGTTGACTTTTGTGATTGTGTTTTTAGTATTCTGAGTCTTATGTTATCTTAATTATTTTTTCTTTCTTATAAATTATATTTCTTTGTTATAAGTTTACTGTTTTATAACTGCGCTTAATCAGATATGCTGTTCAAATTCTTTATGGATTTTTCAGTTCATATAGCACATAATACATCTTGAGAGTTTTGTTAGATTCCTTTATACATTATAATTTTGTTTATAGTCTTATTTTGTTCATGTGACTTGATAATTTTTTGTTTAAGCTTATTATGTTATTTTGAATTTGTTACAATCTTTCCATCTGATTTAGTTTAACAAAGAATTGGGATAGATATTTTGAGTGAGTAATGATTGGATAAAGGGAAGATATAATAATTTAACCAGTCTCTTAGATTAAGTTTCTGTGGGTATTTTTTTTTTTCATCATGAGCTAATTTTTCCTGTCTCTTTGGAAAAATCTCATCCCCTAACAATCTTTAGATACTCACTGCATAAAATAAAATCCTTTACAAATTTGTTATCTAAATTTTCCTGTGAATGCATCATTTTCACATATAGGCACATTGATTCCTAGTCTCAAAAATTTGCTTGTTTCTTTTCATCTTACACCTGTGATCTCTACCCCCCTCTGGTGCCTTTTTGCTACATTGCAAGTTCACTAGGACAAAAGCACACTATGTTCTCAGCAGTTCCTAAGGGGGAAATATGCCAGATCCCAATCATATTCTAAGACAGAGAACGCAGAATTCTATCCATCAACAAGTCTGCGAAAAACTCAAACATTGGGCACACACACACACATTTATATGCATATATTCTACTCTTATTTCCCTACAAAGAAAGAAGTCACTGAACTCTATATACTTAAGCTTGCCATAAAATGATTACTCTGGAACAACAACATGCCATCTGGTCACTTTTGGCTGTTACAAACTACTAGGCATGTCAAATATCCCTGCTCTCATGAATACTACACTAGAGATTAGAAGGATATCAAACTCATGAATAATCTTCCTGGATTTAGGACAGTGTTTTATTTCCCTAAGGAAATCATTGTAGCTGAGATTTCTGTCACATGGAGCCATAACAAAGGGGGAAAACAATGACTGCCAGGGTGCATACTATTTATAGGTGAAGAAGCTATTTAACATTTCTGGACTTCTCACAAAATTTATATTCTGTTATCTTCCTGTTAATTTCATCTATATATCACATGTAATTATATAAACAGAAAATATTAATAGCACTAATATCATTAATAACATAAAATGCTATTGATATTTTCAATAGTAATTATATAGACAACTAAAATTATATATATTATTTTAGTTACATATAATATAGATTTATAGTTTTATTGGGGTGGGAATATGTGAGTAGTATTATTATTGAACTTATAAATGGAAACACCAATAAAAAATTGGAAATACATATATTGAAGCAAAGAACATAGAAATAAAATGAGTCCTGAATATATGCTGCTATGCCCATATATCAGTATATCACTCAACCCTCATCAGAAAAGCTTTTTCTTGTCATTGATTGTCATTAGCATATAAATTCATGACTGAAAAATATATAAAGGGTGAGAAAATTTGAGCATTTTTCCCTTAATTATATGTCTTTATCAAATCCCTCTCCTCAAGACTCAGGGATTTATGCAGATAAAGAAAATGGAGAGATTCTGAGAGTGAGAGACTGTGGATGACTCTAAGGAAACAGCATCCTTCAGGCACACCAGGACTGATGCATATATGAACTCACAGAAACTGTGACATCATGCACAAGACTTGTACATGTTTAAATGAGACAAAAGTCCAGCATAGCGAAAAGGAGGACAAAAGTTCCACTTCGAAGGAAGTTGTTTGCAACTGATACCTACTTAAAAAGGAACAATCAGTTTTCTTCAATGAAGTGTCATTGGATTTATCAGCTACATTCCAGGGCAAGCCTCATGCCCAAGAATAGTTGCCCAACACAAAATGTATCCCATGCTTTTGTGCAGTTTGTTTTAGTTATTTTTAGTCTTATTGGAGTATTTTTGTTTGTTTTGCTTCATTTTTTGAAAGAGGCAGAGAGACAGAGATAACAAGAGAGATAGAGATCATTAAGCAGAGGAAGTTGTTTGAGTAGGGAGATGCGAAGGATCTGGGAGGACTTTGGGAAAAGGGAAGAATATGATTAAGATATTTTGCATGAATTATTTAAAGTAAAAGAGGATTTGGTAAAAATAAAAAAATAAAAAGTACAATTGAACTAACTTCTTTTGATACCATCTTGGTTTATCCAGAAAAAAAACCAAAAACAGAACCTTTTCAAGATGAAATGTCCATATAAAGCAGAGTTTAAGCTATTAGATAGCAAATAATAATAATAATAATAACATAATATTCCATTCCTCATGTCTGTGGCTTCTTATATTAATTTTGTGCCTAGCAATTTGAGTTAAGGTATTTACCCAGTGTTTTTGTGGTATATATTGAATATTATGGGAATAAATTTGAATAAGAGTGCCATAGTTAGTGTTTCTATTGCTGTGAAGAGACACTATGACCATGGCAACTCATAAAGGAAAATATTTAATTTTGTGGGCTCACTTACATTTCAGAGGTTTAGTCCATTATCCTCATGATAGGAAGCAAGTAGCATGTGGGCAGACATGGAGCTATAGAAGGAACAGAGAGTTCTTACATCCTGACTCATAGGCAAGAGTAAATTTTCTGAGAACTTGGACATGTCTTGAGGATATATTAGATCTCAAAGCCTACCTCCATAGTGACTCACTTCCTCCAACAAGATCATACATACTACAACAACACGACACTTCCTAATAATTCCATTCACTTTTAGGGGACTTTCCTTCAAAACAGCACATTCCACTTCCTGCCTCCCCAAAGTTTGCGACAATATAATAATGCAAAGTACATTTACTCTAACATCAAAAGTCCTGATACTCTATCACAGTCTCAACCTTGTTTCAAAGTCTAAAGTTCGGTCTCTTGAGATTCATGCAGTCTCTTAACTGCAATCCCCTATAAAATTAAAATAAAAAAGCAAATTACATGCCTCCATCATATAATGGCATAGGATATAAGCTATCATTCCAAACCATATGGAAGGGAGCATAGAGAGCAAAAACTAGAACAAATCAAGACCAAAAATCAAGTAGGAAAACACCAAATTCTGCATCACCATGTCTGATGTCAAACTGTTCTTCAGATATCCAATTCCATTCAGCTTTGTTGACTGCAACATACTTCTTTTTCTTGTACTGGTTCTGCCTCCTGTTAGCCTCTTTCATCAACAAGTTTCTCAAAGCTCTGGAATCTCCAACATATGGGGGCTTCAAGATAATCTAGTCTCCAACTTGAAAACCTCATGCAATGAGCTCTCTAGGCCATTCAGGGACACCTCTGAAATATGCCTGCCCCCAGAAGCTTTGCTTGATCACAGAGGTAAATCCTAACCTCTTTTCTTCTATCCTAAATCAGAACCACATGGCTAAAGCTGACATGTACTGTAGCTTGCTGGGGCTGGAACATGGTCCCCTCATTCAATTATATCTTCACCAACTTTTTGCTTTTGATGGTTAACTTTACTCCCTTAGATTGACTGTCATGAAACTGGCTCTGTAGACCAGACTGGCTTCGAACTAAAATATCTTTAATTGAATCTTCAGCAGCTGTCTATTTCCAATAATTTTCTTCACTGCTTAGGCTTGAATGTTCTATTACTTGCTCTGCAGGCCAGGCATATCTCCATCTCAAAGATCTATCATCCTCTACTGTCCCAGTAGTGAGATTAAAGTTGTAAACCATAATACCTAACTAACTCTAAGTTTTTCTTTAATTCCTTTTCACAAATTATAAACTTAGCTGAGTGGGATCTTGCCCTGGTGTCACCACTCCTTTATCCTTTATCCTATTTCTTTTTTTTTTTTTTTTTTTTTTTTTTTTTTTTTTTTTTTTTTTTTGGTTTTTCGAGACAGGGTTTCCCTGTAGTTTCTAGAGCCTGTCCTGGAACTAGCTCTTGTAGACCAGGCCTCGAACTCAGAGATCCGCCTGCCTCTGCCTCCCGAGTGCTGGGATTAAAGGCGTGTGCCACCACCACCCGGCCTCCTTTATCCTATTTCTTAATCTAGTTATTCCCCTGCATACAGGATCTGGCTCCATTTCACTTTATGGTGCTCCTTTTCTCAAATATTTTGCTTGCTGAGCTTACTCATTTTTATTATGTACCTATATTAGAGTTAATACTAGTAACCACATAACAGAATCTATACTAGGCTATTTTGAGATTTACTATACCAAGTGAATTAATTCAAAATTCTTCACTTTAGCCTTAAGCAAACTTAAGACAAGGGCAAAAAAATTAGCGACATTATTCACCAAAATATCACAAGAATGATTTCTAGGACCATACTAAGATTATTCTCCTCTGAAACCTCATGAGCCAACTTCCCTCCCCAATTCAAGTCACTTAGCACCAATGTCTTTCATGCTCCTACTGGTATGGCACACTAAGCAGTGCTTAAGTGTTCCACTCTTTTTCTAACCCAAAGTACCAAAGTCAAAATTCCACTAAACAAAAGCATAGTCAGTCATTTTATAGCAATACTCCAGTCCCTGGTACCAATTTCTGTGTTTTTTTAGGGTTTCTATTGCTGTAAAGATGCACAATAGCTATGACAACTCTTTTAAAAAAAATTATTGTGGTGACTTACTGATAGTTCAGAAGTTTAGTCCATAATGGTCATAGTGGGAAGAAAAGCAGAATACAGGCAGATATGGTGCTACAGAAGGAGCTGAGAGTTCTTATATCTTGACTTACAGGCAACAGGAAATAATCTGAGACAGTGTGTTTGGCTTGAGCCTATAAGAGACCTCAAACCCCATCTCCACAGTGACACACTTTCTCCAACAATATAACACCTATTCTAATAATGCCACACCTCCTATTAATGACATTCTCTTTGGGGGTATTTTTTTTCAAACTACCATAATAAGAAACAAATGATGATTTTAAAACAGATAACACTCCAGGATCATTATATAGCTAAACCTGGAGTGCATACCAAAAATCACAAATGTTTTCTCAAATTTATACTTTAGGTTCAGAGTTGGAAACATGGAGAAATGTATGTTAATATGTGAAAAAAAGGACCTTGAGATCTTGTTTGAAGGTTCTAGCTGGAGAACAGAGCTACTTATATACCCTGATCATAGAACAGTTCTCTTCTCTTCAGGAAACCTTTTCCTCTTCCACAAAGCACAGAGCTTCAGGAGAGACTCACATGGGATGGTGATGGTAGAAGAGTACATCCATCTAGGTAGCCAGATTGGCCAATAGAACCCTGGTAATTAATGGGGTGACAAATATCTCAGTCAGATAACCCTCACTGCATGAAAGAAGAAAACTGAACTAAAAATAGTTGTAAACTAAATATTAAAAAATAGGATGAACACTAGGGCCTTGCATATACAAGTACTTTACCATAGATCCATATTCTTAGTGCCAATATTTTAAACTCTAGTTCATGATATTAGTGTAGGATGAAAGATAATGACTGAACAACATAGAGGAAACTAGGAGTGGAATAACACTTAAAAACCAGATTCACAAATAGAAAGAGGAGGAAGATGGTGGGGAAATGTAGAAATATTAAATATCAGGAAGACAGAATGATTATTCATATAAAGAAATAATACAACAGGAATGGAAATGAGAGAATAGTGTCACAGTAGCTTACTGACAAAAGAGAAATATGATTAATGGATTTCTAACCTGTACATGACCATTTTAAGAGTTTTACTATAATATTCCCATATTTATTTTCTATAATTTCAAGTACAACAGAGATAGTATATTTAATTATTATTATTGATTAGATAAATGTGTTCTCCTCAAAGTACAAGGTAAATTTTGGAAGTCTCTATTTTCTAAAATTTACTTCCAAAGAGAATAATCTTCATAATATTTTGAGCAACTTCACAAAATGCAATGATTATATCTATGTGTAAATATTCACACTTTTACTGAACTTAGGATCTTGCACCTTGCACATGCTAAATGCATTATGTGCCACTGAAATAGATCATTATACATCTATCATTATTGTTTAAATTGAATATACTTTACCTATGTAACCCAACCTTCCTTGATTTCCATATGTTCCCTATGTATGCCTTTAAAGATGCTACAATTACAGGCATTCAACAACATTCTATGTTAAATGCCAGGACATAAAATGCAGATATCATTCTCATGGATTTGTAGAATTAATATTGATAAAATTGTTATTCTATTAAAATCAATTTACAAATTCAGTGTGATCCCCACTCAAAATTTTAAGGAATTTTTTATTTTTATTTTTATTAAAAATTTCCGCCTCCTCCCTACCTCCCACTTACCCCCTCCCCCTCCACTCCTCCTCCCTCTCCTGTCCAGAGAGCAGTAAGGGTTCCCTGCCCCGTGGGAAGTCCAAGTTCCTCCCCCCTCCATCCAGGTCCAGGAAGGTAAGCATCCAAACAGGCCAGGCCCCCCCAAAGCCAGTATGCATAGTAGGATCCAAATCCAGTGTCATTGTCCTTGGCTTCTCAGCAGCCCTCATTGTCTGCCATGTTCAGGGATTTTTTATATATGACGAGAATATCTTAAAATTTATTTGGACTCACAAAAGTCTAAGAACAGTCAAAATAATACTTAACAAAAGATACCACAAACGGCATCTCCATATCTAACCTCGAGTTACACTACAGGTTTACAGTATAGCATGACACTGCAGAATACAGTCACATAGAGCAGGGGAATAGAATGAAGACTCCAAACAGAAGTTCACTCACAACTTGATATCATTTTTTACAAAGATGCCAAAAATACACAATGAAAGGAAAAACATATTCAAACAATCATTCTGGGAAAACAGCACATCAACATCTAGTAGAAGAAAACATATATCTTATACTGAACAAAATATAACTCCAAATGGACCAAGAAGCTCAAAGTACAATTAGCTACTTTAAAATTGCTAGAGGAAAACATATCACATTATTTCCATAATATAGATAGACACTGAAAAGAAGATTTTGAAGAATACTCTGGTAACATAGATAGTAAGACTATTGATTGGTAAATAGGATATCATCAAACTCAAAAGATTTAGGGTATCAATGGAAATCATTAGCTGAATAAAAATGGATCTCACATAATGAGAAAAGTGGGGAAAATGTTTCCAAGCTATACCACTAACAGAGGATTAATAGATATAATACACAACAAACAAAAGAAAGCAAACAAATAATAAACAAAAATTCCAAAATAAAAATCAAGAAAGCAAAAACCAAAATTCAAAAAGGCCATGATTCTGAACACAGTTCTCAAAAAGAAGAAATAAAAATGGATAATAAATATTTAAAATAATATTCAATATTATTAGTCATCAAAAATGCAAATTAAAATTACAATGAGATTCCTTCTATCTTAGCACACTCAAAATGGCTGTAGTCAATGAACCAAATGGTAGGGCTGGACAGATGGCCCAGAGCTTAAAAGTGTTTGCTACTCTTCTTGAAAATCTGAGTTCAGTTCTCAACACCCTCACTGGGTAGCCTTCAGCTTTCTGTAGTTCCAAATCTCAGGAATCTAACACTGTCATGTGACCTCTGTGAATATCAACATGCATGTGGCATATATATATATAGCGACTCATATATGAGTGAAAATTAAAAAAAACACATATTTCAGAAAGAGAAATAAAGTGAAAGGAACTGGTGAGGATATGGGGAATGAGGAACCCTAACTTATTCTTGATGGAAGTATAATCTGCTGCTGAAGACAAACACACCTTAGCTAAAAAAAATAGGGAAATAATTTGGAACTAAGAAGTTTCTTTCATCATGACTAGTGTTCATAGTCTCAGAAGGTGTTGTGCATATTGCTAGGCAAGACAAGATATCAATGATAAAACTCAGTTGTGAACCCTATGAACTATAATACTACCCTGTCAGATAAGATGTGCCTACTGAAAAAATAGAGGCATGACTGTTTAGGATATGACAGATCTCTCCTGAATTTGTGCTTTATTTCCTAAAGGAGATTCATACTTAATACATTAAACTTGTTTAACAAACAAACAAAACAAAAACCACGAATGGTTGAGAAGGTTTTGGGTCCTGTGGATGAACTTAATACTGCTGTTTAGCTAAATTGTCATTATACAACCAAGCTGCCGTTTAAGTATTTGTATTTATAGTCAAATGCTATTCCCAGGGGAAACTTCTTGCAATTAATTTCAGTCACTACTTAGACAATTAGGTGCTCAAGCTGCTAAGAATAATTGGCATGCATTTATTCTTATCAGCCATAAATATTACAGCCTTAAATATAACATTCATACTACACTCTCTAAGGCTCGGGTATCATTGTAAAATATGGCATAGAAAGAAAACAAAAGCTGGAACATAGGGAGGAATGTTAACAACAGTTTTTCTCTAGTATGGCATGGTCAAAGAAATTATGACCTCCTATCAGCTGTGACTCCTGCAGTGAGCCTACACAATACTGAGTCTATCAACCTTCAATCATAGAAAAGGGTGAGCTAATTGGTTACTGATGGATTCTGGGGCAGTGACAATATTTGTTTTCAGTTGTGTATCCCTTGAGGATTCCAGAAGACTTCAATATATAGTTTCAACCTTGTGACCAAACAAATGATTCTGGTGAAAGTGAGTGAACCTCAAAACAAAATCAAAAAGAAAGTCAAATCAAATATGAGCAATAAACAAGCAAAACAAACAAAATACCATGAATTTCAAGAGGGGACTTCTGGGGAAGAGGTCATGTAACATCAAGTATAAAAATAATCATTAATAACTTAGAAATTCCATAATTTCATATAAATTTAAGCTTTATTTTATACATGATATTATTCTATTAAAATGAGTTCATAATGATTTTATATTACTTTTAAGGGATTATCTTATTATATAGAGATATCTAGCATTTACCTTAATATTTAATAATTAGATAAGAATTCAAATATTGAATAGAAAATTTAGTTGATTTCTGATATTTTACTGAAACTTACAATATCGAAATAAATGTTTATGTATGCCAGTACATATTTTTACATGAATTCCTTGAAGCAGAATTACTTGAAAGAGATTGTATATGTGGATTTCATGTTTTATACTCTAACCAACAATTCCTAAGTGTATCTATTGTCCAGCATGCTGATGAACACAGCAAGCTTGCAAGCCTTCATTGGTAATCCAATTTCTAGGTGTCAAACCCTGTGCAAATGACTAAGGTGCCTATTTATTATATCAAAGAAGGCCTGGCTGTCAGGTTCTCCCATCATTCCTCAGTCCCCACCTGTTACAGAATATGGCTGGTATACTTCACACCCTACTCCAAAACTTTTACTACCAGGGGCTAGGCTTCTGCTTGTCTTCCCCGAGCCTGATCCTTATATAATAAACCAACCATTTTGGCTATGACATTATCTAGACCTGGGCCTTCTTGGTTGTTCATTCCTCTCTTACCCCAAACCCTCCTATTTTGGTCCAGTTAATTTGTCAGCCATGTTCAACCTGGACACTTCCCTCTGCCTATATTTTCCCTTACACCTACAAGAAAAATCATTTCCCTACTTTAGGATTAGTCATGTCCTCCTTTTATTTCAGGTTCGAACTTCTTCTGTTGAGAATTCTCTGTTCAGTTCAGTGCCCCATTTTTTAATTGGGTTCATTAGCATTTTAAAGTCTAGTCTCTTGAGTTCCTTATATATTTTGGAGATCAGACCTTTGTCAGTTGCGGGGTTGGTGAAGATCTTTTCCCAGTCAGTAGGCTCCTTTGTGTCTTAGTGACAATGTCCTTTGCTTTACAGAAGCTGCTCAGCTTCAGGAGGTCCCATTTATTCAATGCTCTTAATGTCTGTGCAGCTGGGGTTATGCGTAGGAAACGGTTCCCTGTGCCCATTTGTTGTAGAGTACTTCCCCACTTTCTCCTCTATAAAGCTCAATGTGTTCAGATTAATATTGAGGTCTTTAATCCATTTGGACTTGAGTTTTGTGCATGGTGATAGATATGGATCTAATTTCATTCTTCTACAGGTTGACATCCAGTTATGCCAGCACCATTTGTTGAAGATGCCCTCTTTCTTCCATTGTGTACTTTTGGCTCCTTTATCAAAAATCAGGTGTTTATAGGTTTGTGGTTTAAGATCTGGGTCTTCTATACGATTCCATTGGTCAACTTCTCTGTTTTTATGCCAATACCAAGCTGTTTTCAATACTGTAGCTCTGTAATAGAGTTTGAAGTCAGGGATGGTAATGCCTCCAGAAGTGCCTTTATTGTATAAGATTTTTTTGGCTATCCTGTGTTTCTTGTTTTTCCATATAAAGTTGATTATTGTCCTCTCAATCTCTGTCTAGAATTTTAATGGGACCTTGATTGGGATTGCATTGAATCTATAGATTGCTTTTGGTAGAATTGCCATTTTTACTATGTTGATCCTCCCAATCCACGAGCAGGGGAGATCCTTCCATTTTCTGGTATCCTCTTCAATTTCATTCTTCAAAGACTTAAAGTTCTTGTCAAATAAATCCTTCACTTCCTTGGTTAGAGTTACTCCCAGATATCTTATGCTATTTGTGGCTATTGTGAAAGGTGATACTTCCCTGATTTTCCTCTCTGCTTCCTTATCCTTCGTGTATAGGAGGGCGACTGATTTTTTGGAGTTGATCTTGTATCCTGCCACGTTACTGAAGGAGTTTATCAGCTGTAGGAGTTCTTTGGTGGAGTTTTTGGGTCGCTTATGTACACTATCATATCATCTGCAAATAACGAAAGTTTAACTTCTTTCTTTCCAAATCGAATCCCCTTAATTCCCTTATGTTGTCTTATTGCTATTGCTAAAACTTCAAGCACTATATTGAAGAGATAAGGAGAGAGTGGACAGCCTTGTCGTGATCCTGAATTTAGTGGGATAGCCTTATGTTTCTCCAGTTTAATTTGATGTTAGCTGTTGGCTTGCTGTAAATAGCTTTTATTATATTTAGGAATGACCCTTGTATCCCTAATCTCTCCAGGACCTTTCTCATAAAAGGGTGCTGAATTTTGTCAAATGCTTTTTCTGCATCTAATGAGATGATCATATGTTTTTTTCCTTCAGTTTATTTATATGATGGATTACATTGATAGATTTTCATATGTTGAACCAGCCCTGCATCTCTGGGATGAAGCCTACTTGATCATAGTGGATAATTTTTCTAATGTGTTCTTGGATTCGGTTTGCCAATATTTTATTGAGAATTTTTGCGTCAATGTTCATGAGTGAGATTGGCATGTAATTCTCTTTCTTGGTTGAGTCTTTGTGTGGTTTAGGTATCAGGGTAATTGTAGCTTCATAGAAGGAATTTGGCAGTGACTCTTGTGTTTCTATATTATGAAATACCTTAAGGAGTATAGGTATTAGGTCTTCTTGGAAGTTCTGGTAGAATTCCGCATTGAAACCATCTGGTCCTGGGCTCTTTTTGGTAGGGAGGATTCTGATAACAGTTTCTAATTCTTCACGACAAACAGGACTATTTAGAGCATTTACCTGGTCCTGGTTTAACTTTGGTATATGGTATTTATCTAAAAAACTGTCCATTTCTTTTACATTTTCCAGTTTTGTGGCATACAGGCTTTTGTAGTAAGATCTAATGATTTTCTGAATTTCCTCTGTGTCTGTGGTTATGTCCCCCTTTTCATTTCTAATCTAATTAATTTGCGTGTTCTCTCTCTGCCGTTTGATTAGTTTGGCTATGGGTTTGTCAATCTTGTTGACTTTCTCCAAGAACCAGCTTTTCGTTTCATTGATTCTTTGAATTGTTTTTTGTGTTTCTATTTTGTTGATTTCTGCCCTCAGTTTGATTATTTCCAGTCTTCTACTTCTCCTAGGTGAGTCTGCTTCTTTTTTTTTAGAGCTTTCAGGTGTGCTGTTAAGTCACCAATGAGTTCTTTCTCCGTTTTCTTTAAGTGGGCACTTAGTGCTATGAACTTTCCTCTTAGCACTGCTTTCATTGTGTCCTATAGGTTTGAGTATGTTGTGTCTTTATTTTCATTACATTCAAGAAAGACTTTAATTTCTTTCTTTATTTCATCCTTGACCCAGGTGTGGGTCAGTAGTTGACTGTTCAGTTTCCATGAGTTTGTAGGCTTTCTGGGGGTAGCATTGTTGTTGATTTCTAACTTTAATCCATGGTGATCCGATAAGACACAGGTGGTTACTGATATTTTTTTGTAACTGTGGAAGTTTGCTTTGTTACCAAGTATATGGTCAATTTTCGAAAAGGTTCCATGAGCCACAGAGAAGAAGGTATATTCTTTCTTATTTGGGTGGAGTGTTCTATAGATGTCTGCTAAGTCCATTTGGTTCATTACCTCTATTAAGTCTTCAATTCTCTGTTAGGTTTCTCTCTGATTGACCTGTCCATTGGTGAGAGAGGAGTGTTGAAGTCTCCAACTTTTAATGTGTGTGGTTTGAGGGCTGCCTTGAGTTCTAGAAGTGTTTCTTTTACATAAGTCGGAGCTTTTATATTAGGGGCATAGATATTCAGGATTGAGACTTCATTCTGAAGGATTTTTCCTGTTATGAGTATATAGTGTCCCTTTCCATCTCTTCTGATTAATTTTAGGTTGAAGTCAACTTTGTTGGAAATTAGTATGGCCACACCCGCTTGTTTCTTAGGGCCATTTGCTTGATAAACCTTTTCCCAACCCTTTACTCTGAGTAGGTGTCTGTCTTTGTGGTTGAGGTGTGTTTCTTGTAAACAGCAGAATGTTGGATCCTGTTTTCGTATCCAATCTCTTAGCCTGTGCCTTTTTATAGGTGAATTGAGTCCATTGATATTAAGTGATATTAATGACCAGTGGTTGTTAACTCCAGTTATTTTTTTTGTAGTAGAGTTTGTGTGTTTCCCTTCTTCTAGTTGTGCTGGTGAAGGGTCGCTAGATGCCTGAGTTATTGTGGGCGTTGTTGGACTCCTTGGTTTGTGATTTTCCTTCTATTACTTTCTGCAAGGCTGGATTTGTGGTTACGTATTATTTAAATCTGTTTTTGTCCTGGAATATCTTGTTTTATCCATCAATGGTGAATGCAAGCTTTGCTGTTTATAGTAGTCTAGGCTTGCATCCATGTTCCCTTAGTGTCTGTAGCACATCTATCCAAGCTCTTCTGGCTTTCATGGTTTCCTTTGAGAAATCAGGTGTAATTCTGATAGGTTTCCCTTTATATGTTACTTGACCTTTTTCCTTTGCAGCTCTTAATATCTGTTCTTTATTCTGTATGTTTTGTGTTTTGATTATTATATGGTGTGGGGATGGTTTCTTTTGATCCAGTCATTTGGTGTTCTGTAGGCTTCTTGTACTTTCATAGGAACATCCTTCTTTAGGTTGGGGAAGTTTTCTTCTATAATTTTGTTGAATATGTTTTCTGGGCCTTTGAGTTGTAATTCTTCTCCTTCTTCTACCCCAATTATTCTTAGGTTTGGTCTTTTCATGGTGTCCCAGATTTCCTGGATGTTTTGTGTTAAGAATTTGTTACATTTGTTTAGTTCTTTAATGTGTGTTTTTATTTCCTCTATAGTATCTTCAGAGTCCGAGATTCTTTCTTCCATCTCTTGTATTCGGTTGGAAATACTTGTCTCTGAAGTTTCTGTTCGTTTATTCAGAGTTTCCATTTCCAGTCTTCCCTCAGCTTGTGTTTTCTTCATTACTTCCATTTCATTTATCAGGTCTTGTACTGTTTCCCTTACCTGTTTGATTGCTTTTTCTTGTTTTTCTTGGGTATCTTTGAGAGATTTATTTATTTCGTCTACCTTTTTGTTTGTCATCTCCATTTCTTTATGGCAGTTTTTTACCTCCTGTTTAAGGTCCTTCATCATTTTCATAAAGTACTGTTTAAGGTTGGTTTCTTCTATATCTTCTGGGGTAGCGTGTTCAATTCTTGTTGTTTCAGGATGTCTGGGTTGTGGTGATGGCATGTTGCCTTTCATGTTGTTGGAGGAGCTCCTGCATTGGTGCCTGCCCATCTCTTCCTTCAAAAGGAGCCTGGAGGCGCTTTGGTGTCCTAGACCAAACTTTGCTGTGACTGAAACTGGCTGGATCTCCCCAGTGCCAGAGGAGGACCTATTCCTTGCGTCACAATCTAAAGAAGCCCACACTCCCTTGCAGGAATCCTCAGACCTGCCTGGAGGCCAAAGTCTGACCCCTTTGGGTGGATAGCCTTAGAACTGGAGCAGGACACCTGAGAACACTAGGGCAAGCTTGGGAGACACAGGGACGGGAGAAACAGACACAAGCCTGCAGAGGGAAGTGGGGGTAGGGTGTCTGTGATCTCTTCCAGGGCAGGTTGCCCCAGGGTCCGCATTCACTCACCAGTTCAGATGGAATGTCAGTGCACAGGATCAGGGATTCCAGGCAGCCCAGGGTCGCAGCCCAGACAAAAGGGCCAAGGTGGGGGCAGGGCGGGATGGAATACCACACAGCGAACCTGGCAGCACAATCTGAAGGAGCCGGCACCCCTCCGCAGGAATCCTCAGACCTGCCTGGAGGCCAGAGTCTGACCCCTTTGGGTGGATGGCCTTAGTACAGGAGCAGGACACCTGAAAACACTAGGGAAGGCTTGGGAGAGGCAGGGACATGAGAAACAAAGACAAGGCTGCAGCTACCTCGTATTTTAAACTAGGCATGAAAACTAATTTTTTAGAGCTGTTGTAATCTGGAAGCACATATATACACAAAACTTAAATTCACATTATGAAACAGTTACACAGTTATACAAACAGGTTGTGGCCACATTATTAACAGAGAGACAGACAGGACAGAGTTAGGGACCTATGTCAGCTGAATAGATGTTGCAAGAGAGAACAGAAACATGAGGATGAAACATTTTTTATAGTTTTAGAGTGGGAGAACAGGGGAAAAAAGTGGATTTGTTGTTAGCAGGGAAGGGTGGGGCGGCAGCAGAGTTGCCAAAGTGTTCTGAATGTGGACGACAGAGATTAGGAAAACAGTTAGGAGTATGTAAGGCCAAGCACCTAGCCTGTGCCAGGGCAAGGGTAGGAACTTGTATTGATGCAGGCTAGTGAAACTGATGGGCAAATGCTGCTCCATGAACCTGCAGCACCAATACCGCATCTCCATTGTCAAGACAAGGCACTAACTGGGAATCCACCACTTTTTGTTGTGAGCAATTGTAGTTGCAGGCAGCTTTGGAGCACTTTGGAATGGAAATGGGGGTGGAGCAAAAGAGCTTTCAGCAAGTGAAAACATAGAGACAGATGGAAACAGGGGCAGGACAAAGCACAGTTGCAAATGATCAAATAAAGAAAAGCAGAGGAGGAGGGACAGAAGAACCATACTTGAGAGAGAGAAAAAAAAACACGGACTATGGAGCTTAATTTGTTTTAAGTTTGATTGTTGCAATTTAAAAAAGGTGCCCCCATAAGGGCTTTTGAAATCGGCTAGGAATCACAAGAAACCCATTTTAAAAGCATGCCTCTGACACGAGTCTTTTCCAGTGGATCCATCAGAATGATGCTGAGTCAGAAAACCAGGGGGATAAATGAGAAATTGGCTGGGAATATATTCTGGCACCCCCCAAAAAAATCTCATCTCAGCAGGAGGCCCATGCTCTGCCATGTATCTGTCAGGCTTTTGGCACAGTCCGTGACTTCAGCAAAAGCCCTAAAAGATAATGGGTCACCCCAAAACCCTACCCACATGCAGTTTAAAGAACAGAACTCACCAAGTTAAGCCAAACTTGCCTTTCAGAGTAAGTGTGTAGACCCTGGGCCATGGGGCCTGGGGTCTGGGCCCTGGGCCCACAGGGAAAATTAAGGTCTCTATGTGGGAATCCTCCATATGTTAGTGATGGGAAAGCTGATCAATACCTTGTCTGAGGGGCGTGACCCCTCCCGGGGCTCAAAATACCTTTAAAAGATCTGTGTTTGTTTGTTTTGCTCTCTTGGTTCCCTGCTCTTCGCTGGAACTCTGGCTCTAAGTTTCTCCCATTTTCTCCTTTTATTAAAGCTGAGTATTTTATATAAGGCTAGTTTGGTTATTTCCAATTGCCAACCAACCATGCCCGCTACACTTTGGCCCCTAACATGAGGCTTTTTAGCTACCCCAGGTGGCTTCGCAGCTACCAGGAACCAGCAACCTGGGTCTACCCCTCCCCCAGCCGTATAGGCCGGACAGCTTGCCTGACAGCAACAGAGCTGCTTGCAGCTGGCAGTTTACAGGCACAGCGCCCTTTTCTGCTGCACTTCAGTTTTCTGGGCCTGCCGAGAAGGCAGCTTGTGCAGCTGCAACTCACAAAGGAGCTTGGCCCCACTGCCACATAGCGCACCAGGCCAGCTTCCCCTGTCGAGACTCGCTACACGGGTCCTGCCAGCACCTGCTTCCGCGCCCAGGGCACACCAAACCACTACCTGTTTGGACGCCAGCTGTTGAGGACTCGGCATTGCTCCAGCCCTGCCCGCCATAGTGGTTACCTGCCTGAGACAAACAGTTACTGCCTGTGTCCCGGCATTTGAGCTTGTGACCCCCTCCCACCCCACCACCCACCTGGGCTGCTAGCCTGCACTAGCCCACCGCGCACAAGCGCATGGAGCTCAGGCCCCTGTGCCCTGCGTGCTCTTACACAGGCAGCTGGCTTTGAGGCTTCCCGGGACTCTGACTTCAGAGGCATAAGGGCTGCTCCCCTGCCCATTTTATAATCCACCCAGTGCAGTCTGTGAGCTTCTATTTTTTACAGTTTCCTTTCCAGGTCTGACTTTCTCAGCCCCGTGGATCCAGGTGCACTCCGCCACCTACTGGCAGGCAATGGTCATTACAGGTAAAATTTCTTTCGATTAAAAAATAAAAATAGTGCCCGGAGAGGGACCACCGACTCTCCACAACTCCCCCTGCCACCAGCACACTTCCTGCTCTTCCTGCAGGGGTTATTCTCCCCGGATACCGCCTCTCACTCTCTGTTCCTTCCCAGCTTGCACCCAGAATCCTTCTCCCCTCCCCCTGCCTCATCCTCCCGTCTTTGGGGCCACAAAATCCCACAGCTCAGCCTGTTTGGGCTCTGGGGACCTGGAATTGAGTGCACCCAGGCCGGTGGGAGGTCCCCTCCTTCATTTGACTGCCTGGGGCAAGGTAGGCCTTTGTCTGAGAGCTGCTTGGCCTGCAAGGGGACCTGACAGTCTGCAGGAGGATCCATCATTCTTTGGGGTGAGTGAGGAGTGAGTGCCCGAACCGCGGCAGCTGCCCGGAGAGGGACCACCGACTCTCCACAACTCCCCCTGCCACCAGCACACTTCCTGCTCTTCCAGCAGGGGTTATTTTCCCCAGCCTCTCTCTCCCTGTCCCTTCCCAGCTTGCACCCAGAATCCTCCACCCCTCCCCCTGCCTCATCCTCCCGTCTTTGGGGCCACAAAATCCCACAGCTCAGCCTGTTTGGGCTCTGGGGACCTGGAATTGAGTGCACCCAGGCCGGTGGGAGGTCCCCTCCTTCATTTGACTGCCCAGAGCAAGGTAGGCCTTTGTCTGAGAGCTGCTTGGCCTGCAAGGGGACCTGACAGTCTGCAGGAGGATCCATCATTCTTTGGGGTGTCCTGCTCCAGTTCTAAGGCCATCCACCCAAAGGGGTCAAACTCTGGCCTCCAGGCAGGTCTGAGGATTCCTGTGGAGGGGTGCGGGCTCCTTCAGATTGTGCTGCCAGGTTCGCTGTGTGGTATTCCATCCCGCCCTGCCCCCACCTTGGCCCTTTTGTCTGGGCTGCGACCCTGGGCTGCCTGGAATCCCTGATCCTGTGCCCTGACATTCCATCTGAACTGGTGAGTGAATGCGGACCCTGGGGCAACCTGCCCTGGAAGAGAGCACAGACCCCCTACCCCCACTTCCCTCTGCAGGCTTGTGTCGGTTTCTCCCTTCCCTGTGTGTCTCCCAAGCTTTCCCTAGTGTTCTCAGGTGTCCTGCTCCTGTTCTAAGGCCATCCACCCAGAGGAGTCAGACCCTGGCCTCCAGGCTGGTCTGAGGATTCCTGCAAGGGAGTGTGGGCTTCTTCAGATTGTGACGCAAAGAATAGGTCCTCCTCTGGCACTGGGGAGATCCAACCAGTTTCAGTCAAAGCAATTATTGGTCTAGGACACCAAACACCTCCGGGCTCCTTTTGAAGGAAGAGATGGGCAGGCGCCAATGCAGGAGCTCCTCCAACAACATGAAAGGCAACATGACATCACCACAAGCCAGACATCCCGAAACAACAAGAATTGAACACCCTACCCCAGAAGATATAGAAGAAACCTACATTAAACAGTACTTGATGAAAATAATAGAGGACCTTAAACAGGAGGTAAAAAACTGCCATAAAGAAATGGAGATGACAAACAAAAAGGTAGACGAAATAAATAAATCTCTCAAAGATACCCAAGAAAAACAAGAAAAAGCAATCAAACAGGTAAGGGAAACAGTACAAGACCTGATAAATGAAATGGAAGTAATGAAGAAAACACAAGCTGAGGGAAGACTGGAAATGGAAACTCTGAATAAACGAACAGAAACTTCAGAGACAAGTATTTCCAACCGAATACAAGAGATGGAAGAAAGAATCTCGGACTCTGAAGATACTATAGAGGAAATAAAAACACACATTAAAGAACTAAACAAATGTAACAAATTCTTAACACAAAACATCCAGGAAATCTGGGACACCATGAAAAGACCAAACCTAAGAATAATTGGGGTAGAAGAAGGAGAAGAATTACAACTCAAAGGCCCAGAAAACATATTCAACAAAATTATAGAAGAAAACTTCCCCAACCTAAAGAAGGATGTTCCTATGAAAGTACAAGAAGCCTACAGAACACCAAATGACTGGATCAAAAGAAACCATCCCCACACCATATAATAATCAAAACACAAAACATACAGAATAAAGAACAGATATTAAGAGCTGCAAAGGAAAAAGGTCAAGTAACATATAAAGGGAAACCTATCAGAATTACACCTGATTTCTCAAAGGAAACCATGAAAGCCAGAAGAGCTTGGATAGATGTGCTACAGACACTAAGGGAACATGGATGCAAGCCTAGACTACTATAAACAGCAAAGCTTGCATTCACCATTGATGGATAAAACAAGATATTCCAGGACAAAAACAGATTTAAACAATACGCAGCCACAAATCCAGCCTTGCAGAAAGTAATAGAAGGAAAATCACAAACCAAGGAGTCCAACAACGCCCACAATAACTCAGGCATCTAGCGACCCTTCACCAGCACAACTAGAAGAAGGGCAACACACAAACTCTACTACTAAAAATGACTGAAGTTAACAACCACTGGTCATTAATATCACTTAATATCAATGGACTCAATTCACCTATAAAAAGGCACAGGCTAAGAGACTGGATACGAAAACAGAATCCAACATTTTGTTGTTTACAAGAAACACACCTCAACCACAAAGACAGACATCTACTCAGAGTAAAGGGTTGGGAAAAGGTTTATCAAGCAAATGGCCCTAAGAAACAAGCGGGTGTGGCCATACTAATTTCCAACAAAGTTGACTTCAAACTAAAATCAATCAGAAGAGATGGAAAGGGACACTTTATACTCATAACAGGAAAAATCCATCAAATGAAGTCTCAATCCTGAATATCTATGCCCCTAATACAAAAGCACCCACTTATGTAAAAGAAACACTTCTAGAACTCAAGGCAGCCATCAAACCACACACACTAATAGTTGGAGACTACAACACTCCTCTCTCACCAATGGACAGGTCAATCAGACAGAAACCTAACAGAGAATTGAAAGACTTAATGGAGGTAATGAACCAAATGGACTTAACAGACATCTATAGAACATTCCACCCAAATAGGAAAGAATATACCTTCTTCTCTGTGGCTCATGGAACCTTTTGGAAAATTGACCATATACTTGGTAACAAAGCAAACTTCCACAGTTACAAAAAAAATATTAGTAACCACCTGTGTCTTATCGGATCACCATGGATTAAAATTAGAATTCAACAACAATGCTACCCCCAGAAAACCCACAAACTCATGGAAACTGAACAGTCAACTACTGACCCACACCTGGGTCAAGGAAGAAATAAAGAAAGAAATTAAAGTCTTTCTTGAATTTAATGAAAACAAAGACACAACATACTCAAACCTATGGGACACAATGAAAGCAGTGCTAAGAGGAAAGTTCATAGCACTAGGTGCCCACTTAAAGAAAACGGAGAAAGAACTCATTGGTGACTTAACAGCACACCTGAAAGCTCTGGAAAGAAAAGAAGCAGACTCACCTAGGAGAAGTAGAAGACTGGAAATAATCAAATTGAGGGCAGAAATCAACAAAATAGAAACACAGAAAACAATCCAAAGAATCAATGAAACAAGAAGCTGGTTCTTGGAGAAAATCAACAAGATTGACAAACCCTTAGCCAAACTAATCAAACGGCAGAGGGAGAACACGCAAATTAACAAGATCAGAAATGAAAAGGTGGACATAACCACAGACACAGAGGAAATTCAGAAAATCATTAGATCTTACTACAAAAGCCTGTATGCCACAAAGTTGGAAAATGTAAAAGAAATGGACAGTTTTTTAGATAAATACCATATACCAAAGTTAAACCAGGACCAGGTAAATGCTCTAAATCGTCCTGTTAGTCGCGAAGAATTAGAAACTGTTATCAGAAACCTCCCTACCAAAAAGAGCCCAGGACCAGATGGTTTCAATGCGGAATTCTACCAGAACTTCCAAGAAGACCTAATACCTATACTCCTTAAGGTATTTCATAATATAGAAACACAAGAGTCACTGCCAAATTCCTTCTATGAAGCTACAGTTACCCTGATACCTAAACCACACAAAGACTCAACCAAGAAAGAGAATTACAGGCCAATCTCACTCATGAACATTGACGCAAAAATTCTCAATAAAATACTGGCAAACCGAATCCAAGAACACATTAGAAAAATTATCCATTACGATCAAGTAGGCTTCATCCCAGAGATGCAGGGCTGGTTCAACATACGAAAATCTATTAATGTAATCCATCATATAAACAAACTGAAGGAAAAAAACCATATGGTCATCTCATTAGATGCTGAAATCATTTGACAAAATTCAGCACCCTTTTATGATAAAGGTCTTGGAGAGATTAGGGATACAAGGGTCATTCCTAAATATAATAAAACTATTTACAGCAAGACGACAGCTAACATCAAATTAAATGGAGAGAAACTCAAGGCTATCCCACTAAATTCAGGAACACGACAAGGCTGTCCACTCTCTCCTTATTTCTTCAATATAGTGCTTGAAGTTCTAGCAATAGCAATAAGACAACATAAGGGAATCAAGGGGATTCAATTTGGAAAGGAAGAAGTTAAACTTTCATTATTTGCAGATGATATGATAGTATACATAAGCGACCCAAAAACTCCACCAAAGAACTCCTACAGCTGATAAACTCCTTCAGTAACGTGGCAGGATACAAGATCAACTCCAAAAAATCAGTCGCCCTCCTATACACAAAGGATAAGGAAGCAGAGAGTGAAATCA
The DNA here is from genome assembly GCF_903992535.2 of Arvicola amphibius. Lineage (NCBI taxonomy): Eukaryota > Metazoa > Chordata > Mammalia > Rodentia > Cricetidae > Arvicola > Arvicola amphibius. The sequence continues at coordinate 41,217,043 of NC_052065.1, read as the reverse complement.
GAGAAGTATCACCTTTCACAATAGCCACAAATAGCATAAGATATCTGGGAGTATCGCTAACCAAGGAAGTGAAGGATTTATTTGACAAGAACTTTAAGTCTTTGAAGAAAGAAATTGAAGAGGATACCAGAAAATGGAAGGATCTCCCCTGCTCGTGGATTGGGAGGATCAACATAGTAAAAATGGCAATTCTACCAAAAGCAATCTATAGATTCAATGCAATCCCAATCAAGGTCCCATTAAAATTCTTCACAGAGATTGAGAGGACAATAATCAACTTTATATGGAAAAACAAGAAACCCAGGATAGCCAAAAAAATCTTATACAATAAAGGTTCTTCTGGAGGCATTACCATCCCTGACTTCAAACTCTATTACAAAGCTACAGTATTGAAAACGGCTTGGTATTGGCATAAAAACAGAGAAGTTGACCAATGGAATCGTATAGAAGACCCGGATCTTAAACCACAAACCTATGAACACCTGATTTTTGATAAAGGAGCCAAAAGTACACAATGGAAGAAAGACGGCATCTTCAACAAATGGTGCTGGCATAACTGGATGTCAACCTGTAGAAGAATGAAAGTAGATCCATATCTATCACCATGCACAAAACTCAAGTCCAAATGGATTAAAGACCTCAATATTAATTTGAACACATTGAGCTTGATAGAGGAGAAAGTGGGAAGTACTCTACAACAAATGGGCACAGGGAACCGTTTCCTATGCATAACCCCAGCTGCACAGACTTTAAGGGCAACATTGAATAAATGGGACCTCCTGAAGTTGAGCAGCTTCTGTAAAGCAAAGGACATTGTCACTAAGACACAAAGGCAGCCTACTGACTGGGAAAAGATCTTCACCAACCCTGCAACTGACAAAGGTCTGATCTCTAAAATATATAAGGAACTCAAGAGACTAGACGGTAAAATGCCAATTAACCCAATTAAAAAATGGGGCTCTCAACTGAACAGAGAATTCTCAACAGAAGAAGTTCGAATGGCCAAAAGACACTTAAGGTCATGCTCAACCTCCCTAGCTATCAGGGAAATGCAAATCAAAACAACTTTGAGATATCATCTTACACCTGTCAGATTGGCTAAAATCCAAAACACCAATAATAACCTTTGCTGGAGAGGTTGTGGGGTAAGGGGTACACTCATCCATTGCTGGTGGGAATGCAAACTTGTGCAACTACTTTGGAAAGCAGTGTGGCGGTTTCTCAGGAAATTCGGGATCAACCTACCCCAGGACCCAGCAATTCCACTATTGGGAATCTACCCAAGAGATGCCCAATCATACAACAAAAGCATATGCTCATCTATGTTCATAGCAGCATTATTTGTAATAGCCAGATCCTGGAAACAACCTAGATGCCCTTCAGTGGAAGAATGGATGAAGAAACTGTGGAATATATACATGCTAAAATACTACTCAGCGGTAAAAAACAATGACATCTTGAATTTTGCAGGCAAATGGATGGAAATAGAAAACACTATTCTGAGTGAGGTAACCCAGACCCATAAAGATGAACATGGGATGTACTCACTCATATTCGGTTTCTAGCCATAATTAAAGGACATTGAGCCTATAAATTTGGGATCCTTGAGAAGATAATAAGAAGGTGAACTCCCAAAAAAAGATATAGTAATCCTCCTGGATATTGGAAGTAGACACGATCGCCAGGCAAAATTGGGAACTTGAGGGTTGGGCAAGACTGGGCCAAGGGAAGATGGGGAGAGAAAAGTGTGAAGGGGAGAGCGGGGGGAGCTCGGAGGAATGGGGTGCTTGGAATATAGGAAGGGTGGATATGAGAGCAAGGAAGCATATATCTTAATTTAAGGAGCTACCTGAGGGTTGTCAAGAGACTTGACCCTAGAGGGGTTCCCAGGTTTCCAGGGAGACACCCCCGGTTAGTTCCTTGGGCAGCTGAGGAGAGGGAGCCTGAAAAGGCCAGTTCCTATAGCCATACTGATGAATTTCTTGCATATCACCATAGAACCTCCACCTGATGATAGATGAAGAAAATGACAGAGCCCCACATTGGAGCACCGGACTGAGTTCCCAAGGTCCTGATGAGGAGCAGAAGGAGGGAGAACATGAGAAAGAAAGTCAGGACCGTGAGGGAACCTCCAGCTGGCGACAGATGGGGAAGGTGACTGAGCCCCACATTGGAGCACTGGACTGAGCTCCCAAGGTCCCCATGAGGAGCAGAAGGAGCGAGAACATGAGGGAGAAAGTCAGGAACGAGAGGGGTGTGTTCACTCATGGAAACGGTGGGACAGAACTAATGGGAGATCACCAACTCCAGTTGGAATGGGACTGATGGATCATGCGACCAAACCCGTCTCTCTGAGTGTGGCCAACAGCGGGGGCTGACTGAGAAGCAAAGGACAATGGCTCTGGGCTCTGATTGTTCTTCATGGACGGGCTCTGTGGGAGCCTTCTCAGCTTGGTCGATCACCTTCCTGGACCTGGGGGGAGTTGGGAGGACCTTGGTCTTAGCATAGAGTGGGGAACCCTGATGGCTCCTTGGCCTTGAGAGGGAGGGAGGGGAGGTATGGGTGGAGGGGAGGGGAGGGAAGGGGGAGAAGGAGGGGAGGGAAGGGGGAGGAGGAGGGGAGGGAGGGGGGAGGAGGAGGGAAGGAGATGGAAATTTTTAAATATTAAAAAAAAATAAACCATGAGAAAAAAAAAGAGTAGAAAAAGATTTAAAAAGAAAACTTTATAAAAATCTCTAAGAAAGGATTTTAATTAAAAGAAGAAATGATTTATTAAATGAGCCTCAGGATTCAGCACAAGTTTATAGCTCATAGGCTCTTTGTGACCTCTGTTGTTGTCATTTAAGGCTTATTATTCCCAACTGTAGAAGGAAGAGTTTAATAAAAATGAAACACACAAAACAAACAAACAAAAAAAATCAAAAAAAATAAAAATAAAAAAATAAATGAATAAATAAATAACTATAGAAATAAATACATAAAAATAAATACAGATTCGGTTGAAAATGTCTGATAATATCACCGTTGAAGGGTTCTACAGATTGTTTGATTGCACCATGGCTGAATTATAGCACGATGCAAATGAGGTTTTCTTTGGTTGGATATTTACAGGGCTTGGTAGCATTTTTCTTATTTTTATTTTTTTCATTATAACGTGGTTGGATAATAGGAAAATGATAGAGTCCTTACAGGATGAATCCAGGATTCTTAAGGCAGAAGTTGAAAAATTAAGAAAGGGCACAACTGTTTTGAGAGACAACTTCCAAATGGTTGAAGTAATTTCAAAAACAATTCAGATTGACAATAACCACATCAAGAAACAGTTTGAAGTTCTCGAGGAAAGGAATAGTTCTTTGTCTGATATGACTCTGTCAACTGAACAAAATTTAGGAAAGGTTCAGTCTGATATTGAGAAGAGATTCATTGCTGTAGAGGAGGGAACAGCTGATTTGAACCATAAATTTTAGTCCCTGTCTGTAGGAACTGAAACATTATCTGAGAAGATTTGAACCACTGAAAGTAATAAGACTTTATCAAAGGGCTATGAAAGATTAGTGGACAGAATTTTAATACAAGATGGCACAATTCATGCCATGAAAATTCTATCCAAGGATGAGATATTAACTCTACTGGACAAACTTCATACTTTAGAATCCTCCATGAAGGCCTTGGAGCATAATTCTGGACAGGAGATCCAGTCCTTAAAGAAGGCAATTGTAAGCATATTTAAAAAGATTGAGGAAATTATAGACTCTGATGAACAGGAGCAAATGGTACAAAGGCGAAATTTAACTCCATCAATGAGTAAAACTCTCCAGGATAATTTCCATAAAGTTCTACCTGCCTTTCCAATAATAACATCAAAAAAGGTGACTGGTTCCAAAAACCCTAGGGTCATCAAGGAATATACATGGGAACCCGTCCATATGAATGATCTCAAAGAAATTAAACAAGCTGTTATGAATTTTGGGCTACATTTCATCCTTTGTTAGAGAGATGCTCAAAACTGGGTCTATAAGCAATGAAGAAACTCCCCATGATTGGGTACAATTATTATAAGCTGTTGTAGAGAGTGGATTGCAATTAAATTGGAACAGCAGGAAAGAGCAAATGGAATTGAGATTTCCCTAGATCAAATTCTAGGTGAAGGACTTTTCTCCGATCCTCTAGAACAAGCTAATTATGATGAACATACCTTATTTATATATACTACAGCAGCTTTAAAGGCTTGGGACAGGGTTCAAGACCCAGGACAGAGAATGGAATCATATATCAGAGTTAAACATGCTCAGAGAGAACCCTTTAGTGACTTTTTACAAAGACTAACTAAAGCTGTACAAATAGGGGTATTTGACCCAGAAGCAAGGTGTATAACAATTGAGTCTTTGGCTTATGAGAATGCTAATGTAGAATGCAAAAGGATTTTGAGGCCTTTAAAGATCAGATCAGTGCCCTTGGATGAATGGGTCATGCATACAATGAAAGTTGATACGTTGATAAGTTTGCCTTCACAGTGCCTACTTATAATAACTCTCAACCTACCAGGAGATACCAGTGGACCATCCTCCCACAGGGCATGTTGAACTCTCCCACCCTGTGACAATACTTTGAAAATCAACCATTGCAAATAATATGCAAGCAATTTCCCAAGTCTATAATTTATCATTACATGGATGACATTCTGTTATCTGATTCAAACATGGATACCTTAGAAAGATTGTTTGAAGAAGTAAAAATACTTTTACCTAAATGGGGATTGCAGATTGCTCCTGAAAAACTTCAGAGAGGAGATTCTGTTGATTACCTAGGTTATAAAATATGTTTGCAAAAAATTAAGACACAAAAGGCACAAACTAGGAGAGATCGACTACAGACTCTTAATGACTTTCAAAGGTTGTTAGGAGACATTTCCGGTCTTCGACCAGCTGTTGGGATAACACCTGATATGATAATTCATTTAAATAAAACCTTGGATGGTGAAAAAGACTTAAACAGTCCCAGAGAATTAACAGCCAAAGCAGAAAAAGAACTGACAATGGTTGAAGAAAAATTACAGGAGGCACATGTGGATAGGGTGAATCCAGAACTCAGTTGTATTCTCATCATATTGCCTTCAAAAATTTCTCCTATGGGAATTTTAATGCAAAGGGATGATATTATCTTAGAATGGATCTATCTACCACATAAACCAAGTAAGAAAATAAAAACTTATGTGGAAAAAGTTTCTGAATTAATTATAAAAGGCAAATTGAGACTTGGTCAACTAGCAGGCATAGACCCAGCAGAAATTACAGTGCCTTTCACTGCTGATGACATAAACAAAAACCTATGGGAAGACAATGAACCATGGCAAAGAGCTTGTGTTAACTTTTTAGGAGAAATTAATAACAACCTTCAAAAAGCAAGAGGCTTAAATTTATAAAGAGAACTTCTTTTTTTTTTTTGGTTTTTCGAGACAGGGTTTCCCTGTAGTTTCTAGAGCCTGACCTGGAACTAGCTCTTGTAGACCAGGCTGGCCTCGAACTCAGAGATCCGCCTGCCTCTGCCTCCCGAGTGCTGGGATTAAAGGTGTGCGCCACCACCGCCCGGCTAAAGAGAACTTCTTGGATTCTTCCTCAAATCATCCATTACGCTCCAATAACTGGAGCCCATACATTTTACACTGATGTTAATAAATCAGGGAAGGCAGGTTACAAATCAGAAGACTTGAGTAAGGAGGAACAAAGTCCTTATGATTCTGTCCAGAAGGCAGTATTATATGCCATTCTTATGGTGGTAAGTGATTTTAAAGGAACTCTTAATATAGTTACTGATTCACAATATGCAGAGTTATCTTACATATTGAAACTGCTGAATTTATACCTGATGATGCTTAACTAACCTCATTATTTATCCAGGTACAAGACATGTTCAGGAAGAGGCTTTGCCCTATGTATATAACACACATCCTATCCCATACAGGTCTGCCAGGTCCTTTAGCACAAGGTAATGCAGATATTGATCAATTATTGATTGGTAGTGTGCTGTAGGCCTCTGAATTTCATAAAAACATGTCAATAGCAAAGGCTTGAAGAAATAGTTTTCTATTACATGGCAACAAGCTAAGGAGATTGTAAAGAAATGCCCTACCTGCTCTTTCTATAGCCAAACACCACTGCCTGCAGGGTCTAATCCAAAGGGCACTCAAAGGAATGAAATCTGGCAGATGGATGTGTTCCACTTTGCAGAATTTGGCAAATTAAAATATGTACACCATACCATTGACACTTATTCAGGTTTTCAAAGGGCAACTGCTTTAATTTCAGAAAAAGCTGATTCAGTAATCACTCATTTATTAGAAGTTATGGCCATCATGGGTATACCTACACAAATAAAGGCAAATAAATTGTCCAGCTTATGTCTCTAAGAAAATGAAATGTTTTTTTTTTGCTTATTACAATATTAAGCATGTTACAGGTATATATACCATACATTCCTACGGGTCAATCAGTCATAGAAAGATCAAATAGAACTATAAAGGATATGTTAAACAAACAGAATGGGGTGGAAAATACCTCCAGAAATAGATTACATGATGCTTTATTAACCTTGAATTTTCTCAACGCTAATGAGAAGGGGACAAGGGCTGCCGAAAGACATTGGATAATGGAAAAGTCTGCTGAATTAAATCAACCAGTTTATTTCAAGGATGTGCTGACCTCGCAGTGGAAGCCAGTAGATGTGCTGCGTTGGGGAAGGGGTTTTTCTCTTGTCTCCACAGGAGAAGAAAAATTGTGGATGCCGTCAAAATTAATAAAGGTTCGGTTTGAAGAGGAGAAGCCCCTTGAAAAAGAAAAATAATAATTCATACTGGTGGTAAGATAAAAATATATGTTGGGGTCAGGGTTCTTTTCTTATTTCCACAGGAAAAAACTCATCTTCAAAGAATTTAAGGGACCCTGGATATTTAAATACTGATGGATAGAAACTAGTTACTACCCACTAAGGATCAGCAATAACACTAAATAGATTCCATGAGTATGAAAAACAATTTTTTAATGTGTCTCAATGTACATTTCTTTATAAATATGTAGAGCTGGTTTTGGAGTTGGACTATGGCCCAGTCCCTCTTCAATTCCAAGCCTGTTGATAAAAGAGATATCTCAGAGTTTCTGTCTCAGGTCAGGAGTCATATTATGGGACATAATATTAATAATAATGATAATAATAATAACAATAATAATCTTGATAAACTTTCTTTGTCTTCCCTCATATCTGTGTCTGTCTTTAATATACCTTTCATTGAATATATATATATATATATATATATATATATATATATGTCTGCATATGTCTTTGTAGATAATGTTTACCTTTTCCATAACAAACAACAGATTTTCCTTCAGTAATCTTTGAAATGTCCAGGATGAAGATGGGGCCCAACAACATCAAGTCCACCTGGTTACTATGACATCATGTTTTTAATAGCACTAAAATTAGATCTGTTTTTTGGTACCAACTGCACAGGACACTTTTGAATGGTGCACATTTTTGACAACATTCTGGCCGGATCTCCTCAAAACATTCACAAGCTAGTTACAATTTTCTTTTTTTTTTTTTTTTTTTTTTTTGGTTTTTCGAGACAGGGTTTCCCTGTAGTTTCTAGAGCCTGTCCTGGAACTAGCTCTTGTAGACCAGGCTGGCCTCGAACTCAGAGATCCTCCTGCCTCTGCCTCCCGAGTGCTGGGATTAAAGGCGTGCGCCACCACCGCCCGGCCCTAGTTACAATTTTCTTAGATCAAATGTTAACCTGGGAATTTTACCATCATTTGCTTTCACAGGTCCCCGTGAGAAGAACATTGCTCCCAAATCAGCTGGAAGCAATCTTAGAGGATGACGCCCCCTTCTCCCAATAGACTTTGCCTTCAGGTTTAGGGACACTAATTGGTGGTTGGTTTAGGGTTGAGGGAAAGGGGGAGATATTATAGGGACTCAGGGGTGTATATTGAAAAAAAGGGAGATAACTGGTTTGATGGGATGATTGATATTTGTGAGTTATTGTTTTTAGAAAACTGTATTGGTGCTGATTCCTTTATATTAATATATTGAACATTGTATGTGAGTATGCTTCTACCTCTGTTTAAAACAATTGTTATATTGAGATATTTACTATATTGCAATGTACATTTCTACCTCTGATATTATTTATGCAATGACATTGTTTACATTTGGAGATCATTGTCTTCATTTATTGCATAGTTGTTTATTCTCTTAGTCTTCAAATTAGATAGGTATTGAGAATTATATGTTTGTCATATTTATATTTAGGATAACCAGGTTTTTTAGATACATAGGGATTATATTTAGTATAGATAGTATAATCTTCGACCTCTTTGAAGGGCTGTAGAAAATGGCCTTTAATCTAACCTAGAGTTTTGTACTTATGAGACACAATCACTCCTGGCAACACTGCTCTACTCCCAAGAGAATATTGAGCACCAAAGACACTCCACTGGGAGATTGTCTTCTTCTTGGCAGAACTGGCCTTTGGGCAATGAAAAGCCAATACCTCGACTACTGACAAAGATACCTAATATCCATAAGTGGATAAAACAGGATTGTCTTATCTTGCCAAGACAGGGTAGGATAGTTCTACAAAAAGTTCCTTGCCTTTGAAAAATGTTATGTCAGTTGTGTTAGGCCTTAGCCAAAGTTTGTTGCCTCAACATTGTAAAGGAGACTTTGGGTGATTGCCCAGGTAGTCAGTTGTCTCTGTCATCTGTTGCACATTTTGGAAGTTTCTCGTTTGTACTTCCTGCTTGCTTAAGTAATATTACTTCCCTTCTCAGATCTTTGATGGGGTTGAAGATTAGATAATTGTATCTACCCTCTACATTATTTAGACTCCTTGAAGTAGAATTCTTAGTAAAACTTTTGTTATATATTTCTTGCTTACTATTGTTTGTTACTTGTAATTTTATATTTATTTTCTGTTCTCATTGTATATAGTTGTATTTGGTTTTGAATCTGTTTTATTTAGACAAAAGGGGGAGATGATGGGAGAGCTGACCAATCCCTTGTCTGAGGGGCGTGACACACCCTGGGGCTCAAAATACCTTTAAAAAGATCTGTGTTTGTTTTGCTCTCTTGGTTCCCTGCTCTTCGCTGGATCTCTGGCTCTGTAAGTTTCCCCCGTTTTCTCCTTTTATTAAAGCTGAGTATTTTATATAAGCCTAGTTTGGTTATTTCCAATTGCCGACCGACCACACCCGCTACATGTTAGGAAAAAAATCTCAAGTTAGGCGGCTCTGCCGGCACAAAGAAATCCAATTAGGTCAGATCAAACCAAATTAAAATATTAAAATGCCCATTTTTTATTAAATACAGTGTGATGGAGGAGGGTCATCTGTCTATGTGTTACTTTCATTGGTTAATAAAGAAACTGCCTTGGCCATTTCATAGGACAGAAATTTAGGTAGGCAGATTAGACAGAACAGAATTGTGGGAGAAAGAAAGTAGAGTCAGGCAGATGCCTCAGGCAGATGCCATGTCTCTCCTCTCGGAGACAGATGCAGGTTAAGATCTCCTCTGGTAAGCCACCACTCATGGTGCTATACAGATTACTAAATATGGGTTAAAGCAAGATGTGAGAATTAGCCAATAAGAGGCTGAAACTAATGGGCTGGGCAGTGTTTAAAAGAATACAGATTCCGTGTAATTATTTCGGTAAAGCTAGCCAGGTGGCGGGAAGCAGCCCATCACAACAACAGTGCTCTTGGGTGGCTGAACACATGGAAGGGAGACAGGAAAGCAAGGAGTGCCTGCAAATCCAGAACCACATGTTTCTCCTCTGGGAGCCCACTTAAATATCCTGTGGTATTTAATACCATGGCATGCTGGGTTTTGGAGTCCAGACTAATGCAGCTCACAGGCGAGAGGGCTCAGATGGATGCCAGGGGCTGGGGCTATCCTCCAGACTTAACAATCTATGCCCCTAATACAAGGGCACCCACATATGTAAAAGATATATTATTAAAATTTAAATTGCATATCAAAACCCACACACTAATAGTAGGAGACTTCAACACTCCAGTCTCACCAATAGACAGGTCAAGCAGACAGAAACTTAATAGAGAAATAAGAGAACTAACAGATGTCATGAATCAAATGGACTTAATAGACATCTATAAAACATTCCACCCAAACACAACAGAATATAGCTTCTTCTCAGCATCTCATGGAACCTTCTCTAAATTGACCACATACTCAGTAACAAAGCAATCCTCCACAGATACAAAAAAATAATGAATTAACCCCCTGTGTCTTATCAGATCACCATGAATTTAAGTTAGAATTCAACAACAATACTACTCTCAGAAAGCCTACAAACTCATGGAAATTGAACAGTGAACTATAGAACCACCCCTGAGTCAAGGAAGAAATAAATAAAGAAATTAAAAGCTTCCTTGAATTCAACAAAAATGAAAGCACAATATATCAAAACCTATGGGTCACTAGGAAAACAGTGCTAAGAGGAAAGTTCATTGCACTAAGTACCCACATAAAGAAAACAGAGAAAGCTCACGATAGTGACTTAACAGCACACCTGAAATCTCTAGAACAAAAAGAAACAGACTCACCCAGGAGGTGTAAAAGACAGGAAATAATCAAATGGAGGGCTGAAATCAACAAAATAGAAACAAAGAAAACAACACAAAAATCAATGAAACAAGAGCTAGTTCTTTGAAAAAATCAACAAGATACACAAACAATTATCAAAACTAATCAAAAGGCAGAGAGATAACATCCAAATTAACAAAATCAGAAATGAAAATGTGGGCATAACAACAGACACTGAGAAAATTCAGAGAATCATTAGGTCATACTACAAAAACCTGTACTCCACAAAATTGGAAAATGTAAAAGAAATGGGCATTTTTTTAGATAGATAACATATACCAAAATTAAATCAAGGCCAAATGAATAATTTAAATAAACCTATAAACTTGAAGGAAATAGAAGCTGTCATCAAAAAAAAAAAAAAAAAAAAAAAAAAAAAAAAAAAAAACTCCCAACAACAAAAAGCCCATGGTCAGATGGTTTTAGTGCAGAATTCTACTAGAACTTCCAAGAAGAGCTAATGCCTGTACTCCTCTGATGGAGGACTCCCATTGGTTAATAAAGAAACTGCCTTGGCTTTTTGATAGGGTAGGATTTAGATAGGTGGAGTAGACAGAACACAATTCTGGGAAGAAGGGAAGTTAGACAGACGCCATGCCTCTCCTCTCTGAGACAGACGCCATGGAGCCAGCCGCCAGGTCAGACATGCTGAATCTTTCCCGGTAAGCCACCATCTCATGGTGCTACACACATTACTAAATATGGGTTAAAGCAAGATGTGAGAATTAGCTAATAAGAGGCTGAAACTAATGGCCCAGGCAGTGTTTAAATGAATACTATTTGTGTGTTGTTATTTCAGGTGTAAAGCTAGCCATGTGGGATCCAGGCATGATGAAAAGCAGGCCTGCTCACCTCATCACAACAGAATTGCACCCAATGTGGATAACTGAATCCACAGAAAGCTTGAGAAAGCTTGGGAAAGAAAAGTGTCAAGCATGTTTTCTTGGTAGCATCAGTTTCTCGGGTCTGCTCTGCTTGCTAGAGGCAAGCAAACACTCCCATCTAAGAGAGGCTTCCTGACTCAGCTTTAGCTGCAAAACCCTGCAGCTCATTAAGAGGTCCTGCCACAAAACACTTAAATGGTGTTGATGAAAAGCTGACTGCATGCTTTTCAGTTTTCAGCTGTAACAGGAAAAAAGCTGAGCTGCACCATTTTAAAATGCTGCCTTTCTGGGTCATCCTGCCAGGACAAACTCTGACTCTTTCAGGCAGGCAGTCCGACTGAGTGTGGTCTGCGACCAGATTGCTGCAGCTTGCTTGCTGGCAGGGACCTTGAAATGCTATAGAGTTGTGGCAATAAAAATAGCTACAGCTGGTACCTCTGCCATGAGGCTGGAAAGCTAAGGAATGAGCTGGATCCAGCCACCAAAGTCACGGCTTTAGTCATACCGATATTGTTTAGTAAATTAAAGACTCATGTGGTCACAAAAAGAGAGATATACAGTAAAAGAAAGATTCAAAGTAGAAGAAAATGTCTAAATGTTTTACAGTGCATTAAAAATATATGCAGGCTAAAGGTTAAAGTTCTTAAAAGTAAAATAAAACAAACAAAGAAAAAAGAAAGAGAGAAATTGGATGTGGTGGTACACACCTTTAATCCCAATGCCTGGGAGGCAGAGACAGACAGATCTCTGTGTGTTCAAGGTGTTGTAGCACACACCTTTAATCCCTGCACTGGGGAGGCAGAGGCAGACGGATCTCTGTGAGTTCAGGACAGCCTGGTCTACAGAGTTATTCCAGGACAAAGATATACAGAAAACCTGTTTCAAAAAAATAAAAGTAAAAATAAAAGAAATACAGGTTAGAATAAAGCTGCACAAAGATGGAAAATACACAGAGAATCTTGATACTGTATGCTATTATGCTCTCTTTGAATTGTTTGAATGCTGAGGAAGGAGCAACAGCTGCTAAAAGATTTTTGTTTATAAATGCTGCTGAACTAATCCAACATAGATATTTTGAAAATACCTTGACTTCAGAATTTGGATCTAAGGATATGATACTTTGGAAAAGTCCTTCTTTTTTTCCACAGAGGATAATTCCCTGTGGACTGCTTATATCCCAATATGGTATGATAGACCACGCCCTCCTGAAAGGTTGCTGTGAACACCCTCACGAAATTACTTCATTCAACTGCTGACTGAGATGAACCTGACACACAGGTTACACCATGAAAGACCTGATTAACAGCGTCCCCATACAGCAGGAAGAAGCTTGGAGAGATAACTATGCCCATATTCCAAAATATTATTTATAAGTGTTCTTTTACATTTAAAGGGGGATATGATATAGATATGAATAATTTGCATTGGTATAGATTTTGCTTTATTGATAGATATTTAAGGTCACTTTTGTTATATGTATATGTATTTCTGACCTTGATTAATGTATTGTGATTGTGTAGCTCATTTAAAAATGTAATGTATAATTAGGAAATATAGGTTAGTGGATAATCATCGATAATAGTCAAGCTTGTAGTCATGTTAGTTAGATTTTCGAGATATATAGAGATATATTTCAGTTAGATAGGCATACTTCATATCTTTCAAAGTCTACAGAATATGGCATTTTAAATGTTTTAATAACTTAGGGCTTTTCTTTTCATGACAATTAGACACATCTGCTCCTGGCAGCACCAATCTACTTCAAGAGGAAGATGGGCATAGAAGAGGCTCCTTATGGAGTTGGTTAGCCATTTGGACAAGAAACTGCTCTTGCCTGGACTGTTGCATAAACTGGACACAAAGAAACCACAGAAAGAGGACTGTTGAACTTTCCTAAAGGTGAGATGATCTTTAAGTCTTCCTGACTCATGAAAGAGTCTGTGAGACATTCTGCAGGACACAGCAGAAAGTGACTGAACTGTCTTTGGAATTTCCTGCTTCATGGAAATGTCTGCTGGATGCTGTGGGCCTGAAGGCTGAAGATGGATACTCCAACAGTACAAAAGAACTTTGGGTGACTGTCCAGACAGTGAGATGTCTCTGTCATTTCTAGAGTTTGGAAGTTGCTTATTTCTTGTTTACTTAGGTAATATTATATCCTTCTGGAGTCTTTGATGGAGTTGAAGAATAGATAGATAGTTATGGTTTCCCTTAGATATGATAAAAGATAAAATAGATATAAATATTGTAACTGTAATTCCTGCTTGATAACTGTTTTTGTTATATGTAATTTTACTATGTTAAAGTGAAAGCCTTTCTTTTTTGTTTAAATAGAAAAAGGGGAAATGATGGAGGACTCCCATTGGTTAATAAAGAAACTGCCTTAGCTTTTTGATAGGGCAGGATTTAGATAGGTGGAGTAGACAGAACAGAATGCTGGGAAGAAGGGAAGTTAGACAATCACCATACCTTTTCTCTCTGGATCAGACGCCATGGAGCCAGCCACCAGGTCAGACATGCTGAATCTTTCCTGGTAAGCTACCACCTCATGGTGCTACACAGATTATTAGATATGGGTTAATCAAGATGTGAAAGTTAGCCAGTAAGTGGCTAGAGGTAATGGGCCAGGCAGTGTTTAAAAGAATACAGTTTCTGTGTAATTAATTTGGTAAAGCTATCCGGGTGGCTGGATGCAGCCCGCCATCCTTCTACATTACCTACTGCAAATATCACAATATATATAAAATAAATTTACTTTTCCAACTATTTGTAAGCAGTAAATTTGATTTAGTGATTCATCTCCAGCACTGTATACCTTCAGTCTTTCATTCATCTCAACAAGTATCAAATGCCACACTGTGCTATGGAACAGCTCACTTTTTCATAATGGAAATTTTCTGTATTCAGTTGCAAGCTGACCAATATTTAACAGTAGAGATTGAAAAGTAAGCACTATATGTACTTGTAGAATTTAATTTTTGCTCACACATGTTATTCACTTTTAGCCTCAGCCATGTCATTTTGTAAAGCTCTTTCAATTTGGTTAAACAATAATTTGTGGAACTGAAGTAAATTTTTTGTGTAGATTTTTTTCTCTGTCTCTAATCTGTACACCCCTCTCAGTAACAGTTGACAATGAGAGATATTTATTGATCACCTGGAAGTTTTTAACTTAACCCTCATTCTTTTTGCCTAGTTTCCCCTATTATGGCCAATATGTGATAAATAATGGAAAATTTCAGTTCCTTTCCCATTTTGCTGCTCTTTACCTGAATGAAGCCACGGTGGTGGTAGAGTTGCTCCTCCATTTGCCCATAGGTACACCTCCCAGCCCTTACATATATAGCTTAAATATTAAGGATTGCAAAAATAATGTTACCTTAGTTGAAGTTACACAGCATGGAACAGTTGGTAAAAGTAAGAAATATATAAATTTACCACAGTTTTTTCTAAGTATTAAAAGTTATAATGCATTACATTTGTTATATATAATTATTTCTTGTTATAAGCCATAGACTAAATTTAGTTCATTAATCTGTTAAGTGACACCTGCTTTTTCTTAGATCATATCTTAAATAAGTATAACTTGTATCATCCTTAGCTCATAACTCAATTTTCACAGATCAATACCACCATTCTTGGCAATCTGAGCTTTGACTGAAATTAGGTAATAGAATTCAGAAAGCATATACTACTAAAAATAATTACTAAAATTTTCTCATCATTTTGGAAATGCCTATATTATACCTAGTTTTAACTCTGATCTTAAAAATCTATGGAAGATTTTCTTAAGAGATCTTTCATTATTCTTCCCATCCTTCCAGCCACCCTGCTCCATATTTCACTTAAGTAAAAGTGTGTATTCTCTCTCTTTTCCTTTCTTCTTTCTTTCTTTCCTTCCTTCCTTCCTTCCTTCCTTCCTTCCTTCCTTCCTTCCTTCCTTCCTTCCTTCCTTCCTTTGGTTTGTGTTTCTTGCATTGTCTAAATGAGACAAATTTTACTCTTGATCAAGAGGATGTGATTGGAAGAGAACACACTGGGATTCAGGAAGTGCAGTTGTTAGCACTTAGGCATTATGCTAGCCTTCCCCTTGGGGACCTGGAAGGTTATACTTAGTTGGTACTCTGACAATACTGCAACTTGTTTGGGGTCCTAACAACATCATCCACTATGTCACTACAGCACATATTCTAGGCCGCCTCAAAGAAGGTGAACCAACCAGCCAGCCTCTCTCACTCCCCCTCTTCTTCCTCCTCATCCTTCCTCCTCTTTTCCTCCTCTGCTCCTGTCTCCAGAGGCTGCCCCCTTCAATCCCCTCACCCTTTCCCCATTCCCTTTCCCAATAGAAAAAAACCCTAACCGTGAGCCCTGTTGCATGATCCCCACTCACTATTTTTAAAGTATAACAGTAGTGGTGACTGTGTCTTTTTCCCATTTACTGGTGTCCAGATTTACAGTCTTATTCAACTGGTTAATCTACAAAGAATGGGTGCACAGAACATGAAGGATGAAGGGGAAAGGGGCCACTGTCCAGGAAATCAAATTCCTAGAATGAGAAGTAGACTTTGTGCAAACCTTTTGCTGTGTGGGGAGGATTAAAACATTTGAATAAAAATCTTACAAGACAGAGGAAATAAAAAGATTTAATTGTTCTAAACATGTTTTATAGTATTTGATAGAAAAGATTCATATTTGATATTTGTTACAAATCCATTCTGATTTGTAAACACTTATTCTTCAAACTCATCAAGATGTTATCTATCTTTTTCTGTTTTATCTTTGAGTAAGAAGTTGCAGTAGAGAGGGAGTCCTTGTCGAGTCATAGCTGACCCTATAATCCTGAGTTAAACTGTCAGCAAAAAGATTTATTTATTTCACCAATTTCATTAGCATGGTTTAATATAAGCAAGCCTCCCTAAAGGTGTCTCTTTGGCCAGGAGCTTGGCCTGGCTCCCCTGGAATGTTATGGCTCTACATAGATCACAGATTTCTATTTTTGTGACCAGGAGGCACATTATTTTAACAGGCCTTCACTGCTACTTTGACATTCTGTCTTTCTAAACCCTGTAGAAACACTTTAGATAAGAGATCAGAGCTCGAGTTGCTTTGGTGTCGTGGTGCGGATAGTCACGTTTCGTGCGTGGTCATTCAGCAAAGATGCCTGAGGAAACCCAGACCCAGGACCAACCAATGGAGGAGGAAGAGGTCGAGACTTTTGCCTTTCAGGCAGAAATTGCCCAGTTGATGTCCTTGATCATCAACACATTCTATTCGAACAAAGAGATCTTTCTGAGGGAGCTCATTTCCAATTCATCAGATGCTCTGGACAAGATCAGATACGAAAGTCTGACAGACCCTAGCAAACTAGACTCTGGGAAGGAGCTGCACATTAATCTTATTCCCAACAAACAAGATCGAACCCTCACTATTGTGGATACTGGAACTGGAATGACCAAGGCTGACTTGATCAATAACCTTGGTACCATTGCCAAGTCTGGCACCAAAGCCTTCATGGAGGCTTTGCAGGCTGGTGCAGATATTTCTATGATTGGCCAGTTTGGTGTTGGTTTTTACTCTGCGTATTTGGTCGCTGAGAAAGTGACTGTGATCACCAAACACAATGACGATGAGCAGTATGCCTGGGAATCCTCAGCCGGGGGATCGTTCACAGTGAGGACTGACACAGGGGAGCCAATGGGTCGTGGAACAAAGGTCATCTTACACCTGAAAGAAGACCAAACTGAGTACTTGGAGGAAAGGAGAATAAAAGAGATCGTAAAGAAACATTCCCAGTTCATTGGCTATCCCATTACTCTCTTCGTGGAGAAGGAACGTGATAAGGAAGTCAGTGATGATGAAGCTGAAGAAAAGGAAGATAAAGAGGAAGAGAAGGAAAAAGAAGAAAAGGAGTCTGATGACAAGCCTGAAATAGAAGATGTTGGTTCCGATGAAGAAGAGGAAGAGAAGGATGGGGACAAGAAGAAGAAGATAAAGGAAAAGTACATCGATCAGGAAGAACTCAACAAAACAAAGCCTATTTGGACCAGAAATCCTGATGACATTACTAATGAAGAATATGGAGAGTTCTACAAGAGCTTAACCAACGATTGGGAAGAACATTTGGCAGTAAAGCATTTTTCTGTTGAAGGACAATTGGAATTCCGGGCCCTCCTTTTTGTTCCAAGACGTGCTCCTTTTGATCTGTTTGAAAACAGAAAGAAGAAGAACAACATCAAGTTGTATGTGCGCAGAGTTTTCATCATGGATAACTGTGAGGAGTTAATTCCTGAGTATCTGCATTTCATCAGAGGAGTGGTAGATTCTGAGGATCTTCCTCTAAACATCTCCCGTGAAATGTTGCAGCAAAGCAAAATTTTGAAAGTTATCAGAAAGAATTTTGTCAAGAAATGCTTAGAACTATTCACTGAGCTGGCAGAAGATAAAGAGAACTACAAAAAGTTTTATGAGCAGTTCTCAAAAAATATAAAGCTTGGAATTCATGAAGACTCTCAAAATCGGAAGAAGCTTTCAGAGCTGTTGCGATACTACACATCTGCCTCTGGAGATGAGATGGTTTCTCTCAAAGATTATTGCACCCGAATGAAGGAAAACCAGAAGCACATCTACTTTATTACAGGTGAGACCAAGGACCAAGTTGCTAATTCGGCCTTTGTGGAATGCCTCCGAAAGCATGGCTTAGAAGTAATCTATATGATTGAGCCCATTGATGAATATTGTGTGCAACAACTGAAGGAATTTGAAGGCAAGACCTTGGTGTCAGTTACCAAAGAAGGACTGGAGCTTCCAGAAGATGAAGAGGAGAAAAAGAAGCAGGAAGAAAAGAAGACAAAATTTGAAAACCTCTGCAAAATTATGAAAGATATTTTGGAGAAAAAGGTTGAAAAGGTGGTTGTATCAAACCGATTGGTGACATCCCCATGCTGTATTGTCACAAGCACATATGGGTGGACAGCAAACATGGAAAGAATCATGAAAGCTCAAGCCCTCAGAGACAACTCAACAATGGGTTACATGGCAGCAAAGAAGCACCTGGAGATAAACTCTGATCACTCCATTATTGAAACCCTCCGGCAAAAGGCAGAGGCCAATAAGAACGACAAATCTGTGAAGGATCTAGTCATCTTGCTGTATGAAACTGCACTCCTGTCTTCTGGCTTCAGTCTGGAAGATCCCCAGACACATGCTAACAGGATCTACAGGATGATCAAGCTTGGTCTAGGTATTGATGAAGATGATCCTACTGTGGATGATACCAGTGCTGCTGTAACTGAAGAAATGCCACCCCTGGAAGGAGATGACGATACATCACGCATGGAAGAAGTAGACTAAGCTTCACCAGAACTATATGTTTGATGCTTACTATCATTCCTTCTGATAATATATTTCCCAGGATTTTTGTTTATTTTTGTTAACATTTAAAACATCTGTGTGGCATGAAAACTAAGGGGAAGATAAAATTTCTTTCTACTTGTGTGATACTGTGATACTATAGGTTTGACTCAATAGGTTGGTAGAACGTTTGTTGTAAGACGTAATGTAACCTATTAACTTTGTGTGGTCTGAAGTGTTTAGCTGTCGATTGAGCTGGATCCCTTATTAGACCAAATAATTTCACTTGGAAGTTTTCTCAGATAGCTTCATGTTTAACAGAAAAAAATTAAGATGGCTTAAGTTTCATCTTAAAATTTTTCATCCCCTATAGTTCTGCATGTACTAGTCTTAGAAGTAAGTACACAAGCTAAAACAACAGGAATCCCCATGTTGCTTGTACCAAGAACAAAATCCTAAGCTTCCCTAGGTCTTGTAACTCAGCAAGGCTTGTGAGTGGAAATACAGTGCCCAGTCACACTCTGCTTTAAAAGGTAAATACAGATGAGAAAAAAGGTGAAAAAAAAAAGAGATCAGAGCTCCCAAAACCCTTTTGGCATATTCAACCTCTGACAGGAAAAAAAAATAACAAAAAAACCAAAACAAAATAAACAAACAACAAAACTGCTTAGAGTCTCAAGAACATTTCTGGCTTTTAGTCAAGAAAGAAACTGATTACTTTTTTTGGTGAGTTTTTATCTTAAACAGCTTAGCTACTGTTGGAGGAGGGTCTTCTATCAATCTGTGGATTTCATTGGTTAATTAATAAATAAAACTACCTGGCCTGATAGGTCAGAACATAGGTGTATGGAGTAGACAGAACAGAATGCTGGGAAAAAGGGAAGTGAGTCAGATGCAATGAAGTTCCGACCCAAGATGGACGTAGGCTAGAATCTTCCCAGTAAGCCACCCCTCGTGGTGCTACACAGATTACTAAATATGGGTTTATCAAGATGTGAGAGTTAGCCAGTAAGAAGCTAGAGCTAATGGGCCAAGCAGTGTTTAAAAGAATACAATTTGTGTGTTGTTATTTTGGGTGTAAAGCTAACCATATGGGAGCCGGGAAGGATGGAAAGCAGGCCTGCTCATCTCATAACTATAAGCTACTTTCTATCTCCTGCTAAAGTAGAATCAAGTAAAAATAAACAATTAGTAAATATTGATTTATTGCTTTATTTTTGATTGACTTAAATCACTGCTTGTACTTACCTATTTGCTAAAAATGACTTCACTTGGTAATGAAAACAGAGTGACGTGAAGAAATATCTGAAACAATGAGTTGTTGCCCTGAACCTGATTACTACCATATCCATTACTGTAAAATCTTGCTTGCTTGACTGTCCCACCTTGTGATTTTAAAGTATAAAATGAGAATGCAAACTGGACCCAAGCCCAGGACATTTTCAGTAGCTCTTTTGTCTAGCAGGGAGACATCCTTTCTTTCACTCTCATTGTTGCAGAGTGGTTATTCCAGAACTATCCCTACTCACTACTCTTAGCATCTCTCTTGCCTCTGAAGAGGTAACTCTAATTTCCACTGTTTGATTAGGAGGACAACTGATCTGGCTTTTCCCAGGAGAAATTGGGGTACAAGGTGTGGCAATATTTGGGTACCTGCCCAGAAAGCCAATCTAAAAGACTCCAAATATCAAATGTTGGGAGGAATGGAAGTATTTGATTCGTGTTTGTAAAAAGTTTTAAAATGTTCAAATCAAAGTCCACTAGAATCTTTTGCTGGGCTCACAAAAGCCTACATCTGTTGACATCCTATATTTTTTTTGCCTCTAAACTTAGTCTTCAGGGTGATGAACCCACAATCTTCTGTAACTTTTGCCAGCTGTTGCAGCAGTCAGCATGATATCTTTTACATGTGGCTTCTAGAAAGGGAAAGAAGGATATTTAGCTATTATTTAACTTTTATGTGATTGGTATACAGAAAAGATACTGATTTTTATAAGTTGATTTTGTATGTTCCTGCTTCTCTGAAATTATTGAGCATTTCTGGACATTTTGTGATGAAATTTTGTGACCTTTTACATATAAAATATAATATAAATGAATAATTTGACTTCTTTTTGTATTTGTACCTCTTTAATTTCCTTCCTTTACCTTATTACTCTAGCTATGGTTTCAAGAACATTATTGAAAAATGAAGGGGAAGCCTAGCCCAAAACCTTGTTTTGTAAGGCGTGTCCCCCTTGGTTTAAAGGCGTGGCCCCCTTGGTCTAAAGGCGTGTCCCTCTTAGGCGTGTCCCTCTTAGGCGTGTCCCCCTTAGGCTAATATTGACTTATAAAATCTTGCGGGCCTGTGGCCCGCTCTCTCTTTGTTTTCCTGCCCTCCTCGCTGGAACCTTGGATTTGTAAGTTCCCTTTCCTTTCCTTTATTAAAACTGACTTATATATATATTAAAGCTTGTCTGGTGAATCACAACTGCCGATCAACCACGCACCTTCATTTGGCGTCCAACTCGGGCATTTGGGAGCCTTCAGCTCCAGTTCCCACACTGCGTGGCAGGGATTCGGCCTTGGGCTCTTGATTGCTTCAGAGCAGTTTCCCAGACTAGCCTGTCCCAGCCCCGCTTGTACGGAGCAAAGGACATGTGTGTGCTCGGGTGACTCAGTCCGAGCTCGCTAACCCCTCGGGCAGCACCAGTCCCGGCTGAGTTCGGCCTGGGCCCTGACCTGCCAGAGACTAGCGGTTACTGCCGGAGTCCCAACATTCGAGCTCCTCAGGTACTGCAGACTCGGTTTGGCCGAGCGGTTATTGCCCTAGCAACCTACTGGCAGGGAACGGTCATTTCAGGTAAAATTTCTTTTGATTAAAAAAAAAAAAAAAAAAATGTCTGACCATATCACCGTTGAAAGCTTCTGCAGTCTATTTAATTGTACTATGGTAGAAATATTACAGGATACATATGATATTCCCATAACTTGGATGTTTATAGGGCTTGCAATTTTTCTCGTATTTGGTTTCTCCCTTACATGGTTTGAAAATAGAAAAATGATAAAGTCCTTACAGAATGAAACCAGGATTCTTAGGACAGAGGTTGAATGCTTAAGAAAGGGCACAACTGTTTTGAGTAACAACTTTAAGTCGGTCGAGGTATTTGCAAAAACAATTCAGACTGACACCAAGAAAGAGTTTGAAGGTCTCAAGGAAGGGAATAAGGCTTTGTCTGATATGACTCGGTCAAATGAGCAAAATTTAGAAAAACTACAGTCTGATATTAAGGAGAGACTCATTGCTGCGGAGGAGAGAACAGCTGATTTGGATCGTAAACTTCAGTCCCTGTCTGAAACATTATCAGAGAGAATTAAAACTGCTGAATGTGAAAATCGGATTTTGTCTAAAGGATATGACAGATTGGCTGACAGATTGTCAATACAAGAAGGCACAATTCATGCCATGAAAATTCTATCCAAGGATGAGATACTAACTCTACTGGACAAACTTCATGTTTTGGAATCCTCCATGAAGGCCTTGGAGCATAATTCTGGACAGGAGATCCAGGCCTTACAGAAGGCAATAGTAAGCAGATTAGAAAAGATTGAGGAAATTATAGAACAGGAGCAAACGGTACAAAGGCGAAATTTAACTCCGTCAATGAGTAAAACTCTCCGGGATAATTTCCATAAAGTTCTACCTGCCTTTCCAATAGTAACGTCAGAAAAGGTGACTGGTTCCAAAAACCCTAAAGTCATCAAGGAATATACATGGGAACCCATCCGTATGAATGATCTCAAAGAAATTAAACAAGCTATTATGAACTTTGGGCTACATTCGTCCTTTGTTAGAGAGATGCTCAAAACTTGGTCTATAAGCAATAAGGCAACGCCCCATGATTGGGTACAATTAGTATCAGCTGTTCTAGAGAGTGGGTCACAATTAAATTGGAAATGCATGTTCAGACAAGAGGCTAAACTTTTAGAACAGCAGGAAAGAGCAAAGGGAATTGAGATCTCCCTAGATCAAATTCTAGGTGAAGGACTTTTCTCCGATCCTCTGGAACAAGCGAATTATGATGAACACACCTTATCCATATGTACTACAGCAGCTTTAAAGGCTTGGGACAGGGTTCAAGACCCAGGACAGAGACTGGAATCATATATCAGAGTTAAACAGGGTCAGAGAGAACCCTTTAGTGATTTTTTACAAAGGCTAACTAAAGCTGTACAGATAGGGATATCTGACCCAGAAGCAAGACGTATAATAATTGAATCTTTGGCTTATGAGAATGCCAATGTGGAGTGTAAAAGGATCCTGGGGCCTTTAAAGATGAGATCAGCGCCCTTGGACGAATGGGTCTTACATACAATGAATGTTGAATCATTTGACTATGGCACTGAAGCATGGGTCGAAGAAGCAATTTCTAATGCAAAAAGGAGGCATCAAGTTACCAAATGTTTTAATTGTGGCAAGATGGGACATATTAAAAGGAATTGCAGACAACGGATTTTCAGAAATAATAATAATAATAATAATAACAACAACAACAATAATAATAATAACAATAATAATAATAATGCCTCTTCTAGAAATAACAGACGTAGGAGGACTCAGCCTTCAGGTATATGTAGGAGATGTGGAAAAGGCAGACACTGGACAAATGAGTGCAGGTCAACAAGAGATAGACAAGGCAACCTGTTGCCACTGGGAAACTCAATGGGGGGCCTCTCGCAGGCCCCCATGGCGAATGTGGTCCAGTCATTTCCGGTTACTGCCGAGAACATGCCTCATCAAGAAAATTAGAAAGCCCCATGCCTGCTGTTAAAAGCAAAAATGGCCTGAAAGATGAGTTACGTGTATTTTGGCAGACTTTTATAAATGAACAAAGACCAAAGTTGAGAGTGTGTGTAAATGGCGTTTTTATTACTGGCCTACTGGACACAGGTGCGGATGTAAGTATCATTACTCCAGAATCTTGGCATCCGCATTGGCCTCTTCAGGATGTAAATGTTCAGTTCCTGGGAATTGGAACCCTATCTCAAGTAAGGCAGAGCACGAGATGGGTTGAATGCATAGGGCCAGAAGGACAAATAGGAAAATTAAGGCCATATGTAGCCAATATTGCAGTGAATTTATGGGGCCGTGACCTGTTGCAGCAATGGAATACCCAAATTAACATTCCTGCTGCTTCTAGAGCCTATATCACCGAGGGAAATATTAAAAGATATTACAGAAGGCAGAAACCGGCTGTTCGGGCTGTACAAGAATGCAAAGCAATTGATGGCCCTTCAGAGATACGAACAGCACTGCCTCTAAAATGGTTGACTGAGAAACCAATATGGACAAAGCAATGGCCTTTAGCTGAGGAAAAGTTGCAGGCTTTAGAACAGCTGGTACAAGAGCAATTAGATGCTCGACATATAGAAGAATCTACCAGCCCTTGGAATTCTCCTGTATTTGTTGTTAAGAAAAAATCTGGTAAGTGGAGAATGGTGACAGATCTCAGGGCTATCAATAAGGTTATTCAACCTATGGGCTCTCTGCAATCTGGAATTCCTCTGCCATCTTTATTACCAAAAGGATGGCCTCTCATAGTAATTGATTTAAAGGATTGTTTCTTCACTATACCTTTACAAGAAAAAGACAGAGAAAAGTTTGCCTTCACAGTGCCTACTTATAATAACTCTCAACCTACAAGGAGATACCAGTGGACCGTCCTCCCACAGGGCATGTTGAACTCTCCCACCCTGTGCCAATATTTTGTAAATCAACCATTGCAAATAATACGCAAGCAATTTCCCAAGTCGATAATTTATCATTACATGGATGATATTCTGTTATCTGATTCAAACATGGCTACTTTAGAAAGACTGTTTGAAGAAGTAAAAATACTTTTACCTAAATGGGGATTGCAGATTGCTCCTGAAAAAATTCAGAGAGGAGATTCTGTTAATTATCTAGGTTATAAAATAGGTTTACAAAAAATTAAGACACAAAAAGCACAAATTAGGAGAGATCGGTTACGGACTCTCAATGACTTTCAAAGGTTGTTAGGAGACATTTCCAGCTTACGACCAGCTGTTGGCATAACACCTGATATGATAATTCATTTAAATAAAACCTTGGATGGTGAAAAAGACTTAAACAGTCCCAGAGAATTAACAGCTGAAGCAGAAAAGGAGCTGAGAATGATTGAAGAGAAATTACAAGAGACACATGTGGACAGGGTGAATCCAGAGCTCAGTTGTATTCTCATCATATTGCCTTCCAAAATTTCTCCTACAGGAATTTTAATGCAGAGAGATGATATTATCTTAGAATGGATCTTTTTACCACATAAACCAAGTAAGAAAATAAAAACTTATGTGGAAAAAGTCTCTGAATTAATTATAAAAGGCAAATTGAGACTTCGTCAACTAGCAGGCATAGACCCAGCAGAAATTATAGTGCCTTTCACTGCTGATGAACTAAAAAAGTTGTGGGAAGATAACGAACCATGGCAAAGAGCTTGCGCTAATTTTTTGGGAGAAATCAATAACAACTATCCGAAAAGCAAGAGGCTTAACTTTATAAAGAGAACTTCTTGGATTCTCCCTCGAATCATCCGTGATGCTCCGATAACTGGAGCACGTACATTTTATACTGATGCTAATAAATCAGGGAAAGCAGGTTACAAATCAGAAGATTTGAGTAAGGTGGAACAAAGCCCTTATGATTCTGTCCAGAAGGCAGAATTATATGCCATTCTTATGGTGGTAAGGGATTTTAAAGAACCGCTTAATATAGTTACTGATTCACAATATGCAGAAAGAGTAATCTTACATATTGAAACTGCTGAATTTATACCTGATGATACAGAACTAACCTCATTGTTTATCCAGGTACAAGACATGATCAGGAACAGGCTTTGCCCTATGTATATAACACACATCAGATCCCATACGGGTCTGCCAGGTCCTCTAGCAAAAGGTAATGCAGAAATTGATCAATTGTTGATTGGTAGTGTGCTGCAGGCCTCTGAATTTCATAAAAAACATCATGTCAATAGCAAAGGCTTGAAGAAAGAGTTTTCTATTACATGGCAACAAGCTAAGGAAATTGTAAAGAAATGCCCTACTTGCTCTTTTTATAACCAAACACCACTGCCTGCAGGGGCTAATCCAAAGGGCACTCAAAGGAATGAAATCTGGCAGATGGATGTGTTTCACTTTGCAGAATTTGGCAAATTAAAATATGTACACCACACCATTGACACTTATTCAGGTTTTCAATGGGCAACTGCTTTAAGCTCAGAAAAAGCTGATTCAGTAATCACTCATTTATTAGAAGTTATGGCCATCATGGGTATACCTACACAAATAAAGACGGATAATGGTCCAGCTTATGTCTCTAGGAAAATGAAACAGTTTTTTGCTTATTACAATATTAAGCATGTTACAGGTATACCATACAATCCTACAGGTCAAGCAGTCATAGAAAGATCAAATAGAACTATAAAGGATATGTTAAACAAACAGAAAGGGGTGGAAAATACCCCTAGAAATAGGTTACATAGTGCTTTATTAACCTTGAATTTTCTCAACGCTAATGAGAAGGGGACAACGGCTGCAGAAAGACATTGGATAATGGAAAAGTCTGCTGAATTAAATCAACCAGTTTATTTCAAGGATGTGCTGACCTCGCAGTGGAAGCCAGGAGATGTGCTGCGTTGGGGAAGGGGTTTTGCTCTTGTCTCCACAGGAGAGGAAAAATTGTGGATACCGTCAAAATTAATAAAGGTTCGGTTTGAAGAGAAGAAGCCCCTTGGAGAAGAAAAATAATTCATTCACAAGGATGATGATCATACTGATGGTAAGAAAAGCATATAGGTTGGGGGCAGGGTTCTTTTCTTATCTCCACAGGAAACCACTCATCTTCAAAGAACTTAAGGGACCCTGGATATTTAAATACTGATGCATGGACACTAGTTACAACCTAATATGGATCAACACAGAACCCGAATATGTTTAGTAAGTATAAAACATTTTTTTACATATATACTGTGCCTTTATTTATATGTATATAGAGCTGGTTTTGGAGTTGGACTATGGCTCAGTCCTTCTTCAATTCCAAGCCTGTTTATAAGAGATATCTCAGAGTTTCTGTCTCAGGTCAGGAGCCATGAAATGGGACAGAATAATAATAATAATAATAATAATAATAATGATGATGATGATGATGATGATGATGATACTTGATAAACTTTCTTTGCCTTTCCTCATATCTGTCTGTCTTTATTATACCTTCCATCGAATATATATGTCTGTATATGTCTTTGTAGATAATGTTTACCTTTCCTGTAACAAACAACAAATTTTCCTTCAGTAATCTTTGAAGTTTCCAGGATGAAGATGGGGCCCCACAACATCAATTTCACCTGGCTACTATGACGTCATGTTTTTTAATAGCGCTAAAATTAGACCTTTTTTTTGGTTTTTTTTTTTGGTACCAACTACACAAGACAGTTTCAAATGGTGTACAATTTTGACAACACTCTGGCCGGACCTCCTCAAAACACTCAGAGGAAATTACAATTTCCTCGACAAAATGTTATTCTGGGAATTTTACCATCATTTGCTTTCATGGAACCCCCTGAGAAGAACGTCGCCCCCATGTCAGCTAGAAGCAATCTTAGAGGACGACGCCCCCTCTCCCAACAGAGTTTGCCCTCTGGTTTAGGGACATCATTTGGTAGATGGTATAGGGTTGAGGGGATGGGGGAGGTATTATATGGACTCAGGGGTGTTTAAAAAAAAAAAGGGGGGGGATTACCTGGTTTGATGGGATGATTGGTATTTGTGAATTATTGTTATTAGAAAATTGCATTGGTGTTGATTCTTGTATATTGAACATTGTATATGAATATGCTTCTACCTCTATTGTATGAGAGTATGCTTCTACCTCTGTTTAAAACAATTGTTATATTGAGATATTTATCATATTGCAATGTACATTTCTACCTCTGATATTATTTGTATAATGACATTGTTTACGTTTGGGGATATTGTCCTCATTTATTGCACAGTTGTTTTTCAGGTTTTTTAGATACATAGAAATTATATTTAGTATAGATAGTATAATCTTCGACCTCTTTGAAGAGCTGTAGAACATGGCCTTTAATCTAACCTAGAGTTTGGTACTTATGAGACACAATCACTCCTGGCAACACCACTCTACTCCCGAGAGAATGTTGAGCACCAAAGACACTCCACTGGGAGCTTGTCTTCTTCTTGGCAGAAGTGGCCTTTAGGCAAAGAAAAAGCCCATACCTCGACCACTGACAGAGTTTCAGAGTATCCGTAAATGGATAAAAACAGGATTGTCTTATCTTGCCAAGACAGGGTTGGACAGTTCTACAAAAAGTTCCTTGCCTTTGAAAAATGTTATGTCAGTTGTGTTAGGCTTTAGCCAAAGTTGGTTGCCTCAACATTGCAAAATGAAACTTTGGGTGACTGCCCAGGTAGTTAGTTGTCTCTGTCATTTGTTGCACATTTTGGAAGTTTCTTGTTTGTACTTCCTGGTTGCTTAAGTAATATTACTTCCCCTCTCAGATCTTTGATGGGGTTGAAGATTAGATAATTGTAGTTACCCTCTACATTATTTAGACTCCTTGAAATAGAATGCTTAGTAAAACTTTTTGTTATATGTTTCTTCTTAATATTGTTTGTAATTTTATATTTATTATTTGTTCCTATTGAATATAGTTGTATTTGGTTTGGTTCTGTCTTATTTAGACAAAAGGGGGAGATGAAGGGGAAGCCTAGCCCAAAACCTTGTTTTGTAAGGCGTGTCCCCCTTGGTTTAAAGGCGTGGCCCCCTTGGTCTAAAGGCGTGTCCCTCTTAGGCGTGTCCCTCTTAGGCGTGTCCCCCTTAGGCTAATATTGACTTATAAAATCTTGCGGGCCTGTGGCCCGCTCTCTCTTTGTTTTCCTGCCCTCCTCGCTGGAACCTTGGATTTGTAAGTTCCCTTTCCTTTCCTTTATTAAAACTGACTTATATATATATTAAAGCTTGTCTGGTGAATCATAACTGCCGATCAACCACGCACCTTCAGAAAAAGAGGGAAAGGAGTGGATAGCCTCCACTCATTTCTTATTTAAATTGGATTGCCTTCCCCTCTTAATTCAGATAATGTAGGCTATGATTTTCTCATGTACATCTTAAATTATGTTGAGGTATGCTCTCTCTGTTCTTACTCTCCCTAAGAATTTTATAATGAAGGCATATTGGAGTTTCTCAAAAGCCTTTTCTGTATCCCTTGAAATAATTCTGTGTCCTTTGTAATTAAGACCATTTGTGGTTTATTAAATTCATTGTGTTAAAGCTTCTCTCCATTTTCAGGATAAAATAAACTTCATTGTGGTGGGTTATCTTTCCAGATAAATTCTGTTGCAAGAGTTTTATCAAGAATTTTAGCATTTATATTCATCAGGTATATAAACCTATAGTTTTTTGCATTTATTGTATCCTACATGGGCTTAGTATTGGACTAATATTGGCTTTGCAAATGGAGTTTGAAAGTGTTCCTTCTGCTTCTGTTTCTCTTGTCTTCTCTCTCTCTTTCCTTCCTTCCTTCCTTCCTTCCTTCCTTCCTTCCTTCCTTCCTTCCTTGACTTTGTGAAGTATTGGTTGTTTTCTTCTTATAAATTCTGGTAGATTTCTCTTCCAAGATTTACGACTTCACTATTTATGGGTAGTTGCCAAGGATTCTAGGCTTGATGTTCCTGTTGTTGGGTGGGCCTTTAGTAAAATTAATAGCTGTTGATTACCTCCAAGATGTGAGTGCCACTAATGCACACTTAGAGTTATTTGATGTGTTTCATAGATGTCATAGCTAGGTAGGACTCCTGTTTTTTTCCCTCCTTTAGAAGCTTACATGACACTTTCTGGTATCAAGAGAGTTAGTGCTCAGGGAGGAGCTATTCAGGTCATGTTCAGCATAGACCTTTGTGCCCTATGTCTGAAGTACCTGTTTTCTTCAGAAGTAGGGGCCTTCCACATCTTGGGAACATTGAAGAGTATCATCAATAGTCTGAAATGTTTTAGTAGTTAAGAACAAACATGATAATCAATAACTCAAGAGTACCTTGTAATGTTCAGTGATTTTTTTGTTGTTGTTACATGATCTTTGGCTCTTAGAAGGAGCATTGTCAATCTTGATAAGAAAATTTAATTTAAACTATATAAATATATTTCTGCATAAATTTGTGTACTTTAGGATTTGCTCATTTAGGTAGATAATTAATAATATGATTACTTATGACTTTTTCCGACATTCTTACTGTTACGTTACTCACCTCTACACTTATACTGTATTCATCTCCCTATCCCTTCTCTAATTATAACCTAGATTTCCATACTTTATTCAGATCAGTTTTATTATTATTTTTTCATATAATATTCTGAATTTTTTGTTGTCTGTGATAATCTTTTCAATTTTTATCTTGGACTTTATTTTAGAGTTTCTTTCTGTATTTATAAAGTTCATGCAGGTGTGTGTTTATGTCCTCTTTGAATTCCTTGAATTCTTTGATAAGGTTTATAATTCTCCTCTTAAATTCTATATTCTGAAATTTCTGTAAGTAATTCTCACTGAAGAAAATTTTCATATGACTGGTGGCTTTTGGGGAGGGAGGATATAACATATTGGTCTATAATGTTTGTGGTTTGGGGATGGGAGCTAAACATATGGATTTATTTACTTGTTTGTATGTCAAAGGTTCTAATCTATGTTGAGTGGAAGACTGTTTCTGTTTTGCCTCTGAATTTGGATGATTTTAAGACTGGTGGAAGAATTAAACAGGTCAGTGCTTCAGATATCTGGGTTGCTTATTGATTGGAGAGACTGTCATTCCAATCCACTGGTAACAGGTGTGATGTTGTTTCTTAAGTGTCCTGTGATACTGCTTGGGTGAACTACAGGTTAAGTCCTCTGATTTAGTTCCTAACTGGTCCTAGGTGTGGAAAGACACTGTGGGATAATGGATTAGGAAAACTTTTGAAAAAGCATCCTAATGTGTTTCCAGGCTGTGCTTGGAGAACAGTAAAAGGTCAGAGTCCACATGATGGCAAATGGATGTGGCTTCTGGCTGAGCCTGGACCAAAAGTATATGTTACCTGGAGCTGGAATAGTAGTTTGAGGTGAGGGCTGTCAGTCAGAATATAAAATAATATGCTCCCTATTGGCTCATGCTTAAATTTGTTTCTGAAGGGGGACTGTGTCAGGGAAGTGATAGCAAAGATTGAAGATCCTGAGTAAGATTCAGCAATGAGTATGGCATGAGTATGCAGCTACTGGCTAGACATGGACCTGGAGAGTGCTGATGTGGGAGGAAGGAACTTCATTAGCTCTCAAAAGATGTTCATACATGTGACTCATACCAGAGTCTGCAGAAGCTGTGTGGAGAGTTCTGGGTCAGAGTACGCAATTGAGCTAGTGAATATTGCTGCTGTCCATATTTGAGACTGAAGGGATGGAGTGGAGGGAGGGTTTTCAGTGCTATAAGATTTCTACTAAGATTATTTATTTCTAACAATATGGTCTATATTTAACAGTTAAAAACCATTTTGTTTGTTCCAATTTGTATACAAGGAATTTTAAAAGCCTCAAAACTATGAACCATATCTAATCCAAAGATGTGTTCTCATCACCTTGAGGAACTGGGTCTGCAGTTTTCAATTTCTGGGTATCTTCTTTAATAAACCTGTTTCATCAGAGTTCCTTGTTTTTCTTGTCTATTTCTATCACTTTCTATTCCATTATTTATCTGTCTGTGTCATTGACAAACTCTCCTGTCTTCTCTGCATGTCACGGACTTATTACATTATGTCATTCTCATATTAGATATAGTTCTTCAATGACAGATGTATTACAACAGTCATGCATCTAAGAGACAGAAAGTGTACTTTTTCAATATCTTAAAGTTTCAATATAGATATTGGGACATTGTCAATTTCTTCATATTCTCTTGTTTGCAACAGAAATATTATTTTATTCACTTTTAAATGATGTTATTTTGTGTAGAAATTTTAAATAATATGGTGCAGCCTTTAATTGATAATAATCTTAAAAAAGCTCCAAGATTAATATCAGCCCCTGCATATATGATCATTTGAGCCATTGTCTACATTCCAAAATAAATAAATTCATGGAAAAATAAACCCACTTAATAAGCCAATTGGTGCATTCTCTGTACTCAGTCTCATTCTTTTGCTTATATTTGTTTTATTTTTTGTGTCCCTCTCTTTTCTCCATCCATTCCTCCTTCCTTTTCTCTCTAGTTATTGTTTCATATATTCCCTTCTACTCATATAAATATTTCTCTGTTTACTAGCACTAATATATTCCATAGAGTTAGTTACTTTTCCTAATTACCAGTGTTTACTTTTCAAATTTAAATCTTCATTAAAAGTCTTTCTATATTCCTCCTTGCCTTCTTTCCAATTCATGGCCTCTTTCTTCATTAATTGCTGCTACACATGAAGTAATTTTTGATGCAACAATCACTAACAAACATAACAATAACAAAGAATGTGACTAGAACTGAGTATTGAGTCATATTTATATGACTCCAAAGACTAAATTCTTCTCATATACTACAGAGGATACCCATATGGAATACAAATTTAATGTGCTAATTATAGAAGTAGAACTAGATGACATATGCGAGGATGTGTTTTGGTGGCAGAGTGCTTACATAGCAGGTAAAATACTCTGGATTTTCTCCTCAGCATGCTACACTCCCTCAGTCAAGTCAACAACTTACCATTATAACTGTTAAGTGTCATAATGAGTTTGTCTTGAAAATGCTATCTTCATGTACATGACTGCAAATATACATTATAGTAAATTTCAAGTATATAAGAGGTTTCAGAGAGGAAAATTATGCAATTTCAACCTAAATAATAAAGATTTTTAAAAATAAAGTAAAATAAAACCAAAATTAAAATGTCACTCAAACTCAGTGGCTTAAAACATATATTTATTTATCTCTTGGTCAATGACATGGTTCTTTCAGTTCTCACTGGGGTCATTCAAGGAACTATAAATATTTGCCATTAAGAAGGTAACTTGGAGAAGAGGGGGAAGAATTGTAAGAACTACAGGTGTTGAGGACACCATGAGAAAAAAGTACATAGAATCAACTAACAAGGGCTCATGGGGTCTCACAGAGACTGGGGTGACAATCATGAACCCTGTATGGGTTTTATCTATGTCTTCTGAATATATATTATGGTTGTTAGTTTAGCATTCTGTAGGACTCATACACAGTGCAAGAAGGGGGGGTGTCCCTGACTTTTTTGCCTGCTCTTGGGGACCATTTTCCTCCTACTGGTCACCTTTTCCAGTTTTTATATGAAGGTTTGTGCCTAGTCTTATTGCAACTTGATATGCCATGGAGGTTGATTTGCTCTTGGTGACTATCTCTTGGAGGCCTCCCCCTTATTGAAGGGAAATGAAGGAGGAGTGGATCTGATGGAGATGGGAGGTGTGGGGGGAGCTTGGAGGAATGCAGGAAGGAGAAACAGTTGTTAGCATATAATATATGAGAGATGAACTTTTTTTTTTTAGAAAATAAGTAGCTTGGGAAATCTTGAGAAGGTGGTGTTGTTGGTTCGTTTTGTTTGTTTGGGGTTTTGTTGTTGTTGCTTGTTTGTTTTTTTTTTCTTGTCAACTTTATAAAAGCTAGAATCATTTTGGAAGAAGGAATCAAAACTAAAAAATGTCCCCATCAATTGGCTTGTAAGAAATCTTGTGATGCATTTTTGATTGATGACTCATATGGGAGTGTTCAGTTCAATGTGGGTGATTAAAAAAATCTTTCTATATAAAATACTTTGACACCAGTGAAGTTAAATTTATTTTCACTGCCTACAATAACACAGTGTTACAGAGGGAAAAGAGAACAGATGTTCTAAAAATAAATATATTTTACGTAAGAACAGGAGTTTCCTTTCTAGTGCCATTTTTAGAGTCAACATGAACATGTTCAGTTCTAATTTCAGAGTACTAGGAAGCCAGATCAAATCAAATTGACATATCACTAAAAAAGAGAGGTACTTCTGAACTTAAAATAAGATAGCTGTGAGCTGCAAAGATGACTGCTAGTTTACAGAAAACTATGAGCTCTGTCATTTCATAAAGCTTGATCTCCCTGACTATAGAAACCTGCCATAATACCCTTAATACTGTGGGTACAAATTCTAGAAAATGAACTAGTTCTTGAAGAATGCTAAACATCTTTTATTTCTTTGCTTTATCACAGGCTATTCTGAAAGTGAGTATATGAAATTTCTCTATAATTCCAAAATAAATAAGGATAACTAAAGGGTAGAATAAGAAAAAGTTCTGAATACTATAAAAATGTATAGAGCAGATTTATTATTTCATTTGTATTCACATACATTTCTAAGATAAATTAAGGAGAAAAATAAAAAGTAGTTTTAGAACTATACAGAGAGGACAAAGAGGTGAGTGACCACCCACCCAGTAGGAAAGCCCACTCTCTAAGTCCTCCATATGAGGGCAAAATTCCACGCCCCTCCCCCATCTACCTCAACTTCTCTAGCCAGTTAGCAGGCAAGCTTCCTGCAGGTCAGCTGCTTCAATACCCCAACCCATCAATTGGACCATTCTACAAGTCCCACTCTACCCAGAATTAATCCTATCCCCTTTGAACTATGAAACACAGGCTGTAACTACACAGAGAGAACTAAGAGGTGAGTGACCACCCACCCAGTGGAGCACCACACTCTCTGGGTCCTCCATACTAGGGCAAAACCCTAGGTCCCTCCCCTACCTGCCTCACCTTCTCTAGCCAGCCAGAAGGCAAGCATCCTGCAGGCAAGCTTCTCCAACACCCCCATCCCATTGATCGGACCCTAAAAGCTACAAGTCCCACTCTGCCCCCAAACACTTCTATCTCCTGCAACCTCAGAGAAACTCTGAAACACAGGCTGCAACTAAACAGAGAGGACCAAGGGGTGACTACCTACGCAGAGGGCACTCCACTCTCTAGACTCTACAAACCAAGGGAAAAATCAGGGTCCCTCCCCCACCTGCCTCAGTGTCTCTAGCCAGCAAGCAGGCAGGCAATTTTCCTGCAGGCAAGGTGCTCCAAGATCCCAATCTCATTCACTGGACCCTTTAAGCTATAAGTTTCACTCTGACTCCAAACCATCCTATCTCCTGCAGCCTCAGAAAATGTTTGACACACAGCCTGTTACCACACAAAGAGGACCAAGATGTGAGTGGCCAGCGCCCCCCCCCAGGCAGGACACCTCACTCTCTAGGTCCTCCATACCTGAGCAAAACCCTGAGCCCCTCCCCCTCCTGCCTCGGCTTCTCTAGCAATCAGCAGGAGAGTTTCCTGCACATAGGCTTCCTTATTACCACTATGACAACCATCAGATCCTGCATGACTGCCTAGAATTCAATGAAAATGAAGGCACAACATACCCAAACCCATGGGACACTATGAAAACAGTGCTAACAGGGAAGTTCACAGCACTAAGTGCCTACATAAAGAAAACGGAGAAATCTCATACTAGGGACTTCACAGCACACCTGAAAGCTCTAGAACAAAAAGAAGCAGATTCACTCAGGAAGAGCAGAAGACAGGTAATAATTGAGTTGAAGACTAAAATCAATAAAATAGAAACAAAGGGAACAATACAAAAATCAATGAAACAAGGAGCTAGTTCTTTGAGAAAATCAACAAGATAAACAAACCATTATCCAATCTAATCAAAAGGCAGACAGAGAACATCCAAATTAACAAAATCAGAAGTGAAAAGGGGGACATAGCAAAAGACACTGAGGAAATACAGATAATCATTAGTTTATACTACTAAAACCTGTACTCCACAAAATGTAAAAGAAATAGACAATTTTCTGGATAGGTACCACATACCAAAATTAAATCAAGACCGGGTGGACAACATAAACAGACATATAACCTGCTAGGAAATAGAAGCTGTCATTCAAAGCCTCCCAACCATAAAAATCCCAGGGTCAGATGGTTTCAGTGCAGAATTCTACCAGAACTTCCAAGAAGAGATAATACTCCTTAACATGTTCCACAAAATAGAAACAACAGGAACATTGCCAAACTCTTTTTATGAGGCTACAGTAACCCTGATAATAAAACCACACAAAGACTCAACCAAGAAAGAGAATTACAGACCAATCTCTCTCACGAACATGGATGCAAAAATACTCAATAAAATACTGGCAAACTGAATCCAAGAACACATCAAGAAAAAAAATTATCCACCATGATGAAGTTGGCTTCATCCCAGAGATTCAGGGCTGGTTTAACATATGAAAATCTATCAATGTAATCCAACATATAAATAGACTGAAAGAAAAAAACATAATCATCTCATTAGATGCTGAAAAAGATCTAAATAGAGAATTTTAGACAGAAGAATCTCAAATGGATGACATACACTTAAGGAAATATTCAACATTCTTACCTATCAGGTAAATGCAAATCAAAACAACTCTGAGATATCATCTTACACCTGTCAGAATGGCTAAGATCAAGAACACCAATGATAGCTTATGCTGGGGACAATATGGAGTAAGGGGAACACTCTTCCATTGCTGGTTGGAATGTATACTTGTACAACCACTCTGGAAATCAGTATGACAATTCCTTAGACAATTGGGATCAACCTACATCAGGACCCAGCAATATAATTCTTGGGCATATACTCAAAGGATGCTCAGTCATACTACAAGGACATACATTTGTTCAGCTATGTTCATGGCAACATTATTTGTAATAACCAGAGCCTGGAAACAACCTAGATGCCTCTCAACTGAAGAATGAATTTAAACATATGCATTACATTTACACAATGGAGAACTACTCAGTGATTAAAAAAAGGACATCTTGAAATTTGAATGCAAATGGATGGAACTAGAAAAATACCATCTTAAGTTAGGTAACCCAGTCCCAGAAGATGAACACGGTATGCATTCACTCATAGATACTAGTTCTAAAGCAAAGGATAATGAATCTATAGACCATGATCCCAGAGAAGCCAAGTAACAAGATGAACACTAAGAAAAGCATATATAGATTCTCCTGGGAAGGGAAAATAGATAAGATTGCCTGACAAAATTGTGAGCATGGGGGTGGGGAGAGAAGGG
This sequence comes from Arvicola amphibius, assembly GCF_903992535.2. Classification (NCBI taxonomy): domain Eukaryota; kingdom Metazoa; phylum Chordata; class Mammalia; order Rodentia; family Cricetidae; genus Arvicola; species Arvicola amphibius. Next base: position 41,179,964 of record NC_052065.1, on the reverse strand, counting down.
AGAACAGAAGAGGGGGAGGAGAGAAGACGAGGGGGAGGAGAACTTGAGGGAATGGGATAGTTGTGATGGAGGAAGGACAGAGATGGAGATCAAGGAAAGAGATACTTTGACTGAAGGAGCCATTATGGGGCTAACAAAAAACCTGCCACTAGAGAAATTCCCAGTAATCCACAAGGATAATGCCAGCTAAGACTCTAAGCAATAGTGGAGAGGGTGCCTGAACTGGCCTTGCCCTGTAGTCAGACTGATGACTATCTTAAATGTCACCATAGAACCTTCATCCAGCAACTGACAGAAACAGAGGCAGAGACCAACAGGAGAGCACTGAACTGAGCTCCCAAAGTCTAGTTGAAGAGTGGGAGGAGTGTGACTATGAGCAAACTGGTCAAGACCATGATGGAGAATCCCACTGAAACAGTTTATCTGAGCTAATGGGAGCCCACTAACTCCAGACAGAAAGGGATGGAACCAGCATAGGACCAAACTAGACCCTCTGACTATGGGTGACAGTTGCAAGGCTGAGACAGACTGCAGGGTCACTGGTAGTGGGACCAGGATTTATCCCTACTGTTTGTACTCCTTTTTTTGGAAACCATTCTCTTTAGATGGATATCTTGCTCAGCTTAGATATAGTAGGGAGGGCCTTGGACCTTCCTCAAACAATAAGCCTTACCCTCTTTAAGGAGTGGATAGGGGGTGGAGTGCAGGGAAAATGGAGGGAATCGGAGGAGGAAAGGGAGTGGAAACTGGGATGGGTTTGTAAAATGAAAAACGATAGTTTGTTTACTTTTTAAAAAATAAAATAAAAAATATAAGCAATAAAAAAGTTTAAAAAGTAGTTCTGGTTATATGATTTCACATTACATAAATTCTCTTTCAGAAAGTGTCTCTGTGCTGTAAAGATAGCCACATAACGCCGGGCGGTGGTGGCGCACTCGGGAGGCAGAGGCAAGCGGATCTCTGTGAGTTCGAGACCAGCCTGGTCTACAAGAGCTAGTTCCAGGACAGGCTCCAAAGCTACAGAGAAACCCTGTCTCGAAAAACCAAAAAAAAAAAAAAAAAAAAAAAAAAGATAGCCACATAAGAGACAGATCACAGCCACTCCCTGACTGGCTACACTCTCTAGTCTTCCGGCTGGGGCTAGTCTCACTAGCTACTGCCTCCATCTTCCGACCTCACCCAGCTTGCACCCAGAAAAACCGTCCCTTCTACCTCCCCTCTTCAGGTTCATAACATCTCCAGCTCAGCCTAAGCAGGGCACTGAGATTGTGTAGGGAGTGCAACCGGCTGGCAGCAGGCGGGAGCTTCTTTGTTTCATTAGCCTGCCTGCAGCAAGGTAGGCCCTCTCCAGAACTCCCTGGCCAGCAAAGCCACTGGACATTAAGACCAGAAGACACATCTGGGAGAACCAGAAGACACATCTAGGAGGACCAGAAGACATATCTGGGAGAAAAGACACTGGATACTAGCACCAGAAGACTCATCTGGGAGCAAAGACACCGGATATTCATACCACAAGACACATCTGGGAGCAAAGACACCAGATCTTAAAACCGGAAGAAACACCTGGGAGGCGTCCCTCAGCTACAAAGAATCCCTGATTCAGTGCAGTGGAGTCCCATCTGGATGGCCTTCCCTAGTGTATTCAAGTGTCCTGACCCTTTACCAAGGTCACCTAACCAGAGGGGGGAGAGGCTGCCCTCCAGGCAGGTGTGAGGAGCCCAGCAAGGGAGTGTGGGCTCCTTCAGATTGTGTTGCAAGAAATAGCTCCTGCTCTGGCACTGAGGAGATCCACCCAGATTCAGTCAGAGCAAGGACTGGAACAAGTCACCAAGTCTCTCCTAGCTCCATTTGAAAAAAGAGATGGGCAGGCGCCAATGCAAGAACTCCTCCAACAACCCGAAAGGCAACATGTCATCACCAGAATCCAGTCACCCCGAAACAACAAGAACTGAACACCCTACCCCAGAAGAAATAGAAGAAATCGACCTTAAACAGTACTTCATGAAAATAATAGAGGACCTTAAACAGGAGGTAAAAATGTACCATAAAGAAATGGAGATGACAAACAAAAAAAGTAGATGAAATAAATAAATCTCTCAAAGATACCCAAAAAAAAAAAAAACAAGAAAAACAAGAAAAAGCAATCAAACAGGTAAGGGAAACAGTATAAGACCTGAAAAATGAAATGGAGGTAATGAGGAAAACACAATCCGAGGGAAGACTGGAAATGGAAATTCTGAGTAAATGAACAGAAACTTCAGAGACAAGTATTTCCAACTGAATACAAGAGATGGAAGAAAGAATCTCGGACTCTGAAGATACTATAGAGGAAATAAAAACACAGATTAAAGAACAAAACAAATCCAACAAATTCTTAACACAAAACATCCAGGAAATCTGGGACACACCATGAAAAGACCAAACCTAAGAATAATTGGGGTAGAAGAAGGAGAAGAATTACAACTCAAAGGCCCAGAAAATATATTAAACAAAATTATAGAAGAAAATTTCCCCAACCTAAAGAAGGATATTCCTATGAAGCTACACGAAGCCTACAGAACACCAAATAGACTGGATCAAAAGAATGCATCCTCATGCCATATAATAATCAAAATACAAAACATACAGAATAAAGAACAGATATTAAGAGCTGCAAAGGAAAAAGGTCAAGTAACATACAAAGGGAAACCTATCAGAATTACTCCTGACTTCTCACTGGAAACCATGAAGCCAGAAGGTCTTGGATAGATGTGCTACAGACATTAAGGAACATGGATGCAAGCCCAGACTACTATACCCGGCAAAGCTAGCATTCACCATCAATGGAGAAAACAAGATATTCTAGGACAAAAACAGATTTAAAACAATACATAGCCACAAATCCAGCCTTACAGAAAGTAATAGAAGGAAAATCACAAACCAAGGAGTCCAACAACGCCCACAATAACTCAGGCATCTAGCGACCCTTCACCAGCACAACTAGAAGAGGGAAACACACAAACTCTACTACAAAAAAAAATGTGACCGGAGTTAACAACCACTGGTCATTAATATCACTGGACTCAATTCCCCTATAAAAAGGCACAGGCTAAGAGATTGGATACAAAAACAGGATTCAACATTCTGCTGTTTACAAGAAACACACCTCAACCACAAAGACAGACACCTACTCAGAGTAAAGGGTTGGGAAAAGGTTTATCAAGCAAATGGACCTAAGAAACAAACCGCTGTGGACATACTAATTTCCAACAAAGTTGACTTCAAACTAAAATCAATCAGAAGAGATGGAAAGGGACACTTTATACTCATAACAGGAAAAATCCTTCAGAATGAAGTCTCAATCCTGAATATCTATGCCCCTAATATAAAAGCTCCCACTTATGTAAAAGAAACACTTCTAGAACTCAAGGCAGCCATCAAACCACACACACTAATAGTAGGAGACTTCAACACTCCTCTCTCACCAATGGACAGGTGAACCAGAAAGAAACCTAACAGAGAATTGAAAGACTTAATGGAGGTAATGAACCAAATGGACTTAACAGACATCTATAGAACATTTCACCCAAATAGGAAAGAATATACCTTCTTCTCTGCGGCTCATGGAACCTTTTCGAAAATTGACCATATACTCGGTAAAAAAGCAAACTTCCACAGTTACAAAAAAATATTAGTAACCGCCTGTGTCTTTTCGGATCACCATGGATTAAATTTAGAAATCAACAACAATGCTACCCCCAGAAAGCCCACAAACTCATGGAAACTAAACAGTCAACTACTGAAACACACCTGGGTCAAGGAAGAAATAAAGAAAGAAATTAAAGTCTTCCTTGAATTTAATGAAAATAAAGACACAACACACTCAAACCTATGGGGCACAATGAAAGCAGTGCTAAGAGGAAAGTTCATAGCACTAAGTGCCCACTTAAAGAAAACAGAGAAAGCACACATTGGAGACTTAACAGAACAACTGAAAGCTCTAGAAAAAAGAAGCAGACTTACCTAGGAGGAGTAGAAGACTGTAAATAATCAAACTGATGGCAGAAATCAACAAAATAGAAACAAAGAAAACAATCCACAGAATCAATGAAACAAAAAGCCGGTTCTTGGAGAAAATCAAGAAGATTGACAAGCCCCTATGCAAACTAATCAAATGGCAGAGAGAGAACAAGCAAATTAATAAGATCAGAAATGAAAAGGGGGACATAACCACAGACACAGAGGAAATTCAGAGAATCATTAGATCTTACTACAAAAGCCTGTATGCCACAAAATTGGAAAATGTAAAAGAAATGGACATTTTTTTAGATAAATACCATATACCAAAGTTAAACCAGGACCAGGTAAATGCTCTAAATAATCCTGTTAGTCGTGAAGAATTAGAAACTGTTATCAAAAACCTCCCTACCAATTTCGATAAAGGAGCTAAAAGTACACAATGGAAGAAAGAGGGCATCTTCAACAAATGGTGCTGGCATAACTGGATGTCAACCTGTAGAAGAATGAAAGTAGATCCATATCTATCTCCATGTACAAAACTCAAGTCCAAATGGATTAAAGACCTCAATATTAATCTGAACACACTGAGCTTGAAAGAGGAGAAAGTGGGAAGTACTCTACAACATTTGGGCACAGGAGACCATTTCCTTCGTATAACCCCAGCTGCATAGACATTAAGGGCAACATTGAATAAATGGGACCTCCTGAAGCTGAGCAGCTTCTGTAAAGCAAAGGACACTGTCACTAAGACACAAAGGCAGCCTACTGACTGGAAAAGATCTTCATCAACCCTGCAACTGACAAAGGTCTGATCTCTAAAATATATAAGGAACTCAAGAGACTAGACTTTAAAATGCTAATTAACCCAATTAAAAAATGGGGCACTGAATTGAACAGAGAATTCTCAACAGAAGAAGTTCAAATGGCCAAAAGATACTTAAGGTCATGCTCAACCTCCTTAGCTATCTGGGAAATGCAAATCAAAACAACTTTGAGATATCATCTTACACCTGTCAGATTGGCTAAAATCCTAAACACCAATAATAACCTTTGCTGGAGAGGTTGTGGGGTAAGGGGTACACTCATCCATTGCTGGTGGGAATGCACACTTATGCAACCACTTTGGAAAGCAGTGTGGCAGTTTCTCAGGAAATTCGGGATCAACCTAACCCAGGACCTAGTAATTCCACCATTGGGATTCTACCCAAGAGATGTCCAATCATACTACAAAAGCATTTGCTCATCTATGTTCATAGCAGCATTATTTGTAATAGCCAGAACCTGGAAACAACCTAGATGACCTTCAGTGGAAGAATGGATGAATAAAGTATGGAATATATACATGTTAGAATACTACTCAGTGGTAAAAAAACAATGACATCTTGAATTTTGCATGCAAATAGATGGAAATAGAAAACACTATTCTGTGTGAGGTAACCCAGACCCAAAAAGATGAACATGGGATGTACTCACTCATAATCAGTTTCTAGCCATAATTAAAGGACATTGAGCCTATAATTTGGGATTCTTGAGAAGATAATAAGAAGGCGAACCCAAAGAAAAACATATAGTAATCTCCTGGATATTGGAAGTAGACACGATCGCCGGGCAAAAATTGGGAACTTGAGGGTGGGGCGAGATGGGGCCAAGGGAAGATGGGGAGAGAAAAGAGTGAAGGAGAGAATGGGGAGAGCTCGGAGGAATGGGATGCTTGGGATACAGGAAGGGTGGATATGGGAGCAGGGAGCATATATCTTAATTAAGGGAGCCATCTTAGGGTTGTCAAGACACTTGACTCTAGAGGGGTTCCTGGGCTTCCAAGGAGATGCCCCCAGCTAGTTCCTTCAGCAGCTGAGCAGAGGGAGGCCAGAAAAGGCCAGATCCTATAGCCATACTGATGAATTTCTTGCATATCACCATAGAACCCTTCCACCTGGTGATAGATGAAGAAAATGACTGAGCCCAACATTGGAGCACTGGACTGAGCTCCCAATGTCCTAATGAGGAGCAAAAGGAGGGAGAACATGAGAAAGAAAGTCAGGACCGTGAGGGGTGCGTTCACCCATGGAGATGGTGGGACAGAACTAACGGGAGATCACCAACTCCATTTGGAATGGGACTGATGGAACATGCGACCAAACTGGGCTCTCTGAATGTGGCTGACAGTGGGGGCTAACTGAGAAGCCAAGGACAATAGCACTGTGCTTTGTTTCTTCTGCATGGACGTGCTCTGTGTGAGCCTTTCAGCTTGGTTGATCACATTCCTGGACCTGGGGGAAGTTGGGAGGGACCTTGGTCTTAACATAGAGTAGGGAACCCTGATGACTGCTTGGCCTGGAGAGGGAGGGAGGGGGTATGGGTAGAGGGCAGGGGAGGGAACGGGAGTGGAGGAGGGGAGGAGATGGAAATTTTAAAATATAAAAAATAAGCCATAAAAATATAGCCACATAATTAATGTCTATGTGTTACTTTCATTGGTTAATAAAGAAACTGCCTTGGCCCCTTTAATAGGACAGAAAATTAGGTAGGCAGATTAGACAGAACAGAATTCTGGGAGCGAAAAGGGAGATGCTTCAGGCAGTCACCATAGTCAATCGCCATGCTTCTCCTCTCCAAGACAGATGCAGGTTAAGATCTCTCCTGGTAAGCGACCACCTCATGGTGCTATATAGATTACTAAATATGGGTTAAGCAAGAATGAGAATTAACCAATAAGAGGCTGAAACTAATGGTCCAAGCAGTATTTAAAAGAATACAGTTTCTGGATAATTATTTTGCGTAAAGTTAGCCTGGTGGCGGGACACAGCCTGCCGCTTCATCTACATAATTATGCACAAACAATTTCTGATCATTAATTACTTATTGATGGACTATATAGTTCTGAACTTATATCTCTCCTTGTGGTGTATCAAATATCGGTTTCCTTTTTAGTTTCAAATGAGAAAGAGAGAGAAAGTATGGTTTTGGGTGGATGGGTAGATGGTGAAGATCTGAGAGCAGCTGGAGGAGAAAAGACATAATCAAAACATATTATATGATATCTGTGTCCATTTTATTCATCATCAGAGATGCTTCCTCCTGAAGCATATGGGAACAAATATAGAGATTGAAATTCAGACATTATGCAGTTAGTGAGAAACCTTGTGACACTCAGTCCTAAAGGGTCTATCTCCATTATATCCATCCCCTCAAAGCTGAGGGAATCCCGTGGAAGAAGAGACAGAAATAGGTTAAGCACCAGAGGTTGGTGAACACCAAGAAAACAAGACCTTCTATATCAACATGAACAAAACTCATATGAACTCACAGAGACTGAAGCAGCATTTACAGGGTTTCATGGGTCTGCTCCAGGTCCTGTTTATGTTATTGCTTCTAGTTTGTGAGTTTATGGGATTTCTAAGAATGTGAATGAGTGGGGCATTGATTCTTGTTTCTCATTGACTGTTTTCATGTTGTTGCTGTCTCTTCAACTTCAATGTGATATTTTGTGTTTTACCTTACTATGTTTCATTTTTATATTAAAAAATGAATGAATGAAACCTAGCTCCTAAGGTAAAGGTTAGCAACTGAACTGTCACTTTTACCTCCTGAGATTGGAAACATCCATTTTTGGCAATGGAGTCACACTGAGTATATCAACCTTTCCAGGGCAGGTCTCATGTTCAGGAAAAGTTAACCAACATGTAAAGGACTTTCATTATTGTGTACTTTTATTTGATTACAGTTTGGTGGTATTTTTTGAAGAGGGAGGCAAGGTATTTTGTTTTCTAGGTTTGGTTCATTTTTTATTGTTTTGGAGGGTTTTTTGTGGTGCAACCTTTAATTCTAGTGCTCAGGAGGCAGAGTCACAGGGGGATCATTGTGAGTTCAAGACCAGCTTGGTCTACAAGAGCTAGTTCCAGGACAGGCACCAAAAGCTACACAGAGAAACCTTGTCTTGAAAAACAAAGAAAAAGGAAAAGAGAAATAAAGGATGTAAGGAAGAAAGAAAGAAAGAAAGAAAGAAAGAAAGAAAAAGAAAGAAAGAAAAAGTGGACTTGCACTTGAGTTAGGATGCAGAGTTTCTCAATGGACTTGGGGGAGGGGAAGAATATGATCAAAATATACTTAAGTTTAAAAATTGTTTTAAAAAATAAAGATATAAAGAAGATAAAATAAAATAAACCCAAACAAAACAATCACAAAAAGAAAAGTATTGTATGAAAATGGTTGATGGTGGCATGGCCCTTTAATCCCAGAATTTGGGAGGCAGAGGCAGGTGGATCTCTATGAGTTTGAGGCCAGCCTGGTCTACAAGAGCTAGTTCCAGGACAGGCTCAAAAGCTACAGAGAAGCCCTGTCTCAAAATACAATAACAAAATTATTGTATAAAAGTTTTTAAAACATATTATATATCTGTTTATAATGAAAGAGGGTTTCACTCAAATCCAGATTATGAGAATCATATTCTTCAATATTTAAAAATTTAAATGTGGATAATAAATTGAAAACACAAATCAATATTCATAAAATCAGCAAATTTGAAAATTCTTAGCTCTACCCTGACAGAAGACACAACTTTTGAAAAGACTACTGAATTTTTCGACTAATTCAATGAAATAGAGTATGCTATCACTATGTCAATATATTCCTCATTTAAACCAACAAAAGCTAGTATAATGTATATTTAAGATTTTCTTTAACATTTCACACTGTCTGAATTATTTATAATTCAGCTTTTCCCTTTTACAGTCAAATTGAAAGCAAATGATAAAAGTTAATTCTACTCATTATGCTGTGAGGAAGAAGAACCAAAGGCTTCACCTAATCCTCAACATCCCATGTGCCAACATCAAGCAAAAATTTGTGCGCCTTGTAAAACTACTCTCTTGAGGTAGATTTTCTATTACCCTATCTCTCAATTCAACCCCTTCAACTGATACCAAGTGAACTGTCATTAGCATTCTCTACCAATCTCTGCTCTAACAATAGAATTATGATCATACTAATAATTATTAGGTTTTTGATTATTTGACACCCATGAAAAAATAACAGGAAACATGTTCAAATAACACAAATAACAACAATATTCAATAATAAGACTATGGGATAATTAAAGGATTTATTCTGTTTATTGTCAAAAGCCTTTGGTTCTTCTTCCTCACAGCATAATGAGTAGATAGTAAGGCCAAGGGTATCAACAAGAGAGTCAGGGAGATGCTGTACTATTTCTTCTGACATTTTCTTGCTACTTCTGTTGTGATTTATAGCTATGACTGTCATTATAACTCATACTAATAATCAACACAAATATGATATAAACTACATCACTTAGACAAATGAGTAGCAAACTATTGGAATATATAAGACAGAGACCAAACATTGAGAAAATTTAAGGATTATGTGATGTGGTAAATGACAGTTTACGTGGAAAATTTTGTTCCCATGAAATATTATGCCAGACTGACAAAATGAAGTTCAAGTTGACTGTGTGGAAACAGAGTCTTTATGTTTGATATTACCTTTCACATAAAGTGCTTAAGGTCGACAATATCTGATACAGCAATGCAAACTACTAATGTAGATTTTCCATACTAATATAAAGCAAGCTCAAGTATACTGAAAATGTTATTTCTTTGATGGCTTTCAGCTTTCAAGAAACAATAAATTAACAAATGTGTTAGAGAATAATGTCACAGTAAGAAGTTATGCACCCTGTATTCCTTACAGAAATGTGATGACATTTCAACAATGATAAGAAAATATGTGAATTCTTTATTGAGTTATTCTACTTTGAATATAAATTAGTATAAAACTCTCATTAGGTGTAACTTTTGGTAATTTCTATGAACAAACCTCTATTGTGTAGATTCAAAATTGCTTAAGGCCAAATTTTCTTTCTCTAAGGTACATACCTAGAAAAAGGCAGGATACCAGATATAGTACAAAGCAGAAATTTCCAGAAACCATATACTACTAAAAATCAGAGATTGAATCCAATAAATTATGAAGGTGTAGAAAATACCTAAATCTAAATGTTTTATCTGACCCTTGATGAATGGAAAAAATTGCTATTAGAAAGCAGAAAGGAACACATACTAGAATAGGGAATATATGAGAAACAGGCTATCTGCTGTATTTGATAAGTTGTGATAACAGATTGAGCAATTTATATAAACAAAAATAAAATGGCATTTTGGGGAAGCTGACCAATCCCTTGTCTGAGGGGCGTGACCCCTCCGGGCACAAAATACCTTTAAAAGATTCGTGTTTTGCCGGGCAGTGGTGGCACATGTCTTTAATCCCAGCACTCGGGAGGCAGAGGCAGGCGGATCTCTGTGAGTTCGAGACCAGCCTGGTCTACAAGAGTTAGTTCCAGGACAGGCTCCAAAGCCACAGAGAAACCCTGTCTCGAAAAACCAAAAAAAAAAAAAAAAAAAAAAAAAAAAAGATCCGTGTTTTGTTTGTTTTGTCTCTTGGTTCCCTACTCTTTGCTGGAACTCTGGCTCTGTAAGTTTCTCCCATTTTCTCTCCTTTTATTAAAGCTGAGTATTTTATATAAGGCTAGTTTGGTTATTTCCAATTGCTGACCGACCACGTCCGCTACAATGGCATATTAGTCTATTAAATATAATACTAAATGGATTTTGCTTTAGCATTAATATCATAGCTGTAGGAAAAGAGATACATTTTTAAAACAAAATAAAATTATTTAGAATACAGATAATTGTTTCACCTTTCCCCTTCCCCAAAGATCTCTGTATTTTTAGTTTAATAGAAAATAGCTGAATTTTCAACATTGCTTCTAAAATTACTGAATTTTATTGCAACTATATGATAGAATATCATATATATATATATATATATATATATATATATATATATATATATATATGAGCATGCACATGTTTGTAGTATACAGATATAGGCCAGAGATCAAATTTTGTTTGAATGTTGTTCCACAGGTAGTGTCTACCTTGATTCTTTTAAACATGAATTCTTACTAATCTAGAACTTGAAAAGTGAGCTAGACTTGATGCATGGTGAGTATCAGGGAAGTACTAGTCTCTTAATGTGGAATAAAGGGACTGCAAGTATGTATCACTGCACCCAGATTTTTGTTGGTGCTGCTAATGATCAGGCAATTTACCTATTGTGTTATTAAATTTTAAGTGGTTTACTACTCTGCCCTAATCCTCTAGTTTGGGGCACCCTTATCTGGTACTGTAGTAAATTACAGTAAGTAGCAGATTTGTCAGTTTAATGGTCAAATAGAATGAGGTACTGCATTATTGAGTTTGTAATCATGTTTTTTAATTAATAGAAAATCGCACCAAGTCACTAGCTTATATTGCGTATTATAGAAATTATTTGTTTTGTGTACAGTGATATTCATATGCCACAGAAAATGTGAAAAAACTATACAAGTTGTAGGCATTATTTATCTCCCTCTAACATCTAGCTCCTGGTTTGAATTCAGGGCATCAGGTTTGGTGACGAGTACCCTTATGTATTGCACAATCTTGTCAGTTTTCAATATTGAACATTTCATCTTTAAATTAGATATACGGTACACACATGTTTTTTTTCTTTCCTTCTTTTTAGTTCATATACAGATTAATAGGTTTCGTTATGCCATTTTCATGTGAATAGATCATTGTATTTTGCTCACAAATGCCTGCATTTACCTTTTATTGCCTGCATTCACACACATTGTTATATTGCTTCTATTGATGAACTGTTAGCCTCATATGTGCTAGGACACAGTTTACCACTCAGCTTATTGTCTAGCTTGTATGTGACTTTTGTGTACACTTTGAAGTTTTAAGAAAGTTAAGAAATTAAAAAATAAATAAATAAAATAAAAAAAATAAAAAAGCCGGGCGGTGGTGGCGCACGCCTTTAATCCCAGCACTCGGGAGGCAGAGGCAGGCGGATCTCTGTGAGTTCGAGACCAGCCTGGTCTACAAGAGCTAGTTCCAGGACAGGCTCCAAAGCCACAGAGAAACCCTGTCTCGAAAAACCCAAAAAAAAGAAGAAAAAAAAGAAAATTAAAATATGCAGTGATTTCATATAGTTGCCTATTTGGGAGATTTTCACAAGAAAACCTAAAATATTTTCTTGATTAGTTATTAATAGGGGGGGCACAGTTCACCATTGTTGGTGTCACCTACCCCTGGCAGGTGGACCTGGGCTGTATAAGAAATCAGGCTGAACATATGATTGAGAGCAAACCAATAAGAGGTTTTCCCTAAGGTCCCTGCTTCAGTTACTCACTCCAGGTTGCAGCCCTCAGCTCCTGCCTATCTTTTACAACAGATATAAGCTATAAGCTGAAATAAACCTTTTTCTTCCCAAGTTGCTTTTGGTCAAATTATTTTTAAAATATAAAATATACTAATAAACTGCTACAAGATTCATGGAGTGAAATGTTGTGACAGACTTGGCCAACTGTTTTTGGGAGGGTTGCAGTGGCATTTGAAATTTCAGGCTGAAAAAATTGTGGCATTGAATATTCAGAGCTCAGTGAATTATTTTGTGGGAGTTTGTTGAGAGCAGGAAAGATGATGGAAGTTTGGCTTGGGAAGTTTCAGAGGGAAGTTTGAATGCTACTCAAGACTATCAGGGTTGCTTATGTGATATATTGAATTAAGAATTTATGGTGTCTAGTCAGCTGTGGTTGGAGAAATCAGGTCTGATTAACAAAAACTAAGAACCCCTGAAGTGAAACATTTTTTTCCTGGGACAATTGACACTGATGTGCAGAATGGGGAAATCACTTTTAAATAAGGGGGAAGCTGTATCATGGTGGTGAAATCTTCTGGGGGAACATTTCCTCAGGTTCAGAACAAAGAAGATACTGTTCAGAGGATGCCAAAGCTTCATTTCAAGCTGACAGTCAAACTTGGGTATGTGTAAGAATTTCTCAAGTGGTACTGGCTTTGAAAGAAAGGATCATGGACACCAGCTGATACTTGGCACAGTAAGAGTCCATTAGTAAAGATACATCTGCATTTGCTGTGGGTAAACCAATTGTTGAATGTGATATGGAGAGGGCATAATGAGACAGCAGGAGAGAAGTTAGTAAAGGTTCATCCGGAAGAGACCCTAGTATATTAGTGATGGGAAGAATATCAGGAAACTGCCAAGGATAGCAGGAGATGTGGATTGGAGCCAATCTGCATATATAAGACCAGCTATGTATGCTATGAATGGCAAGATCAAAAAGATGGAAATATAAAGAGACCCACTGGAGTTCAAAATACCATAAGAGAATCCCAGATTACAGACATTCATTTACATAATTTAATATAAACAGGTACATGTTGATTTTGATTTGATTTAATTGTGATATGACTTGGTTCTTTCCTTTATAGTGAAAAATATTTAAATTGATTTTGATTTTACAGAAACCTATAGTATGAGATCTTGGATATTTTAGAGAAACTTGGAGTTTGAAAAAGACATGTTTTTAGGGAGTACTTGAACTTTTGAACTGTTGAAAAAATTAAAGATTTGGACTTTTAAACTCTCACCATCTTTTATTTTATGATATTAATGTTATAATATTACAACTTGAAGACATATAAGAAAAAGTTTATAGTTTAGTAGTGATGTCTTTGTGTATTAAATTTACATGGGTATAATTATACTGGTTAGTTTTTTTGTCAATTTGACAAAAGCTAGGATCATTTGGGAAGAGAGTATACCTCAATTGAGAAAATGACTATCACATTGGCCTATAGGCAAGTAGTATATGGAGCATTTTCTTGATTAATGTGGAGTTCCCATTTATCCATAGGTGGTGCTATCCCTGGGAAGGCAATCTTTGCTTGTATAAGACATAAGGCTGAGCAAACCATAGACAACAAGTCATACACATTGCTTCTCAATGGTCTCTGCTTTGGTTCCAGACTCCAGGTTCCTGCCATGATTTCTCTCTGATAATTTACTATAAGCTATAGGATGAAACAAACCTTGCATCTTAAGCTACTTTTGTTCATGGTCTTTATCACACAGCATAAAAATCAGATTAAGACAGAACCTGTTGCTGAAACCACACATCTTGTATGATTACATGAAACTGAGAATTCAAACTGAAACTGGGCTGACTGCTGCCCCCTCCTGGCTAGATTAAATAGTGCCAGAATGTGCTTTACAGGCAGGAGAAAAGGCTTTATTGGTCTCTCTAAGCCTTGTGCACTACTCCTGAAGCAAGATATGCCAAATCTACATAAGTGGCATGGCTGTTGTGCGGACAACTGCTCTACTACGATTTTGTTGAGGTATCTTTATAGAAGGGAACCCACAGACAAATGCTACTTTAACCTTAATTAGGTAGTCACTCTTTGCAGTGAATATTGATGATTAAGACATATTGATGATTAAAGACTCATGTCTGTTCAAGGTGATGGGAAGATGAATGATGTTTCAGTGCTCACATATTATACAAAATGTTTATATTAATTTCATCTAAATCTTAAAGAACATTGAAAAAGAGTAGGGAATAAAGATATGTAAATAAGCTGGAAGACAGAAAGTTTGACTGAGAAATGCTACCTTCTGGGCATTGTACTGTAAAGTGGAAAACTGCTTGTTGGTTTCCCCAGCTGCCCCTGACCCAAATAATCACACAAAATCTATATTAATTACAACACTGTTTTCCATATTAGCCCAGGTTTCTTATTAAGTAACCCTTGTTCTTAAAGTAACCCAATTCTATTATTCTGTGTATTGCCACAAGCTTTAAGGTTATTGTGTGTTCTTCTCTGACAGCTACATCATGTCTCTCTGACTCTTGACTATCTCTTTTTTGATTTCCTGCCTGGAATTACTAGACTAAACCATTGGCCCAAACAGCTTTATTCATCAACCAATAAAAGAAACACATACAGAAGGATGTCCCACATCATTATACAGTCATTGCATTCATGAAACTCAGGGAATCTGTTGCTACATGCATTGGGGCTACACAATACTAGGTCTATCAACAGTCAGTAATGGATCAGGGTTTAGTTTGTGGGGCACTACACACTTGCCTATTAATCACTGGGTTTGATAAGTTTTAGAAGATGGGGAGGTGGTTATTTTCTGTGGTGCACACACTGGAGAGGCTCTAAAGCTGCAGGTATAGAACTGGGTGGAAGATAGAAAGTTGTAGGTGAGAATTATTAAAGCATTTTATGAATGTATATGATTTTTAAATGAATTTAATTAGGAAAAGTATATCAGGGAGGATGGGGAAATATATGATTATGACAAAATACAGTTTATGAAATTGTCAAAGGATTAATAAAAACATAAAACAATTTTTGACCTTATCTTATGCTTTCCATACTAGCTCTTTTATATATGGTTATTTTTTTATAGTTTAAAACTTTCCATCTCCACTCCCCTCTTCCTTCCCCTTCCCTCCCATCCCCTCCACCCATACTCCCCTCCCTCCCTCTCCAGGCCAGGAGCCATCGGGGTTCCCTACTCTATGTTAAGACCAGGTCCTCCCAACTCTCCCCAGGTCCAGGAAGGTGATCAACCAAGCTGAGAAGGCTCCCACAGAGGCCTGTCCATGCAAAAGAGTAAAAGCTCAGCGCCTTTGTCCTTGGCTTCTCAGTCAGCCTCCAACCTTAGGCCACATTCAGAGAGTCTAGTTGGATCTCATGTTCCATCAGTCCCAATCCAACTGGAGTTGGTGATCTCCCGTTAGTTCGGTCCCACCATCATCCATGGGTGAACGAACCCCTCATGGTCCAGACTTTCTTTCTCATGTTCTCTCTCCTTCTGCTCCTCATCAGGACGTTGGGAGCTCAGTCAGGTTCTCCAATGTGGGGCTCAGTCATTTTCTTCATCTATCGCCAGGTGGAGGTTTAGTGAGGCCCGTCCATGCTGTAGAGTTCATGTTCATTGCCGTTGTCCTGGTTTCTCAGTCCTCATCCACCGTCAGCCACATTCAGAGAGTCCGGTTTGGTCCCCTGTTCCATCAGTCCCATTCCAACTGGTCTTGGTGGTCTCCCATGAGATCTGTCCCACCGTCTCAATGGGTAAAGCACTCCTCACGGTCCTGGCTTGCTGCTCATGATCTCCCTCCTTTTGCTCCTACATCGGGACCTTGGGATCTTCAGTCCGGTGGCTCCTATGTGGGGCTCTGTCATTTTCTCCATCCATTGCCAGGTGAAGGGTCTAGGTGATATGCAAGATATTCATGAGTCTGGCAATAGGATCTGTACATTTCTAGCACCCTCTCCTCAGATGCCCAAGGACCTAGCTGGGTGGCGTCTTCCTGGACACCTGGGAACCCCCTCTAGAGTCAAGCCTCTGCCAACCCTAGAATGGCTCACTTAAGTAAGATATATAATTCCTTGTTCCCATATCCACTTTTACTATATCCCAACCATCCTATTCCCCCAAGCTCTTCCCATCCTCCATTCAACACTTTTCTCTCCCCATACCCCCTTCCCCCCATCCCACCACACCCCCATGTTCCCATTTTTTGTCCGGCAATCTTGTCTACTTCCAGTATCCAGGAGGATAACTATATGTTTTTTTCTTTGGGTTCACCTTCTATATAGCTTCTCTAGGATTTTTTACAAATTATAGGCTCGATGTCCTTATTATGGCTAGAAACCAATTATGAGTGAGTACATCCATGTTCATCTTTTTGGGCCTGGGTTACATCACTCAGGATGGTGTTTTCTATTTGCATCCATTTGCATGCAAAATTCAAGTTGTCATTGTTTTTACCACCGAGGAGTACTCTAATATGTATATATTCCACACTTTTCTTCATCCATTCTTCCACTGAAGGGCATCTAGGTTGTTTCCAGGTTCTGGCTATTAAAAATAATGCTGCTATAAACATAGTTGAACAGATGCTTTTGAATATGATTGGGCATCTCTTGGGTAAATTCCCAACAGTGGGATTGCTGGGTCCTGGGGTAGGTGGATCCCAAATTTCTTGAGAAACCTCCACACTGCTTTCCAAAGCGGTTGCAAAAGTTTGCATTCCCCCACAATGGATGAGTGTACCCCTTATTCCACATCCTCTCCAGCAAAGGCTATCATTGGTGTTTTTGATTTTAGCCATTCTGACAGGTTTAAGATGGTATCTCAAAGTTGTTTTGATTTGCATTTCCCTGTTTGCTAAGGAGGTTGAGCATGCCCTTAAGTGTCTTTTGGCCATTCGAACTTCTTTTATTGAGAATTCTCTGTTGAGTTCAGTGCCCCATTTTTTAATTGGGTTAATTAGCATTTTAAAGTCTAGTCTCTTGAGTTCCTTATATATTTTAGAGATCAGACCTTTGTCTGTTGCTGGGGTTGGTAAAGATCTGTTCCCAGTCAGTAGGCTGCCTTTTTGCCTTAGTGACAGTGTCCTTTGCTTTACAGAAGCTGCTCAGCTTCAGGAGGTCCCATTATTCAATATTGCCCGTAATGTCTGTGCTGCTGGGGCTATACGTAGGAAGCAGTCTCCTGTGCCCAAATGTTGTAGAGTACTTCCCAATTTCTCCTCTAACAGGTTCAGTGTGTTCAGATTGAATATTGAGGTCTATAATCCATTTGGACTGAGTTTTTGTGCATGGTGATAGACACGGATCTACTTTCATTCTTCTACAGGTTGACATCCAGTTATGCCAGCACCATTTGTTGAAGATGCTTTCTTTCTTCCATTGTGTGCTTTTAGCTCCTTTATCAAAAATCAGGTGTTTCATAGGTTTGTGGGTTAAGATCTCGGTCTTCTATTCGATTCCATTGGTCAACTTCTCTATTTTTATGCCAATACCAGGTGTTTTTCAATATTGTAGCTCTGTAATAGAGTTTGAAGTCAGGGATGGTAATGTCTCCAGAAGTTCCTTTATTGTATAAGATTGTTGTGGCTATCCTGGGTTTCTTGTTCTTCCATATAAAGTTGATTATTGTCCTCTCAAGATCTGTGAAGAATTTTGATGGGATCTTTAAGGGGATTTCATTAAATCTATATATTGCCTTTGGTAGTATTGCCATTTTTACTATGTTGATCCTCCCAATCCAAGAGCAAGGGAGATCCTTCCATTTTCTGGTGTCCTCTTCAGTTTCTTTCTTCAAAGACTTAAAGTTCTTGTCAAATAGGTCTTTCACTTCCTTGGTTAGAGTTACCCCAAGATATTTTATGCTATTTGTGGCTAACGTGAAAGGTGAAGCTTCTCTGATTTCTTTCTCTGCTTCCTTATCCTTTGTATATAGGAGGGCAACTGATTTTTTTTTTTTTTTGGTTTATCGAGACAGGGTTTCTCTGTGGCTTTGGAGCCTGTCCTGGAACTAGCTCTTGTAGACCAGGCTGGTCTCGAACTCTCAGAGATCCGCCTGCCTCTGCCTCCCCAGAGCTGGGATTAAAGGCGTGCTCCACCACCGCCCGGCTTCGCGACTGATTTTTTGGAGTTGATCTTGTATCCTTCCACGATACTAATGGAGTTTATCAGCTGTAGGAGATGTTTGGTGGAATTTTTCAGGTCGCTTATGTACACTATCATATCATCTGCAAATAACGAAAGTTTAACTTCTTACTTTCCAATTTGAATCCCCTTGATTCCCCTTGTTTTGTCTTATTGCTATTGTTAGAACTTCAAGCACTATATTGAAGAGATAAGGAGAGAGTCGACAGCCTTGTTGCATTCCTGAATTTAGTGGGATGGCCTTGAGTTTCTCTCCATTTAATTTGATGGTAGCTGTCGGCTTGCTGTAAATAGCCTTTATTATATTTAGGAATGACCCCTGTATCCCTAATCTCTCCAAGACCTTTATCATAAAGGGGTGCTGAATTTTGTCAAATGCTTTTTTCTGCATCTAATGAGATGATCATATGGTTTTTATCCTTCAGTTTATTTATATGATGGATTACATTGATAGATTTTCATATGTTGAACCAGCCCTGCATCTCTGGGATGAAGCCTACTTGATCATAGTGAATATTTTTCTAATGTGTTCTTGGATTCTGTTTGCCAGTATTTTATTGAGAATTTTTGCATCTATGTTCATGAGTGAGATTGGCATGTAATTCTCTTTCTTGGTTGAGTCTTTGTGTGGTTTAGGTATCAGGGTAACTGTAGCTTCATAGAAGGAATTTGGCAGTGACTCTTTTGTTTCTATATTATGAAATACCTTAAGGAGTATAGGTATTAGGTATTCTTGGAAGTTCTGTTAGAATTCTGCATTGAATCCATCAGGCTTGGGCTCTTTTTGGTAGGGAGGTTTCTGATAACAGTTTCTAATTCTTCGCGACTAACAGGACTATTTAGAGCATTTACCTGGTTCTGGTTTAACTTTGGTATATGGTACTTATCTAAAAAAGTGTCCATTTCTTTTACATTTTCAAATTTTGTGGCATACAGTCTTTTGTAGTAAGATCTAATGATTCCTCTGAATTTCCTCTGGTGTCTGTAGTTATGTCCCCTTTTTTCATTTCTGATCTTATTAATTTGTGTGTTCTCTCTCTGCCGTTGATTAGTTTGGCTATGAGTTTGTCAATCTTGTGATTTTCTCCAAGAACCAGCTTTTTGTTTCATTGATCTTTGGATTGTTTTCTGTGTTTCTATTTTGTTGATTTTCTGCCCTCAGTTTGATAATTTCCAGTTTTCTACTCCTCCTAGGTGAGTCTGCTTCTTTATTTTCTAAAGCTTTCAGGTGTGCTATTAAGTTTCCAATGTGTGCTTTCTCCATTTTTTTTTAGTGGGCACTTAGTGCTATGAATTTTCCTCTTAGCACTGCTTTCATAGTGTCCCATAAGTTTGAATATGTTGTGTCTTTATTTTCATTAAATTCAAGAAAGACTTTCATTTCTTTATTCTTCCTTGACCCAGCTGTGGTTCAGTAGTTGACTGTTCAGTTTCCATGAGTTTGTAGGCTTTCTGGGGGTAGCATGTTGTTGAATTCTAATTTTAATCCATGGTGATCCGATAAGATGCAGGTGGTTACTAATATGTTTTTGTAACTGTGGAAGTTTGCTTTGATACCGAGTATGTGGTCAATGTTCGAAAAAGGTTCCATGAGCCGCAGAGAAGAAGGTATATTCTTTCCTGTTTGGGTGGAATGTTCTATAGATGTCTGTTAAGTCCATTTGGTTCATTACCTCTATTAAGTCTCCTAATTCTCTGTTAGGTTTGTCGAATTGACCTGTCCATTGGTGAAAGAGGAGTGTTGAAGTCTCCCACTATCAGTGTGTTGGTTTGATGGCTGCCTTGAATTCTAGTAATGTTTCTTTTATATAAGTGGGTGCTTTTGTATTAGGGGCATAGATATTCAGGATTGAGACTTCATTCTGATAGATTTTTCCTGTAATGAGTATAAAGTATCCCTTTCCATCTCTTCTGATTGATTTTAGTTTGAAGTCAACTTTGTTAGAAATTAGTATGGCCACACCGGCTTGTGTCTTAGGTCCATTTGCTGATAAACATTTTCCCAACCCTTTACTCTGAGTAGATGTCTGTCTTTGTGGTTTTGGTGTGTTTCTTGTAAACAGCAGAATGTTGGATCCTGTTTTCGTATCCAATCTCTTAGCCTGTGCCTTTTTATAGGTGTATTGAGTCCATTGATATTAAGTGATATTAATGACCAGTGGATGTTAACTCTTGTTGTCATTTTTTATTTGGTAGTAGAGACTGTGTGTTTCCTTTCTTTGAGATGTGCTGGCGAAAGGTCGCTAGATGTCTGAGTTATTTTCGGCAATGCTGGACTCCTTTGTTGTGTGAATTTCCTTCTATTACTTTCTGTAAGGCTGGATTTGTGGGTATGTATTGTTTAAATTTGTTTTATCCTGGAATATTTTGTTTTCTCCATTTATAGTGAATGAAAGCTTGGCTGGTATAGTAATCTGGGCTTGCATCCCTGGTCTCTTAGTTTCTCCAAAACATCTATCCTGGACCTTCTGGCTTTCATGGTTTCCATAGAGAAGTCAGGTGTTAGTCTGATAGGTTTACCTTTATATGTTACTTGACCTTTTTCCTTTGCAGCTCTTAATATTCTTTCTTTATTCTGTATGTTTTGTGTTTTGATTATTATATGGCGAGGGGATGTTTTTTTGTTTTTTTTTTTTTTTTTTTTTTTTTTTTTTTTTTTTTTTTTTTTTTTTTGTTCTAGTCTATTTGGTGTTCTGTAAGCTCTTGAACCTTAATAGGAATATCTTTCTTTAGGTTTGGGAAGTTTTCTTCTATAATTTTATTAAATATATTTCTGGACCATTGAGCTGTATTTCTTCTCCTTCTTCTACACCTATTATTCTTAGGTTTGGTCTTTTTATTGTGTCCCAGATTTCCTGAATGTTTTATGGATTTCCTGAATTTTTTGGATTTGCTGTTTTCTTTGATCAGTGCGTTTATTTTCTCTATGGTATCTTCAGAATCTGAGATTCTTTCTTCTATCTCTTGTATTCTGTTGGTTATACTTGTTTCTGTAGTCTCTGTTCCTTTACAGAGATTCTCCATATCCAGCTGGCCCTCGGGTTGTGTTTTCTTCCTTGCTTCCATTTCAGTTTTCAAGTCTTGCACTGTTTCCTTTATCTGTTTGATTGTTTTTTCTTGGTTTCCTAGGATATCACTTACAGATTTACTCAATTCTTCAAACTTTTTGTTATTCTTCTCGTCCTTTTCCTTGAGGGAGTTTTTCACCTCCTGTTTAAGGGACTCTATTACTTTCATAAAGTCAATTTTTTTCTACTTCTTCTTGATTAGTGTGTTCAAGTCCTCCTGTTATAAGTTCGCTGGGTTCTGTCGCTTTCATGTTGTTTTTCAAATTGTTGGAGGAATTCTTGCATTGGTGTCTGCCCATTTCTTCCTCTAAGTAATCCCCTTTGGGTCTTCTTTTAGAAGTTCAATTCACCCCAATGAATTCAATTCACTCATCCCAATGAATGATGAATCCTCTGGCAGACTGTCAGGTCTCCTTGCAGGCCAAGCAGCTCACTGACAAAGGGCCTACCTTGCTGCAGACAGGCTAATGAAGGAGGGGACCTCCCGATGGCCTGGGTGCACTCAATTCCAGGTCCCTGGCGCCCAAACAGGCTGAGCTGTGGGATTTTGCGGCCCCAAAGACAGGAGGATGAGGCGGGGGTGGGGGGGTTCTGGGTGCAAGCTGGGAAGGGACAGGAAGCGAGATGCAGTATCAGTGAGAATAACCCCTGCAGAAAGAGCAGGGAGTGTGCGGGTGGGTGGGAGGAGTTGGGGAATGCTGTTGGTCCCTCTCTGAGCAGCGGTTCAGGCACTCACTCCTCACTCACCCCAATGAATGATGGATCCTCTAGCAGACTCTCAGGTCCCCTTGCAGGCCAAGCAGCTCCCTGACAAAGGGCCTACCTTGCTGTAGGCAGCAGGCTAATGAAGGAGGGGACCTTCTACCGGCCTGGGTGCACTTAATTCCAGGTCCCCGGAGACCAAACAGGCTGAGCTGTGGGATTTTGTGGCCCCAAAGACGGGAGGATGAGGTGGGGGTGGAGGGTGGGGTTCTGGGTGCAAGCTGGGAAGGGACAGGAATAGAGAGGCAGTATCAGGGGAGAATAACCCCTGCAGGAAGAGCAGGAAGTGTGCCTATAATAGTCAATCTTGTAGTCATTTAGTTAAGCTCTCTAGATGTACAGAGATATATTTCAGATAGACAGAGATTTTTCAAATTATTAAAGACCATCAGGATATGACATTTTAAATGTTTTAAGAGCTTGGGACTTTTCATGACAACGAGACATGCTTCTTCTGGTAGCACCAATCTACTTCAAGAGAATGATGGGCATCGAAGGGGGCTCCTTATGGAGTTTGTTAGCCATTCGTGCAAGAAACTGCCTGGCCTGAATTGCTTGATGGTATGCTATATAAAATGGACAAGCAGAACCCTCAGACAAACAACTGCTAAAGTTTCCTAAAGAAGGTGAGACAGTTCTCCAGGGTTCCTGCTGCATGAAAGAGTCTGTCAGACCAGATGTTCTGCAGAACACAGAAGAAAGTGACTGTCAAACTGCCAGCAAATGCATAAACTGTCTTGAAATTTCCTGCTTCATAGAAAAGTATACCAAATACCACCAGTCTGTAGGCTGAATATGGATACCCCAATGTTACAGAAGAACTTTGGATGACTGTTCAGCCAGCAAGATGTCTCTGTCAATTCTAGAGTTTTGGAAGTTGCTTACAATGTGCTTCCTGTTCACTTAGGTAATATTATAACCTTTTGTAATCTTTGAAGGAGCTGAAGAACAGATTAGTTACAGTTTTTCTTAGTTATGATAAAAGATAGATTAGATATAAAACTTTAGACCTACAAAGATAAGATAAATGATGGAGTATTTTCCTTAATTTGACAAATGTAAATAAATTAAATATTGTAACTATAATTCTTGCTTGCTGTTTTGTTGCATGTAATTTGCTATTTTAAGGTTAAAACCTTCCTTTTATTTGAACAGAAAAGGGGAAATGTTGTGGGAAGTCCTTCCGTATATGTGGTGCTTTTATTGGTTAATGAATAAATATGCCTTTGACCTATGGAAATGCAGAATAAAGTAAGGCAGGAATTCTAAGCAGATAAAGAAGAAAGAAGACAGAGTTAGGGATATATTATGTACCTGCCAAAGGAGACAGATCACCCTGGAATCTTGCCCAGTAACCATGGGCCTCATAGTAATACACAGAATAATAGAAATGGGTTAATTTAAGATGTAAGAGCTAGGTAGAAATTAGCTTAAGCTATTGGCTAAACAATATTGCAATTAATAAAGTTACTATATAATTATTTTGGGTCTGGGTGGTTGGGAAACGAACAGTCTCCACCTACAAATTGGGACACATATAGTCTATCACATCTTTGGGAACACATATTTTGAAGGTGAAAATACATGAATAATTATAATTATATTGATCTGTGACAAATGCATATATTCATATATAAAATAGCAACTGATTAATAATTGTTTTCTTTCTGATTTTTTTAAAAAAGAATAAATACAACTAATTCTATAAGGAGAATTTAATAATATTAACAAAATAGAGACAATTTTCATAAAAGCACAGAGACCTTAGACAATTGTTCTCAAATGTTGAGTATATGAGTATTATTCCCAGAAGGATGTCAAACAAAAAAAAAATCCCCCCCAAAAGTTGTAGATATATAATAGGTGTGTATAGAGAACCATTTCCAACAATCCTACCATGTTTGCCCCTTTCTCTTAGTTCCTTTGGGCAGACACTGCTCCCCAACCACAGGACTCACTGTGAGAAGACCAGGTTAGGGTGCTTTTCTGTGAACCTCAGCCAGTCTCTTAGTGGACCCTTTACCTGAACACCCCATCTTTCTCTCCATGTCCCAGCCTCCAACTCTGGTAGATACTCTATGATGCTAAATACCATTAGACTGCATGCTCACAAAACCTCTTCTATTATCTCAGTACCCCCCATATTATTCCCACCCCCTGCTTTTCTTGTCACTGTGTCACAGCCCCCAACATAGGCAGATGTATACTTGTTATGGTAAAAGTAAAACACCGGAGGTCCTTAAGTGGCAGCAGCAGGCAGTGGGCCACAACGGGCAACCAGGTCCCAGGCAGGGAGCCCCGGAGTACAGTGCTTTTCTCTGAGTGGCCTGCAAGCCAGGAGGGGCAGTGAGTTCTAGGCAGGGAGCCGTTTTTGGCAGGAGAGGGACCAAGAGCAGCAAGTCCTAGGCAAGGAGTGTGGCAGTGAGTTCCAGGCAGGGAGCCATGTGATGGGTGAGAGACCAAGACAGAAAGGCAAACCATGCAGAGTGAGGGCAAGATATTTATTTAGTGGGTTATGGAAGGAAAGGGTAGAGATAGGGAGAAGGGCGATGAGGAAAGAAACAGAGAAAGAGATAGGGGATAGGAGAGGAGCCACGGCAAGCAGCTACCTCTTTGGGAGAGAGGACAGAAAGGCATGGAGCTAGGCAGAAAGGAGATTTGCCTGCCTCAGTGGTAGATAGGGGAGGGTGTGGGTGGGGCTTGTCTTTTATAGGGACAAGACAGAGCATTATAGTACTCAGTCACAAGCTAAACAGGTCAGAAGACCGGAGTGGAAACCAAAACCCTTTCCAAAAAAAAAAAAAAAAAAAAAAAAAAAAACCCCAAAATATTGACACCTAGCCCTTGTAATTACCAAAAGTCCAGTTGCCTAGATTCCAGTATGATGACATAGTCAACAACAGTCAGAGCAATATGTCACCACCAGAGGTCAGCTATCCTCCTAGGGCAAGCAAGCCCTGAATATTCCAATACAGCTGAAGCACAATAAAAGACCTTTTAAAACCAACTTTATGGAAATGATCGAAGTCCTTAAAGAAGTAAATAATGCCCTTATCAAAATTGAGGGAAAGACAAAAAATGGATTGAATGAATAAATCCTTAAAGAAAATCTAAAAAGTCAAGAAAAGCAGTTTACGTAATGAATAAAATGATTTCAAGACATGAAATTAGAAATAGAAACAATAAAGAAACTGGGGAAACCCATGGAAGATGAGGAGAGAAGGATTATAGGGGCACCGGGATCAAGGACACCAGAAAAAAAACATGGTTCACAAAACCAACTAAACAGCTCATAGGGGCTCACAGAGACTAAAGCCTCTATCATGGAGCTTCCATGGGGTTTCACTATGTACTCTTCATATATATTACGGTTCCTTACCTGGTGTCTTGTAGAACTCCTAGCCCTGGAGGGACATGACTCTGACTCTTTTGGCTGCTCTGGGACCCGTTCCCTCCCGCTGAGTTGGCTCATCCAACTTTGATATGAGGCTTTTTACCTTGTGTGTTGCCATCTTGCTTGTCTTATATCCCTGGGTGGCCTGTTCTTTTCTCGATTGAAACTGACATGGAGGAGCATGTAGCTCTTGGGAAGGGGAAATGGTAGTGACTGCACAGAGTGGAGGGAGGGGAAACTGCAATTAGGATATATATGTGAGAGAAGAATAAATAAAAAAGAAAATAATCACACTGATTGAGGCAATTCAGGCTCAGAAAGACAAACATGGTATGTATGGATATTAGCTGTTAAGTAGAGAATAATCATGGTACAATCCACAATCCCTGAGAGGCCAAATAACAAGGAGGTTTCTAGAGGGATGCATCTATCTCTGCGGACGAAGGAAATGAATAGATTTTGTGGGTGGACTGGGGTTGATAGGGAACATAAGGCATCTTGTGGGGGCATGGAGAGACAGAGTCTGGGGAGAAGACAGCTGTGAATTGGGGGGCAATGTGGAAACCTAGTGCAGTAGAAATTTCCAGGAATCTATAAGAGAGATAGAAATGAGGACTTCTAGTATTGGAGGATAAGAAACATGAAGCAGCCCTCTTCTGTATCAAGGCAAGCTTCCAGTGGTGTGGACGGGGGAGACCAATGTACCCACAAACCTTCGACCTATGTGTCCTAGCCGCTGCTTTTCTGTGGCAATGGTGGCACGAACTTAGGAGAGTGCCCAACCAAGGACTGGTTTTAATTTGGGTCCCATACCATAAAAGAGAGGCTCATACAAGATACCACTTAGATGTCCAAGAACCAGAGGACAGGATAGCCTAGAGTCCTAGGGTAGAACCAAACCCAGCTGGTGAATGGAAACAATCAACAAATGCATTCCGAATGATATTTTGCTATACTCAGATATCTGTGACATGCCCAACCATCATCAGAGAGCCTTCCTCCATCAGCAGACGGGAGCAGTTGCAGATCGTGAGACCTGACACACAGTCCAAACGTAGGTTCTCATTGGGTCCCTCCACTCAGAGCCTGCATGATCTGCACCTGGTTCTTTGCATATATGTGAGGACTGTTAGCTTGGTGTTTTGTGGGACTCCTAACTATGGTTTGTAGCATGTCTCTGACTCTTTTAGCTGCTCTTGGAAGTTTTTTCTTCCTACTGGGTTAACTCACCCAGACTAGAAATGACAATTTATGCCTTGTCTTCTTGGTAAAAAACAAAAACAAAATAATAAAAAATAAATAAAAAATAACATGTTCCACAGAACAACTTTCATCCAGAAATGATGATGAAATGAATCTGTAAAGTCATACTACAACCATCTTTCCATCAGATGGCACAGCTCATTCAAATATTTCCAATGTTTGGTCCTTAGATCAAGTTTTACATCTATATAGAAAACATTGCAAATTCTCAGAATGAAGACAAGATAATATTGAATCCAACTGCAAAGATAAACTTGCTTCTGAAGTACACTTTAGCAAACTCTTAGTGTGAGTATCTGTATCATTTTCTTGAGACCACTCCCAAAGTACCCTGAGAAGCAACTGTCATTGTCAAATATTTTTTTTTCCTTTTTTCTTTGTTTAATCTTACTATACCTCAATGAAAATATATACTATATACTTTTCTCATTCTTGTCTCTTTGGAAATTCATTCTCCACAAATGATATTAATAATGCCTATTTTTCACAGGGCAATGGTAAGAAGTACATGATGCAATTCAGAAAATGTGTTTTAGAACAATTTTTAGCACAAATTAAGATGCTAATGTGTTTGTGATTATGATGATTAATGGTAACATAATATTTCCAAGTAAAATCAGATTTAACTCATAAATGTTCTAATTTTAAGGGAAATGAATAAATAAACATAGTCTTTGGTTTTTTAAAATAATGAAACAGTATAATTGTATCCTAGGATCTTCTTAGATTTTGCCATAATATAACTCAGCTTTCTTCGTTGTAAAATATGTTGCCAATTCAATTAACTCATCATACTTTGTAAATGTATTTGCCATTTTGTAATTTTTTTTGTTGTTGTTTTGAGACAGAGTTTATCTGTGTATCTTTGATGCCTGGCCTGTAACTCATTCTGTAGGACTCATTCCTGAATGCGGGATAAAGGCATGCACCACCACCATCCGACTTCACTCTGTAATTTAATAACTATTTGTTTTCTTTTTTTAAATTTGTTGCAGCCTTTTAATCCATGGCTGTCTGAATCAGCAACTGCAATGCTGCTTCTCTCAGCAGTGGTTAGGTCATGAAGACTGCAGCCTGAGGGAATTCTTCCCCCCCCCCCCCCCCCGGAAGCAACTCTTTCAAAGCTATGAAGGGAATTAACTAAAGCTCTGTCCCAGTGAAGAACTCAAGATTCAGGGTTTGAGGTGGAATTCTGCTCATTGGAGAGGTTGGATAGGAAGTAACTCACCCCTCTCTTTCTTGCCTCTCAACAAAAGACCTTGTGATTCTTCTCCTCACCCCTCTTAAAATCCCTTCTCCACCTGGCTCCTTCCTACTACTTCCTGTCAGCTAGTTGCTGACTCAACCCCTTGAACAAAGGTGAATTTTATTTAATCAAACAAATCTTCACACCATCAAACAAATGTTATAGTGAATAAACAAAAGGAACACACCCTAAATAATATTCTACAACAATTATTGTCACTTTTCTGGGATGATAGTCCCAAACATTCATCTGCATAAACTTATATGCATTTTTCAGAAGAATGTATTTAAAAATATACCTCAGTGGGAATTTGTTCTAACAACACTGAAGTAAAACAAATTTAAAAAGCATGGAGCAATGCCACTCGGGCTTATTATGTCTAACATTTGGGGTAATTGACATGATCATATAAAGTAATTGCCTTAAAGTGAGCCCCAAAATTGTCACATTTCCTTCTCTGAAGAAGAAAGTTTCTTGTTAGTTATGGCTTTAAGTACCACCATTGCATCTTACCTGGAAATATATTCTAGGAGGGAAGTAAATTTCATTTCATATACGTAGATGGTCAAAGAAAATGGACTGAACCTAGAAAATTATCTTATATTCAGAGATGGATTTCTGAAATTAACAATTTCTGGTAGTATGAGATATAAGAAGGATTGAGGAATTTAATTTATTTATTGTTTTGTTTTTCTTTCTTTTTTTTTTTTTTTTTTGTTTTTCGAGACAGGGTTTCTCTGCAGCTTTTTTTAGAGCCTGTCCTGGAACTAGCTCTGTAGACCAGGCTGGCCTCGAACTCACAGAGATCCGTCTGCCTCTGCCTCCCGAGTGCTGGGATTAAAGGCGTGCGCCCACACTCCCAGCTATTGTTTGTTTTGTTTTGTTTTCAAGACAGGGTTTCTCTGTATAGTTCTGGTTGTTCTAGAAAAATGCCACTTGGATTTTTCAAGAATAATGAAGCTATGAAGCTAAGTGCTATTTCAGTCTTCTTTTGAGTTGTTAATATTTTACCTAATTTACGACCTCTTTACATGCATAGACAATGATTCTAAGCACTCAGAAATGTAGTATTACAGATTCTCCGTCAACAGAAACATTTGTCAAGTTTTGATTTTTTGTTGTGAACTTAACTTTTTAAGAGCTGAGCCATTTCTCCAATGATTGTAGAGTTTTGGTATTTCTATAACATGTTCCAATAACAAATATGCTAATTTGGTATTTATACTACATTTATATAAAATATTTATCTACACATGAAGTTAGAAGGATATATATAAATCTTCAACTAACTTATAATAAAAATTATTATGATGGTGAAGGTATAAAGATTTCTAATATTGTATATTCTATTACATAAATTATATTTTTTAAAAAGTTAATTTTTGATTCATATTAACAATAAGTGAGGGATAGAGGGATGGCTTAGCAGTTAAAACCACTTGCCTACTTGTGATGGTTTGAATGAGAATGGCCCCCCATAGACTCATATTTGCATGCCTATTCCCCAATAAAACTTTGTGTAGGAAGTTATTTATTGGAGGTGGTGTGACCTTATTGAAGGATGTGTGTCACTTGGAGGCAGGCTTGTGCTGTTTCAAAATTCCACCCAAAGCCCCTCCTCTCTCTCTCTCTCTCTCTCTCCTCTTTCTCACTGTTTCTTTTCCTGTAGATCAGGATATAAAGTACTGCAACTTCTCCAGCACCATGGCTGTCTGCCTGATGCCATACGTTTCTCCATCATGGTAATGGACTAGAAACTCTAAAACTACAAGCAAGCCCAATTAAGCTGTGGGATAATTTGCCATGCATATTATGCATTTTATTTTAATAACACTGATAGGCCACTAGACAGACAGGCCAAATAAGTGGGGTAAACCAGAATAAACAAAATTCCTGGGAAGAGGAAAGGCAGAGTGTCAGTCACCAGCCAGACGAGAGGAAGCAAATAAGTCTCACTGAGAAAAAAGTACAAAGCCATGTGGCTAAACAAAGGCCTTATGGGTTAACTTAAGATGCAAGTGCTAGTTAATAATAAGCTTGACTAATAGGCCAAACAGTTTATCATTAAAATAAGTTATCTATGTGTTTCTTTGGGACTGAATGGACTGAGGGACTGTGTGGGCAGAAACTTTCTTTTTACACAATTAAATCCTTTTCTTTGTAAGAGTTGCCTTGAATAGTGTCTCTCATGGCAAATAGAATAGTAATAAGATATAGTTTACCAGAAAAATCTAGTTTAATTTCCAGCACTTGTGTAAAATACTTGTAACTCCATATTCAAAAAACATGATACCATCTTCTGGCCTATAAAGTCACCCACATAGATATGGTATGTATTCAGGCATGTAGCAATAAAAACAAGTAATTAAAAATAAAACTTAAAAAGAATATTAAAGAACCAATGTAAAACTGATTAGAAACAAAGCTGAATCTTTATATTTTTTCAGTTCAAATTAAATGAAATACCTATCAAAGCATCATGGTCCTGTGTTTATGAATTCCATAGACCAAAGGAACAGAATTCTACCTTCTAAAATATGAGTGCTCATGATTAACTAAATTTTCATAAAGGTTGAAAAATATATTGTCAGTGGGAACTCTTTCAACCAATAGCCTTTAAGATACTGACCCACATGTACTATAAATGCAGATTAAAAAGTGTGCATGGTCCTCTTTACTGCTAGCTTTGGTTCCAGTTCCCAGCACATACAGATGACTGCAGATTGCTACCCTTACTGTGAGCTTATCTCTAAATAAATAAACTTTTGTTATACTCTATTCCAAACTATTGTGGAACTCTTTGGTATGACAACAAAATGGTGCCTACCATCTGAGGCATGAATCTACATAATAACTAAAAAACACTTGAAAAAAGAGGACTTCTAGACTCACAAAAACAGGAGCCAAGCAAGGTGTCTAGGTAGTCACAATTTCTTTTTCAGATAGGTTCTGTTTACTGGCAATGAAAAGAATCACCGGTCCTTTAAGAAAAGGCTTCCTGAGTCAGCATTATCAACAAAATCTACAAGGCTTCTTTAAGATCTGACAGCATAAACTCTAGTTCTTATGAGAGGGCCTGTACTTAAAGGGGGTTTATAAGCAGCATGCTACTAATTTGTTAATGGTAACATAGACCCACTGTGAGCTTGGAGCTGGGGTGGTGAGCATGGCTAGCAGAGGAGATGAATATGCCTCCACCATGTGGGATGGGGCAGAGCCAACAGACCTAGCTGGAGAGTTGGTCCTAGCCATGCCCACTTAGCATTTTAGAAAAAGATGCTTCACCTGAGAATATGATTACAGAAACACAATGAAGACAGATTCAGACAAAAATAAACCTCTGAATGGGTCACACTATTTTTTAAAAAAGTCTGTAAGCTTTGGAGAGAAAGGAAAAGAGTAATAAAAGAAGCTACATAAAGATTAAAAGTACACAGAGAATCTGGATTATGTATACTATTGTGTTTTCTTTGAATTTTTTGACAGCAGGGAGACATTTGATTCTGGAGACTGCCAAGTTAAAGCAAAATAAAATATCTTGACTTCAATATTTGGGTCTGAGGAGATGTTGCTCTGAAAAAGAGGTTCTGCTTTTGTTTCCATAGAGGATGGAAACCTGTTGATTCTTTCCAGGCTAATGTGGTTTTATGGAGCAGGATCACCCTGCCCCCCCAAGGTCTCTATAACCTCTAAAAATACTTCACCCAACAAACAGCAGGAGGAAGTTTAGAAAAAACTATGTCCAAATCCCCAAAATAATTGTTTATAAGTGTTTATTTTTATTTAAAGGGGGTATGATATAGAGATGAATACTTTACATTGGTATGAATCTTGTTCTATTGACAGATTTAAGGTCAATTTTCTTATACAGTGTATATGTATTTCTGTTCTTGTTTAAGGTATTATTTTTATGCAACTCATTTAAAATGTAATATATAATTAAAATTATGGATTAGTAGCTAGTCATTTATAATAGTCAAATTTGTAGCCATGTTAGTTAGGTTTTCCAGATGTACAGAGATATATTTAGATGTATAGGTATTCTTCAAACCTTTCAAAGACCTACAGAATATGGTATTTTAATATTTTAAGAACTTAGACTTTTCTCAACAGTGAGACATGTCTGCTTCTGGTAGCACCAATTACTTCAGAGAGGTTGATAGGCATTGAAGAAACTCATTACGGAATTTGCCTTCAATGTGACAAGACTAGTCATTTGAGCAAGAAACTGCTCTTGCATGGATTGCTTAATGGAATGCTGTACGAAGTGGACATGCAGGATCAACAGAAAAGTGACTGCTGAACATTTAAAAAAACTAATGGTCAGTCATTCAGGTTTCCTGCTTTACAGTAGAAACAGCTAGACATTCTCCAGGATACAGAAGAAATCAACTAAGGAACTTTGCCAGTCCAACACAGAACAGTTTTTTTTTTTTTGAATTTTTTCCTTCATAGAAAAGTGTCAGATACCATGGACCTATAGGCTAAAGATGGATGCCCCAATGTTACAAAAGATCTCTGGGTTACTGTTCAAGCAATGAGATGTCTCTGTCAATTCTAGGGCTTTGGAAGTTGCTTACTATGTACTTCCTCTTTACTTAGGTAATATATCCTTCTGGGGTCCTTGATGGAGTTGAAGAATAGATAGCTATAATTATAGTTTTTCTTAGTTATGGTAAAGGATAAAATAGATATAAAAGTTTAGACTCTCAAAGATAGGATAGGTGATAAAGTATTTTCCTTAATTTGCCAAGTATAAATGGTGTAAATGGTGTAAATATTGTAACTATAATTTTTTCTTGATAACTGTTTTGCTATACGTATTTTTACTATGTTAAAACCTTCCTTTTACTTATACAGAAAGGGAAGATGATGTGAGATTCCGCTCTGTACGCTCTGAATACGTTTTATTAACATTAGTTTAAAAAGAAGCTGCTTCAGCCAATGACTTAGCAGAGTAAAGCCAGGCATAATATATATATATATATATATATATATATATATATATATATATATATAGAGAGAGAGAGAGAGAGAGAGAGAGAGAGTAGGCAGAGTCAAAGAGAGAGATGATGAAACCTTACCTGGTAGGCCATAGCCTCATGGTGATACACAGATTAATTTAAATGGGTTAATTTAAGATAAAACTGTTAACCAGGGATAGTGTCAAGCAGTGTTGTAATTAATATTGTTTCTGTGTCATTATTTGAGTCTAGGCAGGCTTGAAATGA
Organism: Arvicola amphibius; assembly: GCF_903992535.2. Taxonomy (NCBI): domain Eukaryota; kingdom Metazoa; phylum Chordata; class Mammalia; order Rodentia; family Cricetidae; genus Arvicola; species Arvicola amphibius. Next base: position 41,146,596 of record NC_052065.1, on the reverse strand, counting down.
ACAAGCAGTCTCCATTTACAATATACAGTGGAGAAAGGGTAGCCATTCCAACAGTACTGGAAAACATGATGCACACCATAAAAAGCCAAATTATACTAGTCTAATAACATATAAAATATATAACTTAAAATAATTTAAAGATATAAATTTAAGGTTTTAAACCATACAACTAAAGCAAATTAGTTATAACATTGGGACACTACAAAATGAAATACATTTCCCTGACTTTATATAACCATTTAATTACTAGAAAATACACAAAATATTAAAATATGGAAACATGTTTTGTGTGGATTTAGACAGCATTATTTATGCTCACTCATATAAACCAGTCTGTTATTTAATAATATCTACATATAGAACATTGTAAATTTTGTGAATTAAAAAATTGTCAATTAGAGACATAGTCATTTGCTGTGCAAGGCTGAGCCAATGTGATGGCAAGAGACCTAACTGATTCTCTTCAAAATTCTCATAATTTTCTAGATAGTTCTTGTGCTATTGTAGCTCTTACTATGGATAATGGATATTAATGAGGTCCATCTAGCCAAAAATTTTATAGATATGGAGCATTAATATTTTTAGAATAAAATAATTTTGTTGGTGTGTTTAATTTGCATTTCTATTCAATAACCCCAGAAAGGATAAAATTTTATTTATATGAAAATGTTAAGAACTGAAACCTAGCTTTTCATAAGTTTGTAATGCTTACAACTATAATTAGGTTTTTCTAAGATTATAGGTATCAGTGATAGCCTCCTGGTCAAACATTGCTACACAATATTGAAAGAAATATTAGATTGGTCAAATCGCCTCGTTTATTTGTTAAGATTGCTTTACTCATTCTATATCTTACTTCAGTCAAAACTTTATAGAATTTTTCTTTAGAAATATGGATGGGAAATTTTCTTCTATTGTTATCCTAGGTCTAATACATTAATCCAGTCCAAAACAATATATGAGTGATATTATACAACATATCACTATTAGTTATTATTATGATTTAAGAAAGTTAATACTAATACCAAATATTAGTTATGCATTTTAAACTGAAATCATTCTCAGTGATTGAGGACAACAGATTATACTAAAATAGCTGCAAATATATTGTTCATCTTTTAAACATTTGGATTTATTTTAGTTTATGTGGATGAGTTTTCTTGCCTCTATTTATGTATACTATATGCAGCCCTGCTACCTGAAGATATAGAAGAGGGGTTATATTGTGAATAACTGGAGTTATGGATGGTGGTAAATCAGCATAGAGTTGATGGGAAGTGAATCTGGATCCTCTGCATGAACAGCAAGTGTTTTTAACCTCTAAGCTATATCTCCTGTCCCAATATACCAAATTTCATGTTTTAAATTTATTTCCATGCTAATTACTCATGCTTATAAAAGTAAATAAATATAAAATAAATTTTTAAAAAGTAATTTAACCCCCAAATTGGCACAAATTTAAAAAAAAACTAAAAGCAACCATAACTTATATATAAGATTACAAATTATGTTGGCCTTCCTAGAGTGTGATTATTTTACTAGGCCATGAGAAACATCCAAGAATAATATGGGTTGCACAGACTGGATAAAAGTATTCAATTTAAGTATTTGTGCATCCCAACTCTTCCTGATAATAGCCAAGGGAATACAGTCTATCCAAATTAATTATTCATACTCATGTATGGAAATATACATGTGTAAATATTCACCCTCACAGATCTGAACACAGATCCATGCTGACAAGATATAGCAATTATAACTGAGTTTCACATTTCTTCTGCCCAGCAGCTCCTATCAGCAATGTCAAATGTGATTACAAGTTTATGTCATGTTAACATTGGATCTAGATGGAGTGCAACAGTTTTAAGAGTGCATGTTGTGAGTATAACTGTCCAAATACAACTAGAACTGCATTTGAATTTACATCCTTGAACTGAAATGTGCTTTCAACTTCTTGAACTGAATATGAGAAGAAAGAAATTTTGAAAGAAAAGTCAAAATGCATTTTGACTTTTGAGAGTCACTCCAGTTAATAAAGTTAATAAAGATTTGTTAAAAGAAAATGTCTATGTATAAACATATTTTGAATCATGAATAAATTAACATTTCTAAATGGCTTGTCAATGTCAGGAAGTCATTTATCATTACAAACTATGAATATCCTATGGGTAAAATTATATCTAAAGAGCATTTTTAAGGGTGATTATCATTTGCAAATATAATGGCTTTGTAAAAATAAATATATACTTATTTCTGGCAATAATATTTTATTTCAATTGTAACTGATAGATTTACCATGATAGTCATAAGAAAAGAAGTTAATTGAATATCTTAATTTTTAAAGTATTTAAAATTCAAATATAACAACATTGAAAAATATTTTTGAGGAAATGTACTTGAAAAAAGATACCAAACTATTTAATTCAATACAATTTCTGAATAACAGTGAAATTATGTTAAATACTTGTATTCTTACTGTAGTGCATCTCTCTGTGTGCACATGTAATCTTCAACAGAATTTTGCAATTGAGAACAAACCCATTGAACTTATTATGAGAATGGAGAGAATAATCAGATATATTTTCTGTTTTGTGTCAGTATTGAAGTAGGAATAATACAGAATATCTTACTTCTTTTACAGTATGACAAAAAGTGACCAGAATAAGGGGTTAAAAACAAAATGATTACATTTGAATTCTTTGGACTATATAACCTCTTTTTTTTTTTTAAAAAAAAAAAAAAAGATTTTACCAAACTGACAAGGCTCACAGTGAGCCCGTCCATGCTGTAGAGTCCAAGCTCATCGCCGTTGTCCTTGGTTTCTCAGTCCTCCTCCACCGTCAGCCACATTCAGAGAGTCTGGTTTGGTCCCCTGTTCGATCAGTCCCATTCCAACTGGACTTGGTGGTCTCCCGTTAGATCTGTCCCACCTTCTCAATGGGTGAACAACCTTGGACTTAACATAGTGAAGGGAACCCTGAGGTGGAAGGGAGGGGAGGGAAGGAGGAGGAGGAGGAGAGGAGATGGAAATTTCAATAAAAAATGAGAAAAAATATTTTACATGTGAGAAGTATATCCAAATCATTCATTTTAGTACTTACTAGTTAACATTGATCCAAATGAAGGATGTTTGCTTTAGAATGAAAGTTAGTTTTTAAAAGCTCAAAGTATATTTTCATACTTTTTTGAGACATAATTTTCATACACTAATGCTCACCCATTTAAATGGCTACTACAGAGATCAAACATGGCAAACCAATCAAGAATTATGTAAATTTACAAAGACAGAAGAGAGCAAGAACAAGCCTATACACAACCACGTCTTCTGTGTATGTTAAAACTTTCACGTTAGTATTTTTATTGAACTCCTGAGTGTGTCTCTGATTCTTGTGCATACGTTTTGTTCCTCTTTTACTTTGTAGGTTGTCTTAATGAGATGGTTCTTTAAAAAAATTTTCTAACATATGCATTTATGTCTTAAAATTTCTCATCACTTGTATGATAATGAATTATCAATTTCTTACTTACTCCACATTGATAATTGCATACATAAAATAAAAGTAAAACATGACATCTCTCAAAAATGAGTTATATAGCTTCCCTATGAACATATGTTAGTTTTTTCATCTTTAATAAAGAAACTATTTTCTAAATATTTTACCCACAAGCTTCATTATCCCCTAAAGTAATACTTCTGGCATTGTAATGTGTTTTATCCCCTTTTGCTATCTTTTCTTAATTTTCAGATCATCTCACATTATTAAAATTAAAGGGGAATATAATGGTTCAAATGCACCACAATACTTGTAAAGCATACCAGAATTTGTTTCAGTAAGTTAACTACCAGAAATATTTTGATATTCCAGTGATTTGCTCTTTTTCTGTAAGAAACCTAAGGACTAGATTTATAGTAATAAGATTCATAGAACTTGCACCAGATAATGGATAAAATCAAAATCTTTCTGATTTTTGTCATTATTCAATTGTCTCTCATCGAACATCAATATTTTTTTCTTTAATGCACAATCTGATACATCATGATAGTCTATCCAGTTTTCAAATTATTCTTTACTGAGCATCAATTTTATTCAATACTCAGCATTCTCTTTTCTCTTGCCTAAAATTAACGTATTTCTTTGAATTTTTTCCTGGAAGAAACATATCAATAAGGAAGAAAATATTGTTTCTTCTGTTTCCCACTGAGAAGATAAAACTCAGTAACTTTTTTTCATAGCAGAGATAAAAACAGACAAATGTAGTCAAGCTATAACAATACACATAAGAATTCAATTTGGTGTCTCATGAGGGGCATGTGCTCCCTGTGCTCAACAATTTAGAGTCAATCGAAACAAATTACCAAATTATCTGAAAAGCCAGGGTAGATAAATAAAATATTTTCTTTTAATTTTTAGATGTTTCTGATACAAAGATAGAATTATTAATCACAATATTTTATAATATAAGCCACTTAATAAACCCTGAAGGAAACACACAAAGTCATCCTAAAAGGAATTTTTACAGGTAATTAAGAACTAATTTGAATCTTATATTTTTATGTTTTATGCTTTATCCTTTAAAGTGAACATCTTAGCTTTTTGCCTTAAATGTTAAATAATTGAAGAAGCACTCTATTTCTTACTCTCTCCCCTTTCTATGAACCCTTACCACCCATAGTAAAACTAAAACCCAGATAAAATAATTCATTGAGAGAAAACAGACCTTTAATGTTTCTTTGATTCCAGTTAGGAAAGAACTGAAAAAATGTTCATTTCTTCGTATGTTTTCTTCAATGGTCTCTTTTTGTAAATTACCATAAAAGCCAAAGCTGCATGAATCAATAGCTTTACTCAACATTTCAGAAGTACTGAAACAGAGACAAATAAAAATGCATCAAAAGTCATCAATAATAGATTAGGTTGACTTCAGTAGTGACATTATGCCAATGTGAGGAAAGTCTTCTGAGCTATTAACCTTTTTATCATAGTACAAGACTCATACTGATAAAATAGGAAAAATAACGTATTACATTTCCACCAACCCACAGAATGTATTTTCTTCTCTCTTTATGACAGTATTAAATAAAAACAAATCTAAATTATCTTTTTCCACTAAATCTTTGACTAATGCATTTTTGTGAAAGCAACAGGAACATAATACATACAAGGATCATGAACAATATCCTACATGAATTACATAAAATATTCTCGAGCCCATGGGAAATTCATTAAAGTTATGACATCCATGGAATTTTGAAGCAATATGGCAAGGAAATCGTGGGTGTAGGATTTACTTCTAAATTCATAAACAAGCTGCAGGAAATCATGAGTCAGAACATGAATATTTAAAATATGTTATACTTTAATACAATTGTAATTACTATACAGTCTTCCTGCTGGTATTTACTATGCTTTTCTGAGCTTATACATTTTATAAATGTACTGTTGTAAGCCTTATGAGCAAAGAATAACCACTGAGACAGAATTAAGTTTATTACCAAGTTCTCTTTAAATATATATTTTATTTATTTATTTACTTGGGAACAGTGTCATGCTATGTAATTCAGATTACTCTTATACTCATTGTGAAGCTAGGCCTGACCTAAGAAATACGGTGGTCCACATTCCTCAGCCTTTACTGTATTGTGATATATGGTATAAAAATACACCCAGATCACATGCTTCTTATTTTTCAAACTGTACATAGAAGGACGCTAGAAGATTGTATTAGCCTTTCTGAGTGTTTGATGCGATAATCATGAGGTCTAGAGCTCAGATCTACCCATCCTTATGAAACAGACAGGCATTCTGCAAACAACTGTAAACTCTATTTCAAGAAAGCTAACATGCATTTTCTGACATTCACTTCCATATACATGTGTATGCATTCATATAGATACTCAGACGACAGATACTAACACACACACATGAATACAGTGAGAGAAATCTGTAGAATAAATCTTTAAAAACTAATGTTTTAGGTTTAATCATTAAACTATATAGGTTTTTTACTAAGTGGTAGAGTATAAATACTTTTTAAATTTTTACAGTATTTTCATTTTCCAATTCAATGTATCAGACATTTCAGTGTCAACAATAAGAAGAATAAATAATAAAAAGAAAGATATATGCATGTGTTTATACTTTTTTTTGAAATAAATGGCTTTCACTCTTCCTTCATTTTGTACTAAATACTAAAAATCAAATGTCTTACTTTATGTGTCATGCTTTCCAAAGACAATCTTTTGTTATTTGTAAGTTAGCCAAGCATGTGCAGTTTTACAACAATCCGTAATATTGATTCATATTATAACTTATAGCTTTAGCACCTACCAGAAATTTATTAGATTCTTTTCAGCAACTCTAACCTTCACTAATCACCCTCATTTTCTAAATCAGATGGACTATTTTTCACATCTGAGGATCTGCTCAACTCAGGTTTCCACAGTTTAAATATTTCAATAAATTTTCATCCTCAAAGAACCGCAAACTATCTTCTCTGCTTCTACCATCTTGACTTTACTTTTTATTTCATCCCCACTATTAAATTCAGATGGAAAATTTTCTCTTATGACATAAATAGTTTATTACCTGAAAATTTCTTCAGTTTCTACACAATTTTTGTTATATGCTCTTATGAATCATGTTTCCTTATGTTTTTAGTTCTTATTTGGATTTCATGCATAGATTCAAAAGAAAATTATATAGTAGTTTCTATTTCATATATTAATGATATTTTAACTGTCACACTCATTTTGACTGGATAATCGGGATAATTCTTCATCATAGTTGGCCATCTTTTTTTCTTTGTTTAGTTTTTTTTTTTTTTTGAGATAGGGTTTAACTGTAGTTTAGAGCCTGTTCTGGAACTAGCTCTTGCAGACCAGACTGGCCTCGAGCTCACAGAGATCTGCCCGCCTCTGCTTCCCAAATGCTGGGATTAAAGGCATGCGCCAACACTGCTTGGCTATAGTGTACAATACTCTGTGATTAGCAACATCCTTCTGCTCTATATGCTGGATTCCATTACCAAAACCAACCTCGTATGGCAGACTGTGACAACCATAATTATCTGTGCACAAAGTAAGATCTCTTAGGCTAAACCATCGAGTCTCTCAAAGAGATGGACCCGGTGTTCTAACTAGTATTGACAGAATGTGCTGTGTATAATTATGTTTATTTTTTGAATTAAATATTTTAATTTATCATAGAAAATAATTGATTCCGTGGTGAGAATATATATATATATATTGTATATATATATATGTATGTATACGTATATATATACACCACATATATATATTCTCTCATATATATATATATATATGACTCTTGCTCTCCTTCCACCAAACCCAATGACATTATAATATAATGATTCTTTTAATTAAAAAAGAAGCAATTAAATTTACTCTGTGTGTGTGTGTGTGTGTGTGTGTGTGTGTGTGTCTGTTTGTGTGTACCATGGAGCATGAATAGAGACCATCAGACCACTTGTCAGAGACAAGTCTCTAATATCACCACATGGCTCCTACAGATTGCACTCAGATCATCAGGTTAGTGTCCAAGTTTCTTAACCCAATGAGCTATTTTTAATTGTTAAATAGTAAATATTAAGCCAAGAAGTTATTTCTATAGAGCAGTCTAAAACATACAGAGAACATGGGAACCTTTGAAAATGAATCTAGCAATTTATTTCAAAATATTTCATATGCTTTTTTAAAAGCAGCTTATTTCATATGGAAAAAAAGGAGTTAATTCTCTTGATACTATATCCACAAAGTCAAACATTAATATCTCTGTGCACATACCTGAAGCAATCCCACTCACCATGTCACTTTGAACCACTTGAAGTTTTATGATCCAGAGCCACAGGTAATCACCACCAGAGGCAGTTTGTTTGTTATCCTCTCAGCCATTCAACCCAAAACTCCACATAGGGATCTCTAGAGCCAGTCTGCCTCCTGTGTATCAGCAATCCAACTTAACACACTGTTCTGGGATTGTGTTGCATCCTATACATGGACAAGGGGTTGGAAACCTGGAGATTCAGTCTGCCTGGCTACTTGCCAGTTACTTTTTTGCCCACATGCTTCAATTTGGAGTTCATATGTTGACTTGTACCTGTGACACCAAGTAAGGAACCTCCATATATAGTATGCCATACCACTTACCAAGATATTCTGGAACCTCATGGAATCCTATGTTTATAACTCATTAGACATTCTGAGTATGCCCCCCATCTGATCTTCCTCAAATTTAGGAGGGTATTGCTGTAATCAGAGACAGCTTTTTGTTTCCCAGCCACCCAAACCAGAATAATCACATATAAACTATATTAATTAGAACAAGTTTGGTCGATGGCTCAGTCATATTTCTAGCTAGCTCTTACATCTTAATTAACCCATTTAATTATTTTATATATTATCACAGGGTGTAGCCTACCGGTAAAGTTCCAGTATCTTCTCCTTCAGAAGCTACATGGTATCTGCCTGAATCCACCATCTTTCTCCTGGCATTCAGTTTAGTTTTTCTGCTTAGCCCTAGTCTGCCCTGCCACAGGCCAAAGTAGCTTCCTTATTAACAAATGGTAATAAAATATATTCACAGAATCAGAGGGGAATCCCACATCATATTACATTCTGCACATGAGCCCAATGGACGAATACCCATTTACACTGTGATTCTAGCCCCTGACACTTAAGGACCACTGTCAAACCTATTGAGCTTTCAAAGAATTTGAAAAACAGAGTCTTTGAGCATATAGAAGGTTTGCTCTTAGCTCAGAAGTTGCAACTATGATCTCAGAAGCTGCAATTATTCACTCAGCTGAGAAACATAGAACCCCATTCTTGATCAATGCCGAGTGGCACTAGGACTGAACACCAAGTACCATTCACTTGGTTATCAACATGACAAGTTAGGGTAACAGGAAATAGAGCTTCAAACACCCACTCAACATAGGGGAGACAGACTTTCATGTCAAGAAATACTACAAATTAGCAATTTTAAATACGTTCTTGGGAGATACTGCTATGTGAATTTTAAATTTTGTTAGAGACTTACAGATTTAGTTACTAAGGATTATGCATTTCCAGTAGGATCTATCCTTCTAACTCCTTGCTTAGAAATTGGGGAACATGAATAATCAATTGGAGTAGTGATTCTCTATAGTAAGGAGACCACTGGTTACCCAGCTGCCTGGCAACTCAGACATGAAATAATCATACAGAAACCATATTATTTAAATAACTGCTTGGCCATTAGCTCTAGCTTCTTATTGAATAACTCTTATATCTTAATTTAACCCATTTCTATTAATCTGTGTACCACCATAGGCTGTGACTTACTGGGTAAAGTTTAGAGTCTTTATCCAGCAGGGCTACATTGCTTTCCCCTGACTCTACCCTCCTTTCTCTCAGCATTCAGTTTAGCTTTCCCTGCCTAGTATCAACAGGCCAAGGCAGTTTCTTTATTCACCATGATATTCACAGCATACAGAGGGGAATCCCACATCAATTCTCTGTATCCATATCTAAAGAAGTTCTAGGAGAGACTAGAGTCTAGTGCTCCATCTGGAGAAGGAGGATATGGATATTACTTGTATGGGTAGAATCAGTAGCTAGAATCTAGTGTTTCTGCCTAGATGAAGAAGAGGGGGAGGGATAAGTACATTAAAATCCTTCAGAAAGGAAAGCTCAAACACAAAATTCAAGCATGGAGGTTGGTACAAAGGAAGTACCACCTTTTGAGAAGGTATTGACATTTGATAGCTGCTGTGAGAGGGAGAGTCAGTTTTCTTTATGTGTTATACTTGATAGGTGAAAAATACTCAAGTCAGGCCTTATACCTAAAAATATTTAGGCAATGGAAATTGGACTGATGTGTTAAAAATATGAAGTTGAGTGGAAGAGGGATTGTGAAGGGTCAAGAGTAAAATGACTAATTTTACACTGCATGAAATTCTTAAGAAATTAATATAAATGCTAGTAAACATTCTAAAGTAGTAATGTAAGATCAAGTGTAATGTCTACCTGCTAAGAACATCCTCACCTTTGAAATGATTCTATTACTATTCAGAAGAAGAAAGCAGGCTAGTAAAATACATGGTAAAGTATTACATTTAACTCTTGCATATTCCTTTGCTGAATCTGAGGTTTAATAAGCAAAACCTTTTTCTGCATGACTACATAAAGAGAGTAAGTCATGGGTACTGCAGTTAACAACTGTCTTGCCAGTGGTTAATGTTTTAAAGCATTTAATGACTGAACCAAAAACTGATGTTATATCTCAGAGGAATTGTGGCTTTATATTTTTTACTTTTTTTGAAAAATATAGACTCTTCTAATGTGCTTAAAATATGCATAATATTCAAAGACTTAAACCAAAGGAGTGTGTTATAACCAAAATATTCTGTTTGGGACAATGGTCTTGCACCCTGCAAAGATCTGTCACTTATATTGGTTTAATAAAATACTAATTGGCCAAGCAAAAAGTATATGTGGGGTAACCAGAATAGGAGAATTCTAGGAAAAGGAAATGCTCACTCTGTAGTTATCACCCAGACACAGAGGGAGCAAGAGAGAATGCCTCACTGATAAAAGATATCAAGCCACATAGCTAACACAGACAAGAATTATGGGTTAATTTAAGATGTAAGAGTTAATAAGAATCCTGAGCTAATAGTCCAACTGGTTTATAATTAATTTAGACTTCTCTGTGTTTCTTTGGGGCTGAATGAATGTCTGTAGAAGCAGGCAGGACAGAAACCTCTGCCAATAGTTTTCCATCTATTTATCACATAGCAATTCATGGACCAGAATCCTGGTACTGGATGCATAATAATGAAATTAATCATGTATATAATAGCTGTGATATTTTGGGTCAGGAAAGGGATGTATTTTAGTTTAAAGTTACATATTACAAACCATCTTCAAAAGGAAGTCAGGGCAGAAACACAAGCAGTTTGGGAACCTGGAGGCAGGAACTGAAACAGAGGATGTGTGGAGTCCTGCCTACTGGCTTTCTCTTCATGGCTTTTTTGTGTTGTAATTTTATTTTACTTTATTTTTAAATTATTTTTATTGAGGGATATATTTTTCTCCACAGCCCTCCCTTTCTCCTTCCCCATGTAACCTCCCCCATGATCCCTACACTCTCAATTTATTCAGGAAATCTCATCTTTTTCTACTTCCTATTTATGTTAGATACATATATATCTCTCTTAGGGTCCTCATTGGCGTCTAGTTCTCTGGGATTGTGAATTGTAGGCTGTTTATTCTTTGCTTTATGTCTAAAAGCCACTTATAAGTGAGTACATATTATATTTGTTTTTCTTGGTCTGAGTTACCTCACTCAATATGATGTTTTCTAGATCCATCCATTTGCCCACAAATTTCAAGATGTCATTTTTTCTACTGGGTTGTACTCCATTGAGTAAATGTACCACACCTTCTTTTTTCATTCAATGGCTGAGGGGCATTTAGGTTGTTTTCATGTTCTTCTTATGACAAATAATGTTGCTATGAACATAGTTGAGTACATGTCCTTGTGTTATGATTGAGCATCCTTTTGGTATATACCCAAAAGTGGTATTGCTGTGTCTTGAGGTATATTGTTTCCTAATTTTCTAAGAAATCACCACACTGATTTCCATAGTGACTGTACCAGTTTACACTCCCATCAGCAATGGAGAAGTGTTCCCTTTACTCCACATGTTCTTATTTGAATCTATCCCCTCAAGCTTATTCTTCCAACTCCTCTAAAACTGTCAACAAATTATCACTTTTTATATGTGCTTGTATTCAGAAAGGATTAATTGTCACTTTAAATAAGACAGTACTTATAAAGGGTTATATACTGGGTTTTAGAAGCAAAACAGGTAGCATTTACTTTTCTATATACATTCAGAATTATAATTAATAGGGCTGATTTTTGAAACTACAGGACCCAACAAAGTTATATTGGTAAGTGACTATGATTCAGGTACAATAATTAGAGGAGGAAGACAAGACAGGTTTTTTTTCTCTTGTGTTTCCTTCAGACTTTAGTATTTCCAAATTTTTTTGTGAATGCTATTATTATACAGTTAGAATACACTGTCTGAGTATAGAAAATTATTTTTGGTATAAGTCAACAGATGCATCATTCTGAAGTGAGTATCTAGATATTCTGTTTAAAAGAAATCAAAATGATTATCAAACTTATTTTGTTAGTATAATCTTATACTGGATCCAGCCTTTGAGGAATCGATATGTTGTCTTGCTACACTTATGTTTTTGATCAGAATAGTGGAATTTATTCTATAATTTAAACTTAAATTTTGCCCTAAAATCAAAAGGAAAAAGACCTACATATCCAAATTGACAATTAAAATCCCTTACTCAAATGTGTTGCTGAAAATCAACATTGTTCAAGTAATACAACAGAGGCCAGAATGTTATTATTCAGTGAAACCAGATACCTTAATTTTCACAGTATCAGCTTTGGTATAAATGGCAATTATTTAAAGTATATACCTAGACTGGTTTTGCGTGTCAACTTCACACAAGCTAAAGTCATCAGAAGAAGGAGCCTCAGTTGAGGAAATATGCCTTGATGAGATCCAGCTGTAAGGTATGTTCTCATTTAGTAATCAATGGGGGAGGGCCCAGCCCTTGTGTGTGGTATCCTCCCTGGGATGCTGGTCCTGGGTTCTATAAAAAAGGTGGGCTGAGCAAGTCATGGGAAATAACCAGTAAGCAGCACACCACTCCATAAACTCTGCATTAGCTTTTGCCTCCAGGAAACTCCCCCATTTGAGTTCCTGTTCTGGTTTTCTGTAACACACCCGATTCTGTGTTACCCCCCTCGGTACAAGTTCGCACGCCACTGTACCTTGCGCCAGTCGGACAAGGGCCTGGAGATTGAAAGAACAACCAAAGAGACCTGGGTCATTCGAAAGGAGATCAGCCGAATGCCGTTTATTTAGCCTTGGGGAAATCTTATATACCCCCACTCCAGCCTACAGGAATTACACCCAGGCAGGTGGGAAATTACCATACCAACAATAGAGTCAACAATGCCCTACAACAAATCACCAGGCGGGGCAGAGGGAGCACAGGAACAAACAGGATGCTTAGTCATCTGACCAGAAACTGTCCTCAAGATGAGTCCCAGGAACAAGTGGCAGACCCGGGCCCTACAGTTTTCTTCAGTGATGAAAAGCAATGCTGAAGTGTAAGCCACTAGGTAAAACTCTTTTTTCCCAATTTGCTTTTGGGTCATGGTGTTTCACATCACAAGCAATAGAAACCCTAAGAAAAATTTGTACCGGAATGTAGTATTCTGTTTCCAATCTGACCATGTTTTGGGGAGAATTATAGAACAACTTTGGAAAATAGTTTAGAAATGCCACTGAGTTAGAGACTTCAGTGAAATGTTCTGTGGGAACTTGTAAGATAAGCATGTCAAGTTGTTTGGTAGGATTGCAATTTTTACTATGTTGATCCTACCTATCCAAGAGCACTGGAGATATTTCCATTTCTGATTATTTTCTTTCAATCTCTTTTATCAAAGACTTAACAGTCTTGTCAAATAGGTCTTTTACTTCTTTGGTTAGTGTTACCCAAAGATATTTTATATTATTTGTGACTATTGTGAATGGTAATGTTTCTCCTATTTCTTCTCAACTTCTTTATCCTTTGTATATAGGAGGGCTACTAATTTTTATAGTATATCATGTATCCGCCACATTATGAAGGTATTTATCAGTTGTAGGAGTCCCTTGGTAGAGATTTTGGGTAGTTACTATATGCTATGCTATGGCTATGCTATGCTATGGCATCCTTCATATCATATCATATCACCTGCAAATAGCAGATGATAGAACCCTGGAAACAACCTAGAAGCCCCCTCAAACAAAGAATGAATAAGAAAACATGGACATTTACATAATGGAGTACTACTTGGTGGTAAAAAACAATGGCATCTTGAAATTTGCATGCAAATGGATGGGACTAGAAGAAACCATCCGAATGAGGGAACCCCAAATCCAGAAACTTTAACTCAGTAGGTACTCATTCATAAGTGGATACTATCTGTAAAGCAAAGCATAATGAGCCTATAGTCAACAACCCCAGAGAAACTAAGTAACAAGGTGAATTCTTATAGAAAACATAGATCCCCCTGGGAAGGGGAAATAAAATTGGGTACATGGGAGTTGGGGGGAGGAAGGAGAACTTGAGGAAATGGGATGGTCGAGATTGGGGAAAGTCAGAGATGGAGAGCAAGAAAGAGATATCTTGATTGAGGGAACCATAATGGGGGTAGCAAAAACATACACTAGAGGAATTCCCAGGAACTACAAGGATGACCCCGTAAGACCCTAAGCAATAGTGGAGAGGGTGCCTGAACTGCCCTTGCCTTGTAGTCAGATTGATTGTTTATCTTAAATGTCATCATAGAACTTTCATCCAGCAACTGATGGAAGCAGATGCAGATTCAAGTGAACCACTGGGCTGAGCTTCCCAATGTCCAGTCGAAGGGTGAAAAGAGTGAGACTACAAGCAAGAAGTCAAAGAGCACTGTGATGGGGATAGTCACTGAAACAGCTTACCTGGAGTTAAAGGGAGCCCTGCAAATCTGGCCTGACAGCAAGGGAAACAGCATAGACCAAACTAGGACCTCTGAATATGGGAGATAATTGTATGGATGGGGCAGAGTCTGAGGGAGACCACTAGCAGTGAGACCAGTACTTACCCCTCTTTGATTGAAACCCATTATTTTTGGAGGGATACCTTGGTCAACCTAGATATAGTAAGGAAAACCTTGGTCCTATCTCAAGGCAATGTGCTTGACTTTGTTGACTCCCCATGGGAAACCTTATTCTCTCTGATGTGTGTATGGGGGGAGGAGATGAAGGGAGCAAGAGGAGGGGAGGGAGTAGGAACTTGTATTGGTTTGTAAAATGAGAAAAGATAGTTTATTTAAAAAATCAATTAATGAATTGAAAATAAATAAAGAAAAACATTATGGTTAGTGCAGAGAATGGAGGCATGACATGCAAAGATTCAGATGGAAGTTTATAGACTCTATCAGGGCCACTTACTATTTTGAAATAAGATATTGTGGTTCTGGATAGCTGGGTATGAAGAATCAGCTATGATTAACAATGTACCAAAATTACTAAGGCAATTTTTGCTTTGTTGGGATTACTTGATACTGGTCATCTGGAGCTAAGAAATTGATAGTGATTAAGAAGAAATCAGCATCACTGAGCTTAAATCTTCTGGGAAGTATTTCCTGATAGCACAGGGAAGCTGTATTCCAGAAGTGGCCAAGGTTGTACCTCATGCTGGCAACTTAACTCCGGTAATATGCAAGTGTCACCCATGTGGTACTGGATTTGAAGGCATGAAGGGGGTCATGGAGAACAGCTGAGTTTTGGCGCTATGAGAGGCCAGGAAAGACCTTTGATGTAGGTGTAGCTTTAGTGGCAGTTGAAGGCCCAACACTGAAGGGGTCATGCAAAGAATTTATTAGTGAAAATGCAGCCCAGTTGCAACAAGGGACCCTAGCAATCGTGGGAAGACCGCAAAGAACAGTACCAACATTGGGATGGAGTAATGTGGTACCTAGAAGAAAAGCCATGTGTGCTTCAGTGGGCAAGAGCCCGAGTAGTAACCCAAGCCATTGGAAGAGTCCAGAAGATCATGAATGAATCCAAGAATTGGATGGTTGGAATTTTGTTTTTTCTTTTATTTGATGTGACTGTGCCCTGGTTTTTCCTCTTGAAGTAAGAATGGAGACCACGGTAGAGAGATTTAAATTTTAAAAGGACTGCAGTTTTAAAGAGAGATTGACTATTTTAAGGAACTGGCAGTTTAAATATGTTTCAGTTTTTAAAGACTTTTGGGCTTTTAAAGTTATGTAGATCTTGACGATGAATAAGAAGGAAGGGACGTGACTTAATAGTGATGTTTGTGTTTCAAGTTGATGACAAGGGTCGGTTGTATTGGTGGTCTTCTTATGTGAACTTTGTATAGGTTAGTGTCATCAGAGGAAGAGGCCTCAGTTGAGGAAATGCCTTGATGAGATCTAGATGTAGGACTTTTTCTCATTTAGCGAGCAATGCAAGGGAGGAAAAGGGACAGTCCTTGGTTGAGTGGTGCTGTTGCTTGGCTGCTTCTATAAGAAAGCAGAATGAGCAAGTTATGAGAAGCAAGCCAGTAAGCAACACCCGTCCATGGCCATTAAATCAGTTCCTGCTTCTGGGATCCTGCCCTGTTTGAGTTCCTGTCCTTTAGCGATTGAACAGCAATGCTGACATGTCAGCCTAATAAACCCTTTCCCCACAACTTGCATTTTGGTCATAATGTTTTGTTACTGCAATAAGAAACCCTAACTGAGACAAGTAAGGTATCAGAAATTTAATCAGTTGGTTAATTCTTAGGTTCTATAATGACAGATTCAAAGTACTTCCATTATGAAACTTATATGGAAATTCAATGTTCTTAGAAAATAGCATATTCACATCTCTTGTCTCAAACTTCTTCCATGGATATATACTTTTAAATAAGAGGATAGGATCAGGCCCTCTAATAATATTTTAATTTCATCTCTTGGCTTGTACTATAGTAAATGTTTCACATATTAGATCATGCCTTACCAAGCACCAGTCTCAGACATGATATGCATTCTTTTTAACAAATCTTCCAATATAAATTAAAATAGAAACTTACACTTCAGTAAGCAATATTTACCAAGGTAAGAATTTAATATTAGACCTATGATTTCAATATTTCAGACCTGCAAAAATCAGATTTCTACTAGTTATATTATTATAGCATACCTGTCCTACAGAAGTACATGTCAATTATGAACTAAAATTTTTCTAGCTTTCCAATCTCTACTCCGTATAAATCTCCCTCCATCTGCCTTTGGTATTCAAGGAAAGAAATGTTCATTTTCTATCTGTTGGTGTTCTCCCATCCCACCCATCCATGTGTTTCCGTCTAATTCTCTAAGTAGCTACTATTTCCTATTTTTTCTCAGATAACTTATATCCTGTTGTTCTCCTTTACCAACTTTCCACTTTCCTCTGTGTTTACTTTATCATCCTAAAGGATTTTTTCTTTACCCTTTTCTCTGTTCAGATTTCTTGTAATTGTTTTTCACTTCTCCATTGCTCCTCAACTTCCCTATACTGGAAATAGTCCTCATTTTATTTTCTTAGTTTTTGCAGTTATTAAAAGGTTATGTACTCACATCTGAAGATTTGGAGGGTAGGAACTTCCAATAGAAGAATATATGTAGGGTTTATCTTTTTGAGTCTGGGTTGCCTCATGCAATATGGTCGATACTAGTCCTGTAGATTTCACTGAAAAAATTCATGATTTAATTTTTCTTTACAGCTGAATAGTATTCCATTGTGATAGTTTTCTTTAAAAATCAAATTGACTACATCTCCAAATTTATTGAAATGCAATATCTGGGAGATACTTGTGAGGTTTTTTTTCTTGATGAAATAATTCGAAGTGAGAAGAACCAATCATTATTAAGAACTCTGAATAGATTCACATTTTAATCTGGTCCACAAATCTCCTGGAAGTATCTAAAAAGGGTACTAAAAGGGATAGAAGAAGGAACCACTCTCTCTTTGCCTGTTTTACTCTCATTCTTACCAGAAAGTCCATTCCTTCACTTGCAATAAAGCCTACTTCTTTGGGATTCTGGTGCATACTGAAGACCATCTGAGATATTCAGTCTTAGAGACCAAACAACTATTTCTTGGATTTAGGACCGTCAGTTGTTAGGAAGCCATTGTTGGACTACCTGGGCCACCCTCTGTATTTTAGTTTGGCTTTCTATTGCTATGAGGATACACCATGACCATGGCAATTCTTATAAAGGAAAACATTACCTGGAACTGGATTACAGTTAAATGCATTGTCATCATGGGAGGAAGCCTGGCAACATGCCAGTAGACATGGTGTTGGAGAAGAAACTGATATTTCTACATCTTGATCTGTAGCTCATAGCAAGTAAACTGTGGAGTAAACTAACCATAATCTGAGCATATAAGACTTTAAATCCCACCACTGCAATGATATACTTCCTCCAAAAGGTCACACATCATAATAGTGCTATTCCATATAGACCAAGCATTCAAACATGATATAGATATGAATAATTTGCATTGCTATGGATTTGGCTTTATTAATATAAATTCAAGGTCAATCTTGTTATATGTATATTTCTGATTTTGATTAAGGTATTGTTATTGTGTAGCTCATTTAAAAATGTAATGTATATTAAGAAGTATAGGTTAAAAGATAATGTCTATAATAGTCAAGTTTGTAGTCATGTTAGTTAGATCTTCTAGATGTGCATTTCAGATGGATAGGCATTTTTTCATATCTTTCAAAAACTAGAGAATATGGCATTTAAAATGTTTTAATAACTTATGGATTTTCATGGCAATGAGACACATCTGCTCCTGGTAACACCAAGCTACTTCCTGAGGAAGATGAGCATTGAAGAGGCTCTTAATGGAGTTTGCTAGCCATTTGGGCAAGAAACTGCTCTTGCCTAGACTGCTTCACTGGACATGCAGTACCTATAGAGAGATGACAGCTGAACTTGCCTAAAGGTGAGATGATACTTCAGTGTTCATGCTTCATAAAAGAGTCTGCAAGTCATTCTGCAGGACCCAGAAGAAAGTAACTGAACTGTCTTTTAAATTTCCAGCCTCATTAAAAAGTCTGTTGAATACTATGGGCCTGTAGGCTGAAGATGGATGCCCCAATGATACAGAAGAGCTTTGGGGGACTATACAGGCAATGAGATGTCTCTGTCTTTTCTAGAGTTTGGAAGTTGCTTACTTCCAGTTTTACATAGCTAATATCACATCCTTCTGAAATCTTTGATAGTGTAAAGACTAAATAGATAGTTATAGTTTTCCTTAGTTATACTAAAAGATAAAATAGATACAAGTAATGTAAACTGTAATTCTTTCTTGATACCTGTTTTGTTATTTGTAATTTTACTATGTTAAAGTAAAAGCCTTTTTTTCTGTTTAAACAGAAAAGGGGAAATGGTGTAGGAGGTCCTTCTGTTTATGTGTTCTTTTATTGGTTAATAAAGAAACTGCTTGGCCTTTTGATATGGCAGAACTTAGATAGGTGGAGTAGAGAGAACTGAATGCTGAGAAGAAGGGCAGACAGAGAACCATCATGGAGCTGCCAGGTCAGACATGCTAAATATTTCCTGGTAAGGCACGACCTCTTGGTGACATACAGATTTAATGGAAATGGGTTAAATCAAGTGTAGTGATGAGAGCTGTAGGCTGTGTTTCCGCCACACTGCTCCTGGCCTCCTGGCTAGCTTTGCCCCAGAAATAATTACACAGAAACTGTATTCTTTTAAACACTGCCTGCCCTATTAGTTCCAGCCTCTTACTCACATCATGAGTAATCCATATCGAATAATCTGTGTAACACCATGAGTGGTGTCTTACTGGGAAAGATTCAGCATGTCTGACCTGGTGGCTAGCTCCATCGCATCTGGCTCACTGAGGAGAGGCATGGCATCTGTCCCAGACAGGAGAGGCGGGGCAATTGTCTGAGCCATTTCCCTCACATCCTTCTTCCTGTTCTGTCTATCCACCCACCTATGTTCTAACCTATTAGGCCAAGCAGTTTTTTTATTAATTAATCAATGAAATCATCAGATAGATAGAACACACACCTACATCAATCAAGATGTGAGAGTTAGCCAATAAGAGGCTAAAATAATGGGCCAGTGTTTAAATGAATACAGTTTCTGTGTGATTATTTTGGGTATAAACTACTGGGGTGGCTGGGATTACAAGCAGCCCACTGTTTCCTGTTATACAAACATATGAGTCTATGGAATCATACTTATTCAAACAATTCCATTCCACTGTCTGGCCCCACAAGCTTATAGCCATAACATAATGAATAATGCATTTAGCCCAAATGCAAAAGTCCCTATAGTCTATAATACCCTCAACCCTGTTTAAAAGTGCAAAGTTCAAAATCTCTTCTGTGATTCTTGCAATCTAATTTTAATCCCTGTTAAATTAAATAACAAAGGAGATCATACACTTCCAACATATAATGAGACAGGATATACATTTCCATTCCAAAATGGAGAAAAGGAAGCCCAGTGAGAAAGCACTGCACCAAAATAAGACCAAAACCCAGCTAAGCAAACTCCAATTGCTGTATCTCCTTTTCTGATGTAAAAATACTCTTTAAATCTCCTACTCCTTTTAGCTTTGTTGACTGGAACATACCTCTCTCCCCTGGGCTGTTTCTACTTCTTGTTAGCAGTTTTAATTGGCAGTTTTCTTTGCTCTCCAATTTCTTGTGGTCTCCAAGGCAAGCCTGGCTTCACCTTCAGAACTTCACACAATTTGTCTCTCTAGGCCTACATTCAGGGACACCATGAAACCTTCCTCTCCTCAGTTGCTTTCCTTAGTCATAGAGGAAGATTCCATATGCTCTTTCTTCTATCCTTGGCTCTAAAGCCAGAACCAGTAGCTGAAGCTGCTAAGTTCTGCTGTTTGCTGGGGCTGGAATATGGCTCCATTATTCACTTACATCTTCACTAGTTTTCTATTTACAATGATCTGTTTCACTGTTTAAGCTGTGTAGTCCAGAAACAGGATCTGGAGACTAGGCTGGCCTAAAACTCAGAGATCCACCTGTCTCTGCCTCTGGAGTAATGGGATTAAAGGCATGTGCTACCATACCCTGGTCTAAGTTTTTCTCTAATTCATTTTCACAAATTGGAAACTTAGCTGGGTGGAGTCTTGCCCTGAGGACACAACTGTCTTTATTACATTTCTTAATCTGTTTATCTCTTTGAACACAGAATTTAGAACCATTCAGTTTCTGGGTATCCATTTTTTACTCACTCTGTAAATTTGCATTTTTACTTGCTGAACTTTCTCCTTTTTATTATAAATCTTGATTAGAGTTAACATAAATAACCATGTGACAGAGTTTATACTAGACTGTTTTGATATTTCCTCTGGCAATGGAATTATTATTATTCTAATTTTTTCACATGAACAATTTCCAGGCAACATACTAGATTTCTTTTTAAAAAATTTAAGTATTTTATTACTTAAAAATACCAATCCAAATTCCCACTCCCCCCTCCTCCCACTCTCCTCCAATACCCTCCCACACAACCTCCCACTCCGTCACCTCCTCCCACTCCCTCACCTCCTCCCACTCCCCTAAAACACCCTCCACACAGCTTCCCACCCCCTCCAATTCTGAGAGAGAGCAATGCATCCCACCCTGTGGAAAGTCCAAGGCCCTCCCTACTACATTTAGGTTGAACAAGGTATACATCCAAAGAGAATAAGACTCCAAGAAGCCAGTACATGCAGTAGAGACAAATTCAATTGTCACTATCAGTGGCCCTTCAGTCTGCTCCAACTGTCAACCTTGTTCATATGGACTGCTCATTCACTCCCAGTCCAGTTGGAGTTGGTGAGCTACCGTTAGCTCAGGCAAACTGTCTCAGTGGATGAATCCCTCATGGTCTTGACTTCCTTGTTCATACTCTCACTCCAGTGCTCTGATGTGGGTCTTTGCCTCTGTTCCCATCTGTTGTTGGACAAAGATTCTATTGTGGTATTTAAGATAATCAGCAGTCTGACTACAGGGTAAGGCCAGTTCGGACACCTTCTCTCCTCTACTGCTTAGGGTATAAGCTGGGGTCCTCCTTGTGGATTTCTGGGTATTTTTCTAGAGCCTGGTTTCTTGCTGACCCCATAATGGCTCCCTCAATCAATATATCTCTTTCCTTGCTCTCATATCTGTCCTTCCTCCATTCCCTCAAGTTCTCCTCAACCCTCCCCTTCTCTCCTTCCTTCTACTCCCTGCCCTCATGCTCCCAAATTTTGTCTGATGATCTTGTCTGTTTCCAATTTCACATGGGTCTATATATGTTTTTCTTTGGGTTCACCTTATTACTTAGCTTCTCTAGAATCATGAACTATAGGCTCCATTTCTTTGTTTATGGTTAGTCTTCACTTATGAGTGAGTACATACCATATTCGTTTTTTTTTGGGGGGGGGTCTGGGTTACCTCACTCATGATAGTGTTTTCTAATTCCATCCATTTGCATGCAAAATTCAAGATGTCATTGTTTTTTACCACTGAGTAGTACTCTAATGTGTAGATGTGCCACACTTTCTTTCTCCATTCCTCAGTTGAGGGGCATCTAGGTTGTTTCCAAGTTCTGGCTATTACAAATAATGCTGCTATGAACATAGCTGATCAAATGCTTTTGTAGTATGATTGAGCATCTTTTAGGTATATTCCCAAGAGTGGTATTGCTAGATCCTGGGGTAAGTTGATTTCCAGCTTTCTGAGAAACCACTACACTGATTTCTAAAGTGGTTGCACTAGTTTGCATTCCCACCAGCAATGCACGAGTGTTCCCCTTACTCCACATTATCTCCAGCATAAGCTATCATTAGTGTTTTTGATCTTAGCCATTCTTACAGGTGTAAGATGGTATCTCAGAGTTGTATTGGTTTGCATTTCCCTGATAGCTAAGGAAGTTGAACATGTCCTTAAGTGTCTTTTGGCCATTTGAAATTCTTCCATTGAGATTTCTCTGTTTAGTTCATTACACCATTTTTTAAATTGGTTTATTTAGAATTTTAATGTCTAATTTCTTGAGTTCTTTATTGTAGTAAAAAGGAGTTGTGGGCCACTTCCCACCGCCCAGCTCCCAGCCACCTGGCTAACTAGCTTATACCCCAAAATAACAACACACAAATTTGTATTCATTTAAACACTGCCTGGCCCATTAGTTCCAGCCTCTTATTGGCTCATTCTCACATCTTGATTAACCCATTTCTAATAATCTGTATAGCACTACGAGGTAGCGGCTTATTGGGAAGATTCTAACCTACATCCATCTCAGGCCGGAGCTTCATGGCGCGTGCCTGACTCTGCTTTCTTCCTCCCACAATTCTGTTCTGTCTACTCCACCCATCTAAGGGCTGGCCTATCAAAAGGCCAAAGCAGTTTCTTTATTTGACTAATGAAAGTAACAAATAGACAGAACACCCTCCTACATAATTTTCCCTTTTTCTGTTTAAACAAAAGGAAGGCTTTAACTTTATTTAACATAGTAAAATTACATATAACAAAACAGTTATCAAGCAAGAATTACAGTTATAATATTTATATCTATTTTATCTCTTATCATAACTAAGGAAAACTATAACTATCCATTCTTCTATTCCATCAAAAACTCCAGAAGGATATAATGTTACCTAAGTAAACAAGAAATAAGCAACTTCCAAACTCTAGAAATGACAAAGACATCTCACTGCCTGGACAGGCATCCAAAGTTCCTCTGTACCATTGGGGCATCCATCTTCAGCCTACAGGTCCATAGTTTCCAGTAGATATTTCCATTAAGCAAGAAATTTCAAAGGCAGTTCAGTCACTGTCTGTTGTGTCCTGCAGAATGTCTCACAGACTGTTTCATGAGTTAGGAACCCCGAAAGACCATCTCAACTTTAGGCAAGTTCAGCAGTCCTCTCTCTGTGGGTTCTCTGTGTCCAGTTTGTGTGATAGTCCAGTCAAGAGCAGTTTCTTGCCCAAATTGCTAACAAACTCCATAAGTAGTCTCTTTGATGCCCATCTTCCTCTTGAAGTACATTGGTGCTGCCAGGAACAGATGTGTCTCATTGTCATGAAAATCCCTTAGTCATTAAAACATTTAAAATGCCATATTCTGTAGCCTTTGAAAGATATGAAGAATGCCTATCTAACTGAAATATATCTCTATATATCTAGTAAATCTAACTAACATGACTACAAACTTGACTATTATTGATGATTGTCCATTAACGTCCTATATTCCTAATTATACATTACATTTTAAATGAACTACACATTTTTTAAATGAACTACACAATCACAATACCTCAATCAAGAGCAGAAACACACACACACACATATATATATATATATATATATATATATATATATATATATATATATATATATATATAAAACAAAATTGGCCTTAACGTTATACAAATAAAGCAAAATTTATACCAATGTAAATTATTCATATCTATATCATATCCCCCTTTAAATGTAAAAGAATATTTAAAAACAATATTTGGGAATATGGGCACAGATTTTTCTCTCCAAACTGCTTCCTGCTGTATGGGGGCACTGTTATTCAGGTCTTTCATGGCATAACCTGTCTGCTAGGTTCATCTCAGTCAGCAGCTGAGTGAAGTAATTTTCTGAAGGTGTTCACGGTGATCTTTCAGGAGGGCATGGTCTATCATACCATATTGGGATAAAAGGAATCCACAGGGTCTCATCCTCTGTGACAACAAAAGAAGATCCTCTTTTCCAAAGCACCATATTCTTAGACCCAAATTTTGAAGTCATAATACCCTTATGATATCTATTCTGGTTTAGCTTGGATGCCCATATAATGAAATGTTTCTCTGTATTTAGCTCCTTTACAGTCAACAAATTTAAAGAAAATACAATATACAGAATCCAAACTCTCTGTGAATTTTCCATTTTTATGTGGTTTATTTTTCTTTATTTCTTTTAATCTATAACTATCTGTACTGTCTCTTTAAAAACTTTACCCTTTTTTAATGCATTAACTTTATTCTCTATGTTCTTTTTCTTCTCTCTCCCAAGCCTATGTATGTCTAACACTATGACCCATTTAGAAGTCTTTTATGTGTGAATCTGTCCTATTGCATTGTCTGAAATTTTTTACTGCCCAGGAACATTTTCCTTTGTCCTTTTAAATCACTAAGCACTTAAGTATCTAAGCTGTGACATTCCTAGGTCAAAAGCAGGTACTGAGGGATTGCCCTGCCCAGTCCAACATGGCAGAGCCACTTGTGACTCTGAATCAGTTGTGCCTCTGAGCTGCAGAGCAGTGTGATGCTCTGGATGTTGGATCCACCTCTCTCCAATTTTAAAATGGTGAACGTACCATTTCTGCTGGCTCTGGGGCTGTCAGGTAGGAGCCACACTCAGCAGTTTAACTCTGAGACTGAGTATGTGGCACAAAAGCTCTTTTCATCCAAATTACAGCCAAATCTGACACACAGAGCACTGTGTAGCCTGGAAACATCTCTTTGTATGGTAGCAGGAATCCGCCATGTTCCCCCGCTTGCCTAAGCCTGATCTCACTGTCTGCCCAGGTGCAGGTGGGGAGCTCTGAGCCATTGGCATGGTCTCAGAGTACTTTCTTCCTGATCCCTAGAGGGCACACAAACATCTGGGCCCAGAAATGCTCCATAGCCAGAGATTGCACCAGCAGCAGGGCCCAACAAGCCACATTTAAAAATGGCATGGCTCCCCCCACCCTACCCTCTGCTGGTGTTGCTGAATCAGGAAATCTCTCTACAGCACCCCCTAGCAAACAGCAAAATGTTTGGCTATGTTAAACTCTATATTTGTGTCTAGAATTACTTTTTATGTCATAGGTTTTATATGGAGTTAGTTACCACATTGGGCAGCCACTTGTAGTGATGAGGTGAGCAGGTTGCTTTTCACCCCACCTGGCTCCCGCATGGCTAGCTTAGCCCTGGAAATAATAACATGGAAACTGTATTCATTTAAACACTGCCTAGGCCATTAGTTCCAGCCTCTTATTGGCTAATTCTCACATCTTGATTAACCCATTTCTAACAATCTGTATAGCACCACGAGGTGGTGGCTTACTAGGAAGATTCTAACCTACGTCCATCTTGGGCCGGAGCTTCATGGCATCTGACTGACTCTGCTTTCTTCCTCCCACAATTCTGTTCTGTCTACTCCACCCACCTAAGGGCTAGCCTATCAAAGGCCAAGGCAGTTTTTTTTATTTGACCAATAAAAGTAACAAAGAGACAGAAGACCCTCCTACATCAATTTTATATATTTTGGAGCTCAGTTCTTTGTCTGACATAGGATTGGTGAAGATATTTCCCATTCAGTAGGCTGACTTTTTGTCTTATTGATTGTCTCCTTGCTTTACAGAAGCTTCTCAGTTTAGGAGGTCCCATTTATTTATTGTTGCTCTTATTTTCTGTGCTACTGATGTTTTATTTAGGAAGTGGTCTTCTGTGCCCGTGCATTGAAAGTTACTTCCCACTTTCTCCTCTATCAGGTTCAGTGTGGTCAGATTTATATTGAGGTCTTTAATCCATTTGGACTTGAGTTTTGTGCATGGTGAAAGATATGAACCTATATTCATTGTTCTACAGGTTGACATCCAGTTATGCCAACACCATTTGTTGAAGATGCTTTTCCTTTCCACTGTATAATTTTATCTTCTTTGTCAAATATCAGGTGTTCATATGTGTGTGGATTAATACCCGGGTCTTTGATTCACTCCATTGCTCGTCTCTGCTTTTATGCCAATACCAAGCTGGGTTTTTTTTTTGTTTTTTTTTTTTTTTTTTTCTGTAGCTCTGTAATAGAGCTGGATGTCAGGGATGGTAATGCCTCTGGCAGTTCTTTTATTGTACAGGATTGTTTTGGCTATCTTGGTTTTTTTGTTTTTCTGTATAAAGTTGTTTATTTTTCTTTCAAGTTCTGTGAAAAATTGTGTTGGGATTTTGACGGGGATTACATTGAATCTATAGACTGCTTTTAATGAAATTGCATTTTTTTTTACTATGTTAATCCTTCATGTCCAAGAGGATGGGGGCGATCCTGCTATTTTCTTGTATCTTCTTCAATGTCTTTCTTCAAAGACTTAAAGTTCTTGTCAAATAGGTCTTTCACTTCCTTGGTTAGTGTTACCCCAAAATATTTTATGTTATTTTTGGCTACTGTGAAAGGTGATGTTTCTCTTCTTTCTCTTTCAGCTTCTTTATCCTTTGTGTATTGGAAGGTTACTGATTTTTTTTGTTTTGTTTTGTTTTGTTTTGTTTTGTTTTGTTTTTTCGAGACAGGGTTTCCCTGTAGTTTCTAGAGCCTGTCCTGGAACTAGCTCTTGTAGACCAGGCTGGCCTCGAACTCAGAGATGATTTTTTTTTGAGTTGATCTTGTAACCTGTCACATCACTGAAGATATTTATCAGCTGTAGGAGAACTCCTACAACATACTAGACTTCTTCTCTTCTGAAACCTCTTGAACCAGACCCTCAGTTCAAATCAACTTTAGTACCATTATCTTGCATGTCCCTAATAGTATGACCCATTAAGAACTACTTAATGGATTCTACTGCTTTTCTTACAAAAAAGTGCCAAAATTCACATTCTTCCCAACTAGAGCATGTTTAGTCTTATCAGAGCAAGACCTCAGTACCTGGTACCAACTTCTCTCTTAATTTGTTTTTTTTTTTTTTTTTTTTTTTTTATTGCTTTGAAGAGACTTCAAGATCATGGTACTTTTTATAAAAGAAAAGACTTTGTTTAGGTTGGCTTTAGAGGTTTAGGCCATTATTTTTGTGGCAAGACTCATGACAGCATGTAGGCAGACTTGATGCTCGATAGGAGCTGAAAGCACTATATCATAATCTGCAGTTAGTAGAATGTGTATTTTTTGGTGGTTGGGTGGTATATTTTATAGATGTCTGTTAAGTCTATTTGATGAATTATGTCTATTAATGCTGAATTTTCTCTACTTTGTGTTCAGCTGATCAACATGTTTGAGAAATTGGGGTATTGAAGTCACCTAATATTAATGGATTTATGTTAATATGTTTCAATTTTTTTGGAAATTTTTTTTAGAAAAACTTGTAGTTCTTTGTTGAAACTTTGGTAGAATTCTGCTCTTAATTTATCTGGTCCTGGGGTATTTTTAGTTAAAAGAATTTATTTACTGTCTGTAATCTCTTTAATTTTTATAGGTCTCTTTGAGTTTTTGATCTTTTAGGATTTGTTAACTCTGGTAGTCCAAATGAATCTAGACATCTTTATATTTTCTTTAAGTTTTTAAATGTAATACAGTAACAGTATTGAAAATTATTCCTTTATAATGTTCTGAAGTTCATTGGTGTCTGTTGCAATCTTTCATTGTTCATATCTGGTTCTCTTGTTTTTGGCTAATTGGGCTAAGGGTGTGCCAATTTTATTTATCTTTCCAATATACCAGCTTTTATAACTATTGATTCTTTCTTTTATTTTTATTGCTGCCATTTCCTTAATTTATGCTCTGGGTTTTATTATTTCTATATATCAACTAGATATGAGTTAGGTTTTTTTGTTCAAATAATTGATGGAAAAATAGAATATCTTAGCATTGTTGCCCATAATTACAACCATCTCATATTTGATAGGGATGCTAAAAATACACATTGGAGGAAAGACAGCAGGTTTATGAATTGGGTTGGGATAATTGTATGTCTACCTATTGAATCTGAATCTACCACACTGCACATAGTTCAACTTCACAGGTACCAAAGATATTAGTATGAAACCTAATTGCTGAAAAATCTTGAAAAAAAGTATAGATAGTACCATAAAAGACATAGGTATAGGAAAGGACTTTCTGGCTATGTATCAATTCACTCAAAAAATAAGGCTGACAATATGCAAAAAGCTTCTATAGAGTAGTGAAAACAGTCACTTGTGTGAAAAGGAAGCTCCCAGAGTCAAAGAGAAACTTCTCCAACTATATACCTGATAGATAATTAATACACATTATATACAAATAAATTATAAATATAAGGAGGGCATAGTATGATGAAATCACTGTAAATTGGTAAATGTAAAAAAGGGGGGATAGCACTAACTGGGAAACTACTACCTTGCCACAAAGGGTGATAATGACATAAACAATAAACTATATCTAAAGCTTTCATTAGGCTAGAGAACCAAAAGAATCAAAAAAAGTAGATTGTATTGCTACTGTTTTTGACTATTTCGTATAACCTGAATGAATGATTACACTATTGAAAACTTCAAACACAGGACTTGGAAGAATGGTGCTGTAAATACCCCCAAATGTCTTTGATGATTAGCTGCCATGTAAGAAAAATCAATCTAGAGTCCTACCCATATATAAAGCTTGATGAGCCAGAGCAATTCCTCACCTACAACATATCCCCAATGATGTAACTGTAGTACTATTATCTTGGGACAATCAAGAACTTTCAAGTTGTACTTAAAGGCAAGTCAATGAGAGGGAATTAATAGTGTCTGGCAATGTAATCTTATCCAACTATTATAACTGAAGATATCATATACCTAAAGTATAATCTAGTCTTGCCATTTTTATTAAATCAGTGTAAGTTTATGTGTATTCTAAACATTTCTTCATGTATTCACAGATACATGTAGCTCTCACTCCTTGTCCAAAATGCTTTTTTTCTTTCCAACAAAAAGGGGCTAGCAGAGAAATCCAAAAATGCTTAAAATGCAGAAAAGAAGTGACTATGATGTGCCAAATCCCAATTTGTATAACTATAATTTAGCTCCCATACCTCAAGCTTAGGGAACATCACAGTACATGAGCCAGAAAGATGTATGTGTTCTACAAGATAATGTCTTCTTGACATTATGGTTTCCTAAAGAACATATGCATCATAACAACATCCATTAATAGACTAATACAGATGCTGAAACTTTCACAAGGCCCAAACTGTGGAACCATATACAATCAATGGCTGCTAAGACAGGGAAACTAAAATCCCTGAAAGATAAGCACCTTGATAGATCATAAAATCTCAAGGTGTCAAGTGTCAACCCTAAACTAAATATATCAATAAGAGCTATACTAAATGGCCTCACTAATTGTTATATATATATATATATACATACATACATACATATATATATATATATACTAGACACATGCATTTATCACATATACATATTATAAACATATACATATAGCCTACAACACTCATACATATATGTATATACATATGTGCATATACACACATACATCTATATGTATGTGTGTTGTGTAACAATAATAACTATAGAAAATTTTTGAGAAAGAATGTGGAACATATGAAACAAATTTAAAAAATTAAGAAAAATGCCAAGAATATTTGACTGTAGAGCAATAAGTTCTAAATTGACATTTATATCAAGTCTCCTGGCAAAGCTGATGGAACATCTCAGAAGAAATGACAAAAAGATTATAAGAGCCAGAATTGGAGGTGGAAGGCAAAGCTAAAAATAAGTATCTTCTATACATTATAGGGTTTTTATTCTTATGTACACATAACAGCTCTGTTACTTGTACAAAATCAAGTTAGTCAATATTCTATCATACATAAGAGGAGGGCACACATGCTTCAATACCTAAATGAGGATTTATTGGCACTTGTTTTCATTGGGGGAGGAAGAGCATGTTTTATTAAGGGTCATATCTCTGTTAAGTTGCTCATCTACAATGGATATTATATCTACAGCTCTAACTGAATTCAGAAGCGGTGTCATGTGAATGTAATCTGAATGCGTAAGAGTTAGAGGGAAGTAGCAGAATTGGTGAAATCAAAATAAATTGTAATAAATCTATTTAAATAAATAATTATTTTAAAATGTGATAGAAATTTGGGGAAATAAATAATGTAATCTAACCAAATAGCCAAGAAAATATTATTTGAAGTTTCTCTATGATTTTAAATATTAGAAAATATACTCTTTTAAATATTTATAGTAGACATTTTTACATTATTTTAATTATATTGCACACATGGGTGCAGCAGGCCCTTTGACATTCTATTAGCTTTGACCATTTCCAAATTAACTTTTTGTACATTTTGTTTTTGCTTTTGTTGTTCCATAATACCTTTCTGGGGAAGAAAAAAAAGCCCTAAGTCTCTCTAAGAAATTAAGTTTCCTTTTTGATATCTGTACCTTTATTATGAGAGACAGAACTCCTTATGGAAATGCAGTATTTCATATTTCAGTAATCAATCAAAAGCAAAGAATGATAACAAAGCCAGCATTTTAACAAGGTACTGAACAACTTATTTGTCCTAGGAACATTATACCTCGTTCTACTGTTATGAC